>NW_028167180.1:239760-259760 GCF_964263955.1 Coregonus lavaretus
ATTGATATACACGGAGAAAAGTGTCGGCCCAAGAATTGAACCCTGTGGCACCCCCATAGAGACTGCCATAGGTCCAGACAACAGGCCCTCCGATTTGACACACTGAACTCTATCTGAGAAGTAGTTGGTGAACCAGGCGAGGCAGTCATTTGAGAAACCAAGGCTATTTTGTCTGCCAATAAGAATGCGGTGGTTGACAGAGTCGAAAGCCTTGGCCAGGTCGATGAAGACGGCTGCACAGTACTGTCTATTATCAATCGCGGTTATAATATCGTTTAGGACCTTGAGCGTGGCTGAAGTGCACCCGTGACCAGCTCGGAAACCGGATTGCATAGCGGAGAAGGTACGGTGGTATTCGAAATGGTCGGTGATCTGTTTGTTAACTTGGCTTTCAAATACTTTCGAAAGGCAGGGCAGGATGGATATAGGTCTGTAGCAGTTTGGATCTAGAGTGTCACCCCCTTTGAAGAGGGGGATGACCGCGGCAGCTTTCCAATCTCTGGGGATCTCAGACGTTATGAAAGAGAGGTTGAACAGACTAGTAATAGGGGTTGCGACAATTTCGGCGGCTAGTTTTAGAAAGAAAGGGTCCAGATTGTCTAGCCCAGCTGATTTGTAGGGGTCCAGATTTTGCAGCGCTTTCAAAACATCAGCTGTCTGAATTTGTGTGAAGGAGAAGCGGGGGGGGGGGGGCATGGGCAAGTTGCAGCAGAGGGTGCAGAGTTGGTGGCCGGGTTAGTGGTAGCCAGATGGAAAGCATGGCCAGCTGTAGCAAAATGCTTGTTGAAATTCTCGATTATTGTAGATTTATCGGTGGTGATAGTGTTTCCTAGCCTCAGTGCAGTGGGCAGCTGGGAGGAAGTGCTCTTATTCTCCATGGACTTTACAGTGTCCCAAAACTTTTTAGAGTTAGTGCTACAGGATGCAAATTTCTGTTTGAAAAAGTTAGCCTTTGCTTTCCTGACTGCTTGTGTATATTGGTTCCTAACTTCCCTGAAAAGTTGCATATCGCGGGGGCTATTTGATGCTAATGCTGTACGCCACAGGATGTTTTTGTGCTGGTCAAGGGCAGTCAAGTCTGAGGAGAACCAGGGGCTATATCGGTTCTTAGTTCTGTATTTTTTGAATGGGGCATGTTTATTTAAGATTGAGAGGAAATTACTTTTAAGGAACAACCAGGCATCCTCTACTGACGGAATGAGATCTATATCCATCCAGGATACCTGGGCCAGGTCAATTAGGAAGGCCTGCTCGCTAAAGTGTTTTAGGGAGCGTTTGACAGTGATGAGGGGTGGTCGTTTGACCGCGGACCCGTTACGGACGCAGGCAATAAGGCAGTGATCGCTGAGATCCTGGTTGAAGACAGCTGAGGTGTATTTAGAGGGTATGTTAGTCAGGATGATATCTATGAGGGTACCCATGTTTATGGATTTAGGGTTGTACCTGGTAGGTTCGTTGATCATTTGCGTGAGGTTGAGGGCATCTAGCTTGGATTGTAGGATGGCTGGGGTATTAACCATATCCCAATTTAGGTCACCAAGCAGTACAAACTCTGAGGATAAATGGGGGGCAATCAATTCACATATGGTGTCCAGGGCACAGCTGGGGGCTGAGGGGGGTCTGTAGCAAGCGGCAACAGTGAGAGACTTATTTCTGGAAAGGTGGATTTTTAGAAGTAGAAGCTCAAACTGTTTGGGCACAGACCTAGATAGTATGATAGAGCTCTGCAGGCTATCTCTACAGTAGATTGCAACTCCACCCCCTTTGGCAGTTCTATCTAGACGGAAAATGTTATAGTTGGGGATGGAAATTTCAGAATTTTTGGTGGCCTTCCTGAGCCAGGATTCAGACACTGCTAGAACATCAGGGTTGGCAGAGTGTGCTAACGCAGTGAATAACTGAAACTTAGGAAGTAGACTTCTGATATTTATGTGCAAGAAACCAAGACTTTTGCGATTACAGAAGTCATCAAATGATAGCGCCTGGGGAGTAGGAGTGATACTGAGGGCTGCAGGGCCTGGGTTAGCCTCTACATCACCAGAGGAACAGAGGAGGACTAGAATAAGGATACGGCTAAAGGCTTTAAGAACTGGTCTTCTAGTGCGTTGGGTACATAGAATAAAGGGGGCAGATTTCCGGGTGTTATAGAAAAGATTCAGGGCATTATGTACAGACAAGGATATGGAAGGATATGAGTAAAGTGGAGGTAAACGTAAGCGTCGGGTAACAATGAAAGAGATAGCATCGCTGGAGGCATCAATTGAGTCGGTCTCCGCGTGTATAGGGGGAGGGGCAAAGGAGCTATCTAAGGCAGGTTTAGCTAGGCTGGGGGGTCTACAGTGATATAGTACAATTAGAAATAACCGAAACAACAATAAACTAACCATGTTTGGGCTGAGGCTAAACATAAACAGGATGTAGTACCGTAAAAAGGAACAGTCCAGCAGACATCAGCTATATAGCTGAGTTATCATAAGGTCCGGTGGTGAAGCACTAGTGAGTAAGAGGCCACGGCTAGCGTGTGCTAGCGGGCCGGGGCTAGCAGATGGATGGAATCTTCGTGGTTAACGTCGTAACCACATCAGACGATTTCGTCGGCAGACCAGTCGTGTAGGATCGGCGGGGCTCCGTGTCAACACTAGGTGGTCCCGTCCGGTTGACAGAGAGGTAGATAGCCGGGAGATGGGCCTAGCTCAGGATGATTAGCCAGACCACAGCGTCCGTTTTGTTGTAGCTAGCTGGTAGCAATGAATCCGGAGTTAAAGGTCCAGTGATTCAGTGATTCCGGCGGAAAAACTGATATGTTCTGGGTCGATAACGCGCTCTGCAGACTGGCCGAATATCCGGTGATTAATGTCCAGTGATTAAATTAATCCCGCAGAAAAAATCCAATGTTCTGGGTGAAAAACCGCTAGCTGTGGCTAATAGCAAGTAGCTAGTTAGCTGGCTAGCTGGCTAGCTAGTTTCAACTGGAGATTCTAGATTCTAGATAAAGGTAAGTCAATAATAGAATCCGTTCCACATTGAGTGAGGCGGGTTGCAGGAAAGTATATTTTGTAGAAGGATGAAAAGTCTGATAGGGAAATATGTACGAAAAATACAGAAAAATAGGGTATTTACAGGCTATTTACAGACATACGATAAAAACACAACAAGAACGGATTGCTCTGGTTGGGGTGTAGGGTTTGAGCATAGCCTGAAGGTAGGGAGAGCAGTTCCTCTTGCTGCTCCGTAGGTAAGTACCATGGTCTTGTAGTGGATGTGAGCTTCAACTGGTAGCCAGTGGAGTGTGCGGAGGAGCGAGGTGACATGGGAGAACTTAGGAAGGTTGAACACCAGGGGGGCTGCGGCATTCTGGATAAGTTGCAGGGGTTTGATGGCACAAGCAGGGAGCCCAGCCAACAGAGAGTTGCAGTAGTCCAGACGGGATATGGCGATCGCCTGGATTAGGACCTGCACCGCTTCCTGTGTGAGCGAGTCACTGCTTTGATGTTAGCAAAGAATGACAGAGTGTTGTCCAGGGTGTACGAGAGAGAGAGAGAGAGAGAGAGAGAGAGAGAGAGAGAGAGAGAGAGAGAGAGAGAGAGAGAGAGAGAGAGAGAGAGAGAGAGAGAGAGAGAGAGAGAGAGAGAGAGAGGAGAGAGACAGAGAGAGAGAGAGAGAGAGAGAGAGAGAGAGAGAGAGAGAGAGAATGAAGGAGGAAGTTATTTGCACTGTAGGCTGCTGTATGTGTTACAGTATGTTGTCATGGCGATGTTAAAAACGTTTTTCTCAATCTAGTGACTATAGTCTTCACATGTCAAGTCATTCCACACCTCCAGAGGATCCAGTCTATTTGTGTTCATCTCAGCACAGTCCTCCTCCCCCAGAAGGGCCCTGACTATCAGGCTGTACATCATACCAGTATCTACAGGGTAAACAACACAGAGAACCAGACAGTCAGACACTGTGGTACAAACATCCTCCTCAATCATAGACATAGACCATTGTTTTTTCAGCTTTAAAGCCACACTCTGTAAGATGAGCATTACAGTAGTCTCTATGGTTACCACTGTCTCTGTATGAGAGCTGTCCAGAGAGACCGGTCTGGGACTTTTTATTTGTGACGATGGACAGGACACTATCATACCAGGAAGATATAGATAATAGAGGGGAAGTGGAGAACAAAGTCTAGCTGTTAACATATATTAAATATCATATGTAACAGCCCCAAGATAATTCAGGGAGTTTCCAGAACTCCTCCTTCCTTTCACCTTTCTGCTGATTTGGACCCTCTGTTTACTCCCAAATATACCTCAACATGTTTAGGAGGTCCAGGACTACAAACATGGGTCATTATAATGTCCATACAATAGATGTGACACTACAAACTGCTCCAAGTGGATATTGAGGGTGGGTAGGCTTAACCAGTGAGGATGAGATGACAACAGAAACCACCAGGGCTCTCCTCTCACTTGATGAACCTGATTGGTTGAGGAGTTTTTGAGTGACAGCTGGTTGAACCACTTCACTTCCCTCTTTTGGGAACCATATAGGGGAACAACAGTCAAATATGAGCATTTAATATTGTGCTTATATGTAACTTGACAACAAAGACTGACTGTCAAAAATGATTAAGAAACATCCTTTGATACCCTTTGATATATCTACAACACTCATATACAGTGTATGTAATGGTGGTTTGGTAGGGTTGAGAATGTTTGCACCAGACCTAAATGGGAGCATGTAATATATGTAGCAAGTAAGAAGAATGTATTTGAATTGTAATTGATTAAATGCACTTCAGTAGAGTGTGCAAAAAGTCAAATGTACTAACTTCATGTTGTATCTGATGATGTGTGAAACATAACTACTGGTACACAGGAAGCTACAAACAGGAAATAAGTAGGACTTTTATTAATATGATACTACAAACAAATACAACAATAAGTGTGTTTGTAGGTTTGAGACAGCGAGAGAGAGAAAGAGAGAGAGAGAGAGAGAGGGAAGAGAGAGAGAGAGAGTGAGAGAGTGTGTGTGTGAGAGAGAGAGAGAGAGAGAGAGAGAGAGAGAGAGAGAGAGAAAGAGGAAGTTGTGTGCAGTGTAGGCTACTGTATGTGTTACAGTATGTTGTCATTGTGATGTTAAACCACTATCTCACAAATCCAGTTGAGTTTGCTGCCACATGACAAGTCATTCCATGCCTCATGAGGACTCCGACCTTTTTCTATGAGAGCACAGTCCTCCTCACCATATTCTGCATGGCCACCACCATTATCAGGCTGTTGTTGACACCAGTACCTAAAGGGTTAAAAACAGTCAGATATCATGGTTAATACCAGTACCTAAAGGGTAAAAACAGTCAGATATCATGGTTAATACCAGTACCTACAGGGTTAAAAACAGTCAGATATCATGGTTAATACCAGTACCTACAGGGTTAAAAACAGTCAGATATCATGGTTAATACCAGTACCTATAGGGTTAAAAACAGTCAGATATCATGGTTAATACCAGTACCTACAGGGTTAAAAACAGTCAGATATCATGGTTAATACCAGTACCTACAGGGTTAAAAACAGTCAGACTTCACAGTTAGAACATCACAATCCTAAATAATATACAGAAATGTTTCAGCTTAAATTCAACTTTGTTGACTCTATCAACAATTACAATAACCTGTATCGACAAAAGGTTGAATGAACGGAAAATTGCAGCCTTATTGACAGATTAGGTATCATTTCTCACCCTGTGGTCAGTTGGGTGCCGTCCACCCATTTCCAGGTCCCCTCATTGGCAGAGTCAGTCAGACCAATCCAGACTCTCTTCTTGAGGTTGATAAGAAATGTCTGTTGGTTGAGAAAGATAATATATATATACCTACAGTGAGGGAAAAAAGCATTTGATCCCCTGCTGATTTTGTACGTTTGTCCACTGACAAAGAAATGATCAGTCTATAATTTTAATGGTAGGTTTATTTGAACAGTGAGAGACAGAATAACAACAACAAAATCCAGAAAAACTCTTGTCAAAACTGTTATAAAATTGATTTGCATTTTAATGAGGGAAATAAGTATTTGACCCCCTCTCAATAAGAAAGATTTCTGGCTCCCAGGTGTATTTTATACAGGTAATGACCTGAGATTAGGAGCACACTCTTAAAGAGAGTGCTCCTAATCTCAGTTTGTTACCTTTATAAAAGACACCTGCCCACAGAAGCAATCAATCAATCAGATTCCAAACTCTCCACCATGGCCAAGACCAAAGAGCTCTCCAAGGATGTCAGGGACAAGATTCTAGACCTACACAAGGCTGGAATGGGCTACAAGACCATCGCCAAGCAGCTTGGTGAGAAGGTGACAAAAGTCGGTGCGATTATTCGCAAATGGAAGAAACACAAAAGACCTGTCAATCTCCCTCTGCCTGGGGCTCCATGCAAGATCTCACCTCGTGGAGTTGCAATGATCATGAGAACGGTGAGGAATCAGCCCAGAACTACACGGGAGGATCTTGTCAATGATCTCAAGGCAGCTGGGACCATAGTCACCAAGAAAACAATTGGTAACACACTACGCCGTGAAGGACTGAAATCCTGCAGCGCCCGCAAGGTCCCCCTGCTCAAGAAAGCACATATACATGCCCATCTGAAGTTTGCCAATGAACATCTGAATGATTCAGAGGAGAACTGGGTGAAAGTGTTGTGGTCAGATGAGACCAAAATGGAGCTCTTTGGCATCAACTCAACTCGCTGTGTTTGGAGGAGGAGGAATGCTGCCTATGACCCCAAGAACACCATCCCCACCGTCAAACATGGAGGTGGAAACATTATGCTTTGGGGGTGTTTTTCTGCTAAAGGGACAGGACAACTTCACCGCATCAAAGGGACGATGGACGGGGCCATGTACAGTCAAATCTTGGGTGAGAACCTCTTTCCCTCAGCCAGTGCATTGAAAATGGGTCATGGATGATGGGTATTCCAGCATGACAATGACCCAAAACACACGGCCAAGGCAACAAAGGAATGGCTCAAGAAGAAGCACATTAAGGTCCTGGAGTGGCCTAGCCAGTCTCCAGACCTTAATCCCATAGAAAATCTGTGGAGGGAGCTGAAGGTTCAAGTTGCCAAACGTCAGCCTCGAATACTTAATGAATTGGAGAAGATCTGCAAAGAGGAGTGGAACACAATCCCTCCTGAGATGTGTGCAAACCTGGTGGCCAACTACAAGAAACGTCTGACCTCTGTGATTGCCAACAAGGGTTTTGCCAACAAGTACTAAGTCATGTTTTGCAGAGGGGTCAAATACTTATTTCCCTCATTAAAATGCAAATCAATTTATAACATTTTTGACATGCGTTTTTCTGGATTTTTTTGTTGTTATTCTGTCTCTCACTGTTCAAATGAACCTACCATTAAAATTATAGACGGATAATGTCTTTGTCAGTGGGCAAACGTACAAAATCAGCAGGGATCAAATACTTTTTTCCCTCACTGTATACGTTTGATTATATCTACCCCCTGCACACTCATCTCTCTCTCTCTCTCTCTCTCTCTCTCTCTCTCTCTCTCTCTCTCTCTCTCTCTCTCTCTCTCTCTCTTCTCTCTCTCTCTCTCTCTCTTCCTCTCACTCTCATCTATTCATGTTTATGATCACCAGGTCTGCTCCTCTTTCCATACAGTCCTCTCTGCTCTCGTTCCAGGTTTTAGTCTCAGTAGACAGGAAGTACCAACTGGATTCAAACTTCTGCCAGCCTTCAGAACAGGTTTGTTCTACAACATCAAAAACATGAATTTCCTTCAACTTATCAAACTAAACAGTTAATGAAAGAATACAGACACACTTTAAAGTGTGTGGGATTAATAATAATGTATTACTGTAGGTGTACTCACTGAGATTGGTAAGCCTCCTGTTAAGAATCTCTCTCTCAGTCTGTAGCTGGTCTCTCTCTTCAGTCAGGTTGTTGTAACTGGTCTGTAGCTGGTCTCTCTCTTCAGTCAGGGTGTTGTAACTGGTTTGTAGCTGGTCTCTCTCTTCAGTCAGGTTGTTATAACTGGCCTGTAGCTGGTTTCTCTCTTTTGAGTCGCGATGACCAATGACTCCACCTGTAAAAGGGTCAAGTTAATCAAACATGTAACTACCATACCATTAATGATTAAGTATGATTAAGTAAGCTACTGAAGTCTCTTTGATAACATACTAAACTTACAGTAGACAGACAGGCCTATGATCCCAGCCAGTAGGAGAACACACAGCAGCCCCAGACACACTGCAGCAACTCCAGAGGGTCTCTTCCACCACTGAACATGAACTGAATCACAAATTATTAAAGTAAGAACTTTGGTAATGTGTTTTACTGTATCATCCAGGATTGGAACAAATACAGTGCACTCTGAAAGTATTCAAACCCCTTCACTATTTCGACATTTTGTTACATTAGAGCCTTTTTATGAAATTGATTAAATTGTTGTTTTTTTCCTCATCAATCTACACACAATACCCCATAATGACAAAGCAAAAACAGGTTTTTAGAAATTGTAGGAAATAAAAAAACTGTAAAAATAACAGAAATACCTTATTTACATAAGTATTCAGACCCTATACTGAGTACTTCGTTGAAGCATCTTTGGCAGTGGCTGGGAGCGGTTACTGCACAGCTATTTTCAGGTCTCTCCAAAGATGTTAAATCGGGTTCAAGTCCGAGCTCTGGCTCGGCCCCTCAAGGATATTCAGAGACTTGTCCCGAAGCCACTTGTGCATTGTCTTGGCTGTGTGCTTAGGGTCGTTGTCCTGTTGGAAGGTGAACATTCGCCCCAGTCTGAGGTCCTGAGCGCTCTGGAGCAGGTTTTCAAGGATCTCTCTGTTCTTCGCTCTGTTCATCGTTCCCTCGATCCTGACTAGTCTCCCAGTCCCTGCCGCTAAAAAACACCATGCTTCAACGTAGGGATGGTGCCAGGTTCCCTCCGGACGTGACGCTTGGCATTCAGGCTAAAGAGATGAATCTTGGTTTCATCAGACCAGAGAATCTTGTTTCTCATGGTCTGAGAGTCCTTTAGGTGCCTTTTGGCAAACTCCAAGCCGGCTGTTATGTGCCTTTTACTGAGGAGTGGCTTCTGTCTGGCCACTCCACCATAATGGCCTGATTGGTGGAGTGCTGCAGAGATGGTTGTCCTTCTGTAAGATTATCCCATCTCCACATAGGAACTCTGGAGCTCTGTCAGAGTGACCATCGGGTTCTTGGTCACCTCCCTGACCAAGGCCCTTCTTCCCGATTGCTAAGTTTGGCCGGGCGGCCAGCTCTAGAAAGACTCTTGAGGGTTCCAAACTTCTTCCATTTAAGAATGATGGAGGCCACTGTGTTCTTGGGGACCTGTAAAACTGCAGACATTTTTTGGTACCCTTCCCCAGATTTGTGCCTCGACAATTCTGTCTCGGAGCTCTACGGACAATTCCTTCGACCTCATGGCTTGGTTTTTGCTCTGACATGCACTGCCAACTGTGGACCCTTATATAGACATGTTTGTGCCTTTCCAAATCATGTCCAATCAATAGAATTTACCAATGGACTCCAATCAAGTTGTAGAAACATCTCAAGGATGATCAATGGAAACAGGATGTACCTGAGCTCAATTTCGAGTCTAATAGCAAAGCGTCTGAATACTTATGTAAATAAGGTATTTCTGTTTTTTCTTTTAAAAAAAAATCAATTTTCGAATAAGGCTGTAACGTAACAAAATGTGGAAAAAGTCAAGGGGTCTGAATACTTTCCAAATACACTGTAAAATTATAATACTACAGGGTAAACTCACCTGTTGAATGTATTGTGTGTGTAATTTATTTGTGTGTGTGTACATGTGTTTGTTTGTTTGTTTGTGTGTGTGTGTGTGTGTGTGTGTGTGTGTGTGTGTGTGTGTGTGTGTGTGTGTGTGTGTTTGATCTTACCTGAAGTAACAACTCCATCTCTTGGACTGGGCTTGAAGGCTCTTACGTTGGCATATAATTGGCCATCAATGTCTGTGTTCTTCATTGCATCAGGCTCGTCGTCTTGAAATCCATCTGAGTTTTCATAGACTCTCTCTGACATCTTAACACACTTGTGGTCAAATACAGTAACTTCTACTTCTAACCTCAACTCTAATGTACATCTGTACCTGTCTTCTCCCTACACTGTCCTGAGTCTGTGTGACTTACTGTAGTGACACTATTTACTAAACTGTCAACCACAGTGAAGGGGAAACTGTCAAATTAACACAACACTGGCCACCACGTGACCACGTGACTTCCACCAGCCTTAGTTTCTAATCTAAACATGTTTGTTTCCCACAGTGCCCATCAGTTTTAAACATATGATTCAACTGAAGTGAAAATATACTACATGATATGACTCTATCTCATGCTATGTGATGTATGTATGAATTCACAGGGTCCCAATTTGGGATCTGCTAAAATAAATTGGGATCCTGTTAATTCACATATACAGCCGTCAAATGGAGGCCACATAATGGCTGTCACTCTGTGACCGGGGGTGTAGGGGAAAGTTGCCCCTAGTATATGTCTAGTATGTTTGCACAAGGCCTAAATTGGAGCATGTAAATATCTGAAGCAGGTAAGAAGAATGTATTTGAATAGATGAAATGCACCTCATGCAGAGAGGGAACAAAGTCAAATGTACTGACTTCATGTTGTATCTAATGATGTGTGAAACATAACTACTGGTGCACAGGAAGCTACAAACAGGAAAGAAGGACTTTTATTAATATACTATGTTTGCCTTGTGTGGGTGAGAGAGAGAGAGAGAGAGAGAGAGAGAGAGAGAGAGAGAGAGAGAGAGAGAGAGAGAGAGGAGAGAGAGAGAGAGAGAGAGAGAGAGAGAAAGAGAGAGAAAGGGAGGAAGTTGTGTGAAGTGTAGGCTACTGTATGTGTTACAGTGTGTTGTCATGGTGATATTAAACCACTTTTTCACAAATCCAGCTGAGTTTGCTGTCACAGCACAAGTCATTCCTTCAGAGGACTCTGATCTTTGTGTATCTCAGCACAGTCCTCCTTTCCAGTAGGACCTGCATTATCAGGCTGTTGGTCATACATTACTATCTACAGTTACAGCTGTAGTGTTGGTGACGGAGACCTGGGTGGATGTAGTACTAACTAAAGGTACAGATGTAGTGTTGCTGACAGAGACCTGGGTGGACGTAGTACTAACTACAGGTACAGATGTAGTGTTGGTGACAGAGACCTGGGTGGACGTAGTACTAACTACAGGTACAGCTGTAGTGTTGGTGACAGAGACCTGGGTGGACGTAGTACTAACTATGGGTACAGCTGTGGTGTTGGTGACAGAGACCTGGGTGGACGTAGTACTAACTATGGGTACAGCTGTGGTGTTGGTGACAGAGACCTGGGTGGACGTAGTAATAACTACAGGTACAGATCTAGTGTTTGTGACAGAGACCTGGGTGGACGTAGTACTAACTACAGGTACAGCTGTAGTGTTGGTGACAGAGACCTGGGTGGACGTAGTACTAACTACAGGTACAGCTGTAGTGTTGGTGACAGAGACCTGGGTGGACATAGTACTAACTACAGGTACAGATGTAGTGTTGGTGACAGAGACCTGGGTGGACGTAGTACTAACTACAGGTACAGCTGTAGTGTTGGTGACAGAGACCTGGGTGGACGTAATACTAACTATAGGTACAGCTGTAGTGTTGGTGACAGATACCTGGGTGGATGTAGTACTAACTACAGGTACAGCTGTAGTGTTGGTGACAGAGACCTGGGTGGACGTAGTACTAACTACAGGTACAGCTGTAGTGTTGGTGACAGAGACCTGGGTGGATGTAGTACTAACTAAAGGTACAGCTGTAGTGTTGGTGACAGAGACCTGGGTGGATGTAGCACTAACTACAGGTACAGCTGTGGTGTTGGTGCCAGAGGCCTGAGTGGATGTAGTACTAACTACAGGTACAGCTGTGGTGTTGGTGCCAGAGACCTGGGTGGATGTAGTACTAACTACAGGTACAGATATAGTGTTGGTGACAGAGACCTGGGTGGATGTAGTACTAACTACAGGTACAGCTGTAGTGTTGGTGACAGAGACCTGGGTGGACGTAGTACTAACTACAGGTACAGCTGTAGTGTTGGTGACAGAGACCTGGGTGGACGTAGTACTAACTACAGGTACAGCTGTAGTGTTGGTGACAGAGACCTGGGTGGACGTAATACTAGCTACAGGTACAGCTGTAGTGTTGGTGACAGATACCTGGGTGGATGTAGTACTAACTACAGGTACAGCTGTAGTGTTGGTGACAGAGACCTGGGTGGACGTAGTACTAACTACAGGTACAGCTGTAGTGTTGGTGACAGAGACCTGGGTGGATGTAGTACTAACTACAGGTGCAGCTGTGGTGTTGGTGACACAGAGACCTGGGTGGATGTAGTACTAACTAAAGGTACAGCTGTAGTGTTGGTGACAGAGACCTGGGTGGATGTAGCACTAACTACAGGTACAGCTGTGGTGTTGGTGCCAGAGGCCTGAGTGGATGTAGTACTAACTACAGGTACAGCTGTAGTGTTGGTGACAGAGACCTGGGTGGATGTAGTACTAACTACAGGTACAGCTGTGGTGTTGGTGCCAGAGACCTGGGTGGATGTAGTACTAACTACAGGTACAGATGTAGTGTTGGTGACAGAGACCTGGGTGGATGTAGTACTAACTACAGGTACAGCTGTAGTGTTGGTGACAGAGACCTGGGTGGACGTAGTACTAACTACAGGTACAGCTGTAGTGTTGGTGACAGAGACCTGGGTGGACGTAGTACTAACTACAGGTACAGCTGTAGTGTTGGTGACAGAGACCTGGGTGGACGTAATACTAGCTACAGGTACAGCTGTAGTGTTGGTGACAGATACCTGGGTGGATGTAGTACTAACTACAGGTACAGCTGTAGTGTTGGTGACAGAGACCTGGGTGGACGTAGTACTAACTACAGGTACAGCTGTAGTGTTGGTGACAGAGACCTGGGTGGATGTAGTACTAACTACAGGTGCAGCTGTGGTGTTGGTGACACAGAGACCTGGGTGGATGTAGTACTAACTAAAGGTACAGCTGTAGTGTTGGTGACAGAGACCTGGGTGGATGTAGCACTAACTACAGGTACAGCTGTGGTGTTGGTGCCAGAGGCCTGAGTGGATGTAGTACTAACTACAGGTACAGCTGTAGTGTTGGTGACAGAGACCTGGGTGGATGTAGTACTAACTACAGGTACAGCTGTAGTGTTGGTGACAGAGACCTGGGTGGATGTAGTACTAACTACAGGTACAGCTGTAGTGTTGGTGACAGATACCTGGGTGGATGTAGTACTAACTACAGGTAGAGCTGTAGTGTTAGTGACAGAGGACTGGGTGGATGTAGTACTAACTACAGGTACAGCTGTAGTATTGGTGACGGAGACCTGGGTGGATGTAGTACTAACTACAGGTACAGATGTATTGTTGGTGACGGAGACCTGGGTGGATGTAGTACTAACTACAGGTACAGATGTAGTGTTGGTGAGGAAGACCTGGGTGGATGTAGTACTAACTACAGGTACAGATGTAGTGTTGGTGACGGAGACCTGGGTGGATGTAGTACTAACTACAGGTACAGATGTAGTGTTGGTGACGGAGACCTGGGTGGATGTAGTACTAACTACAGGTACAGCTGTAGTGTTGGTGACAGAGACCTGGGTGGATGTATTACTAACTACAGGTACAGATGTAGTGTTGGTGACAGAGACCTGGGTGGATGTAGTACTAACTACAGGTACAGATGTAGTGTTGGTGACAGAGACCTGGGTGGATGTAGTACTAACTACAGGTACAGCTGTAGTATTGGTGACAGAGACCTGGGTGGACGTAGTACTAACTACAGGTACAGATGTAGTGTTGGTGACAGATACCTGGGTGGATGTAGTACTAACTACAGGTACAGCTGTAGTGTTGGTGACAGAGACCTGGGTGGACGTAGTACTAACTACAGGTACAGCTGTAGTGTTGGTGACAGAGACCTGGGTGGATGTAGTACTAACTACAGGTGCAGCTGTGGTGTTGGTGACACAGAGACCTGGGTGGATGTAGTACTAACTAAAGGTACAGATGTAGTGTTGGTGACAGAGACCTGGGTGGATGTAGCACTAACTACAGGTACAGCTGTGGTGTTGGTGCCAGAGGCCTGAGTGGATGTAGTACTAACTACAGGTACAGCTGTAGTGTTGGTGAGAGAGACATGTGTGGATGTAGTACTAACTACTGGTACAGCTGTAGTGTTGGTGACAGAGACCTGGGTGGATGTAGTACTAACTACAGGTACAGCTGTAGTGTTGGTGACAGAGACCTGGGTGGATGTAGTACTAACTACAGGTAGAGCTGTAGTGTTGGTGACAGATACCTGGGTGGATGTAGTACTAACTACAGGTAGAGCTGTAGTGTTAGTGACAGAGGACTGGGTGGATGTAGTACTAACTACAGGTACAGCTGTAGTATTGGTGACGGAGACCTGGGTGGATGTAGTACTAATTACAGGTACAGATGTATTGTTGGTGACGGAGACCTGGGTGGATGTAGTACTAACTACAGGTACAGATGTAGTGTTGGTGAGGAAGACCTGGGTGGATGTAGTACTAACTACAGGTACAGATGTAGTGTTGGTGACGGAGACCTGGGTGGATGTAGTACTAACTACAGGTACAGATGTAGTGTTGGTGACGGAGACCTGGGTGGATGTAGTACTAACTACAGGTACAGCTGTAGTGTTGGTGACAGAGACCTGGGTGGATGTATTACTAACTACAGGTACAGATGTAGTGTTGGTGACAGAGACCTGGGTGGATGTAGTACTAACTACAGGTACAGATGTAGTGTTGGTGACAGAGACCTGGGTGGATGTAGTACTAACTACAGGTATAGCTGTAGTATTGGTGACAGAGACCTGGGTGGACAGAGTACTAACTACAGGTACAGATGTAGTGTTGGTGACAGAGACCTGGGTGGATGTAGTACTAACTACAGGTACAGATGTATTGTTGGTGACGGAGACCTGGGTGGATGTAGTACTAACTACAGGTACAGATGTAGTGTTGGTGAGGAAGACCTGGGTGGATGTAGTACTAACTACAGGTACAGATGTAGTGTTGGTGACGGAGACCTGGGTGGATGTAGTACTAACTACAGGTACAGATGTAGTGTTGGTGACGGAGACCTGGGTGGATGTAGTACTAACTACAGGTACAGCTGTAGTGTTGGTGACAGAGACCTGGGTGGATGTATTACTAACTACAGGTACAGATGTAGTGTTGGTGACAGAGACCTGGGTGGATGTAGTACTAACTACAGGTACAGCTGTAGTATTGGTGACAGAGACCTGGGTGGACATAGTACTAACTACAGGTACAGATGTAGTGTTGGTGACAGATACCTGGGTGGATGTAGTACTAACTACAGGTACAGCTGTAGTGTTGGTGACAGAGACCTGGGTGGACGTAGTACTAACTACAGGTACAGCTGTAGTGTTGGTGACAGAGACCTGGGTGGATGTAGTACTAACTACAGGTGCAGCTGTGGTGTTGGTGACACAGAGACCTGGGTGGATGTAGTACTAACTAAAGGTACAGCTGTAGTGTTGGTGACAGAGACCTGGGTGGATGCAGCACTAACTACAGGTACAGCTGTGGTGTTGGTGCCAGAGGCCTGAGTGGATGTAGTACTAACTACAGGTACAGCTGTAGTGTTGGTGACAGAGACCTGGGTGGATGTAGTACTAACTACAGGTACAGCTGTAGTGTTGGTGACAGAGACCTGGGTGGATGTAGTACTAACTACAGGTACAGCTGTAGTGTTGGTGACAGAGACCTGGGTGGATGTAGTACTAACTACAGGTACAGCTGTAGTGTTGGGGACAGATACCTGGGTGGATGTAGTACTAACTACAGGTAGAGCTGTAGTGTTAGTGACAGAGGACTGGGTGGATGTAGTACTAACTACAGGTACAGCTGTAGTATTGGTGACGGAGACCTGGGTGGATGTAGTACTAACTACAGGTACAGATGTAGTGTTGGTGAGGAAGACCTGGGTGGATGTAGTACTAACTACAGGTACAGATGTAGTGTTGGTGACAGAGACCTGGGTGGATGTAGTACTAACTACAGGTACAGATGTAGTGTTGGTGACGGAGACCTGGGTGGATGTAGTACTAACTACAGGTACAGCTGTAGTGTTGGTGACAGAGACCTGGGTGGATGTATTACTAACTACAGGTACAGATGTAGTGTTGGTGACAGAGACCTGGGTGGATGTAGTACTAACTACAGGTACAGCTGTAGTATTGGTGACAGAGACCTGGGTGGACGTATTACTAACTACAGGTACAGATGTAGTGTTGGTGACAGAGACCTGGGTGGATGTAGTACTAACTACTGGTACAGCTGTAGTGTTGGTGACAGAGACCTGGGTGGATGTAGTACTAACTACAGGTAGAGCTGTAGTGTTGGTGACAGAGGACTGGGTGGATGTAGTACTAACTACAGGTACAGCTGTAGTATTGGTGACGGAGACCTGGGTGGATGTAGTACTAACTACAGGTACAGATGGAGTGTTGGTGACGGAGACCTGGGTGGATGTAGTACTAACTACAGGTACAGATGTAGTGTTGGTGACAGAGACCTGGGTGGATGTAGTACTAACTACTGGTACAGCTGTAGTGTTGGTGACAGAGACCTGGGTGGATGTAGTACTAACTACAGGTAGAGCTGTAGTGTTGGTGACAGAGGACTGGGTGGATGTAGTACTAACTACAGGTACAGCTGTAGTATTGGTGACGGAGACCTGGGTGGATGTAGTACTAACTACAGGTACAGATGGAGTGTTGGTGACGGAGACCTGGGTGGATGTAGTACTAACTACAGGTACAGATGTAGTGTTGGTGACAGAGACCTGGGTGGATGTAGTACTAACTACAGGTACAGATGTAGTGTTGGTGACAGAGACCTGGGTGGACGTAGTACTAACTACAGGTACAGCTGTAGTGTTGGTGACAGAGACCTGGGTGGACGTAGTACTAACTACAGGTACAGCTGTAGTGTTGGTGACAGAGACCTGGGTGGACGTAGTACTAACTACAGGTACAGCTGTAGTGTTGGTGACAGAGACCTGGGTGGATGTAGTACTAACTACAGGTACAGATGTAGTGTTGGTGACAGAGACCTGGGTGGACATAGCACTAACTACAGGTACAGATGTAGTGTTGGTGACAGAGACCTGGGTGGATATAGTACTAACTACAGGTACAGCTGTAGTGTAGGTGACGGAGACCTGGGTGGATGTAGTACTAACTACAGGTACAGATGTAGTGTTGATGACAGAGACCTAGGTGGATGTAGTACTAACTACAGGTACAGATGTAGTGTTGGTGACAGAGGACTGGGTGGATGTAGTACTAACTACAGGTACAGCTGTAGTGTTGGTGACAGAGACCTGGGTGGATGTAGTACTAACTACAGGTACAGCTGTAGTGTTGGTGACAGAGACCTGGGTGGATGTAGTACTAACTACAGGTACAGCTGTAGTATTGGTGACAGAGACCTGGGCCCAGTTTCACGAAAGCATATTAAGGCTAAATTAAACTTACAACAATAAGATCCTATGGTTGTAACGATGGACTTAGCCTTAACATGCTTTTGGGAAACAGGGCCCTTTGCTGTAGAGCTCACAAGCACCCCCACAGAGTCCTTCACTGAGCCCAGACACACACCCACGTTGCCTGCCTTGTCCACTACCACCAGCTCTACCTTCTTTGAATAGCAGGTGGCGGTGTAGGACACCCGGGTCACATTCTCTGCCCTGAGGCCCACCGCAGTAGAAGAAGAGGGTCCCGTTGCCCTGGCGCAGGGTGTTAACAACACAGTCACCTGGAGGAGAAGGAGGAGGAGAGAGGAGGAGGAGGAGGAGGAGGAGGAAGAGGAAGAGGAGGAGGAGGGGTTAATAGACAATACATTAGATATGTTATCAACAACGTTGAGGTCATTGTTAGGGTGTACAGTTCTATTGCTTTTCCAGTGAATAAGAGTGACTGGCTAAACACTGAGCTGGAGGACATTGGTCTATAGCCTATGTAAGTTAAGACAGTACCATTCCTGTGCTGCAGCGGAGAAGTCCTCCATGATGCTGGTGGCCCAGGGCAGATCCTCCTTGGTGACCTCAATGGCCTGACCTGGAGGAAGGGAGCACAGTATGTTCTAATTATTCTATAAGAAGATGTTAAGCACTTTGTGACAACTGCTTTATGAATAACATTGATTGATTGGTTGACCTCCAGAGGCCTGGACCTCGAGAGCTGAGCGTCTGATTTGGCCATCCGGTTGGAGGCTCCGCCCTGACAGGGGAAAGCCTACGACAACGACGTCTGGAGCGTAGGTTATCAGTCAACATGAGGAAAGGAGAGGAGAGGGGAGGGAGGAGAGGTAGAGAGAGGAGAGGAGAGGTAGAGAGAGGAGAGGTAGAGAGAGGAGAGGAGAGGTAGAGAGAGGAGAGTAGAGGTAGAGAGAGGAGAGGAAAGGTAGTGACAAGTTGATGACAGAATAGAGAGAGAGGAGAGTGTCAGAGAGAGAGAGAGATGAGAGTGAAAGAGAGAGAGATAGAAGAGCGAGAGAGAGAGAGAGAGAGAGAGAGAGAGAGAGAGAGAGAGAGAGAGAGAGAGAGAAGAGTGTCAGAAGGAGAGAGAGAGAGAGAGAGAAAGAGAGAAAGAGAGAGACAAACAGTGAAAGAGAGAGAGAGATAGAAAGAGACAAATAGAGAAAGAGAAAGAGAGAGATAGAAAGAGAAAGAAAGAGAGAGAGATGAAAGAGAGAAATATAAACAGTAGTGAAAGCCCTGGTAACCACAGACTTGGTGATCTCTATGAGGGTGGTTACAGTCAGTGGAGGCTGGTGGGATGAGCTATAGGAGGATTGGTTCATTGTAATGGCTGGAATGGAATTCATGGAACGGAGTGAAACGTGGTTTCAATATATTTGATGTGTTTGATACCGTTCCATTAATTCCATTCCAGCCATTACAACAAGCCTGTCCTCCTATTGCTCCTCCCACAAGCCTCCACTGGTTTGTATGTGCATGTGCTCTTTAGTGCAGTGTCTTTAGCAGGAGCATCGTTGAACACAAAGATCTCAGAGGAGGGTGGCGCCGCCATGAGGGCCATCTGGGAATTACAACATACACACCAGAGAGTCAGACCACACTGGGATCAAGTACTGGAACTCTATGGGAAATAAAATTTTCAGTCCACTGGCTAACTAACCAGCTCTGGCAGAGTTGCAAAAACAGGCAACCACATTTCAAATGCAGCCGTTCAAATACACCCTTAATATTGGCACTGTGAAAATAACTTTTCATGACATCACCTGTACATACACACGCACACACACACACACACACACACAAACAAACACACAAACACGCGCGCGCACACACACACACACACACACACACACACACACACACACCTGTAGTCCCAACAGGCACAGCTCTGGTACGTCTCCTACTCCTGATGCTGTCAGGGTGTTGATGCTCTGTTTGAAAATGTCTGTGTTTATTGTGATGATCAGAGGCCCAAAACCTGCAAACACACACACACACACACACACACACCACAAATAGCTAATTGTGTAAGACTTGATCGAACGTGAAAATTAATTGTTATTCCACACAAGTAAAAATAAAATAAGTTTGTGTTAAAACAGTCATTCTGCTCCCAGTTTCAGGGCAGGCACTTGGCATGTGGTTTGACAATAATGTTGGAGTGGGACAGCACTAACAGATGTGGGACCAGGCTAACACCCACCTGGGTCGTTGAAGGGGACCAGGATGTATGATGAAGGTTCCTGCTGGGTTCCTCTCTTACTGTCCATGATGGAGAAGGACTCGCTTAGCCTCAGTGATGTCATCACTCATACTGCCTGTGGTGTCGATGACAAAACACAACACTGACGACTGGGTGTT
>NW_028167180.1:262260-337260 GCF_964263955.1 Coregonus lavaretus
GAATTTAACAGAAGTCTGTTAACATGTAACAATATTAGCAACCTCTTTAATCCAAAGCGATTTACAGTAGAGTGGGTGCATACATTTTGAGTATAGGGTATGTGACTCCAGCGGGAATCGAACCCACCACCCTTACAGTGCTAGGGCCACACTGTTATCATCTACGCCAAACAGGACCTCAATTCTCAACCCAGGAAGCAGCATCAATGTGTTTCACCTTTGCTAGATGATACAACATTAGTAATACTGATTGACTTGGTATAATACAACATCAGTGACAACGTTAGTGACACAGATCAGATGTACAACAATGGAACCATTTTATCCAAACACATCAGAATGTTTGCTGAACGTTGCTGGAATGCAGACATCCAACATTCTGTTCTCCAGCGTTCTTCAGAGAACATTGACCCCCACTTTAGAATCTTTAGAAATCTGTGATTGTGTGTGTGCCAATGTATCCTCCTTCTCTAGCCTCCTGCTGTTTGGACCCAGTCACCCACAGGGCCAACTGTTAACATCCACTGAGTGTACATGTGTGTTTGGGTGTGTCCAACGTGTTGACATTCTGAACGACAGCAATCCATCAGTCTTTATCAATGGAAACTTTCTCCTGAACAAACACGGAAGGTTTATTCATTTCACATATTACTGTGTTATGGAGACAAAAGAGTGTGTCCAGTGTGTGTGTGTGTGTGTGTGTGTGTGTGTGTGTGTGTGTGTGTGTGTGTTAGAATGTGACCTGTATTGATGTGTGCAAACAGACATCACTGTACAGATATAGATGTTGGATTAAGTGCTACCTCTACAGCTGCTGCACTCCAGCATAAACACAACACAGTCAGCAGCTGTGATACCAAACACCCATAAACACAACACAGTCAGCAGCTGTGATACCAAACACCCATAAACACAACACAGTCAGCAGCTGTGATACCAAACACCCATAAACACAACACAGTCAGCAGCTGTGATACCAAACACCCATAAGGTCACGTCCCAATAGTCTCAATCTGCTTCCTTCCTTTCCTTGTCTCCTGTCCTTGCCTTCTTTCCTTTGTAACCACCACAGATCTGAAAGACCTTTCCATATGAAAGCAATATGATGAGAAACCCATAGAATTAAATTGAATATAATGCATCTCTATGGGGAAAACATCCGGGTCTCACTCTGACATAACAAAGTAAAGGAAATGACAATATGAAGCTGTTTAAGAGTAATTGGGATTCTGTCTAAATCATCGTCTTGACATGGTGCACTGTGGGCACAAGAGGTCAGAATCTCACCAGCTAAAATCATGATTGGCAGACAAAGCTTAGAGACTACTAACGCTCCCTGCCAATGCAGTTACCCTGGTAACCTCTGACAATTCCCCCCTCTGGCTACATGTAACCAAATATAATACGAATCGGAGCTACATTGTGTCTAGTATGACTATACCTCACTATCACATAAATATATTACATTGTAATGAAGAACGTGAAGTTAAAGATTTATCCAAATAGAAAGAGAAAGTAACTTTAAGGTTCTCTTTCAGTCGAGACCTCAACGTCACTGTGTGGGATGGATCGTCATTATCACAGCTATAAAAAAAAACGCATGATTGGGATGACAGAGAGAACTGATACACTGTAAGAAGAGTTTGATTGAAGAGCTCCTTGCATCAATAGTTAGTAGTACAGAGTGCAGGTGAGTGCTTCTCCATTTGACAGGATGTGATATTGTGAGCAATAGAGTTCGTACGAGCTGAACTGCAAATTGGTGGCAAAATAAATCAGAAAAGTTTTATTTTTATTTTTATTTATTTTTACCATCAGCAGAACAGCCGATACAGGTTACATACTGTTCTTTAATTATGTTCTGTATATTACTGATCATTCCCCCCACCAATGTACAATGAGAAGTAATCTGAAACAAAGGTATCTTTCTCAGCTCTCAGGTGTAACGATCCTGTTAAATGGTTAAATACGCATTACTTCCTCAGATTAAGATGACGATTATTTTAAAAATATGTATTTTGTACGGTAATGAGGTGAAATTGAATGTAATGGTAATTTGTAATTTCATTATATTTTTCAGCATGTGCACTCCAGCTTTTGTTGAAAGCAACACATAAAAACATTGAACATTATTACATCCCATGTCCTATATATCCACTACCTGTACATCAGTTATAAAGAGCTTAATTGAATCTCACAAAGAAAATGAGTTTGTTCTCAGGTTATAATTTGAATGAAATACAAAGATATTTTGATTTAAAGAAATATTCAAAGATCTTGACAAAGGTAACCTGAAGTTTCAATCGTCACATCTGAGTGATATTGTGTCTAACACGGTCAATCTTTACCCATTATTCAACATAGTTGTACAAAGAAATTAAACTTAGTTATGGCTTTGAAATGAACTTGTGGCCAAAGAGTTAAATCGTAAACAGAGTGATAAGAGAAGAGGAAACTGTCAGAGGGAGATGGGAGGGAGGGAGAGCAGGAGCAGGGTTAGTAGTTTCCTGTGTCTGTGAGGTCAGAGGGAGATGGGAGGGAGGGAGAGCAGGAGCAGGGTTAGTAGTTTCCTGTGTCTGTAAGGTCAGCGCTCAGTACTGCTCAATCTGTCAACCACACCGAGGTTAGGACGGTCTCGTTCCAGGCCGACTATATTGAAGAAAGGCTGCAGCCATTAACCCATGGCTGCTGGCCAAGTCATCGACTGTGCTGTTGGGCATTAGATTGCTATAGCATATGATTTGGTTAGCTGATATGTTAAACATCTATCCAGGAGTTGTGAGATCTGGCAGGCGACTTCAATGTAGTCAGCCTGGAACGTGGCCAAACACATGAGTGGGGTTGGAAGAGAGATGGGGAGTGACTCAGTTACCAAGAAGCTTTCAGCAGCCATCATGTTGACTAGCAGAGACAACAGAGGCCATAGGGTGGCAGTGAACTGTCATAACAACCTACTGACTAAACTAAATATTAACTGTTGCTTTGACACAAATATTAAACCCAATATCTCTAAGACATGGAAATGATAATGAATATCTTATACAGTAATGATGACACCTGCATAGTTACATCTGAGAAACTGAATGACTTTTATCTTTGTCAGGTTGTTTGTGTTGTGGTTTTCATCAAACTCAGCCTGATGATGACTGTGTCACACCTTCAAGAGGGCCTCAAACTTTAGTGTGGATTCTGGGGGGGAAATTATCACAAAAAAATAAACCTGTTAGTGGGAAAGAGATAAACAGTATGTCAGGAACTGATGTGGATGTGGTGTAGGAGTCAGGCGCAGGACACAGAGGCTTAGTCCAACAGACTTTACTAGTCATAAAGTGACAAAATACAAAACACGGACCTCGGAACAAACAGAGGCGAGCGATTACGCAAACTGTGCGTAAAAACACCAAACAAATAAACAGAGCAGAAACGCGCAGCTCCTACCGACAGGCGGACAATAACACACAACACAAGACTAACCAAACGAGAAACTTATAGGAGACATAATCAACCAAACAGGAAATAGGTGTACACAATCAGACAAAACCAAACAGACATCGAAAACATCAAACGGTGATAGCTAGTACTCCGGGGACGACGACCGCCGAAACCTGCCCGAACAAGGAGGAGGAGCAGCCTCGGCCGAAACCGGGACACAGTAGTCAGAAGTCACACCGATGATTGACTGATGACTGGCATCATTCCACATTTGATCAAATTTACAATATTTTACGAAATATTTAAATGGACAATTAAGATGTTATTGTATAATCTATTGTGTGTACTTTAGTGTTTGTGGTTTGAAGGGAACACTACTGTATGTGCACAGATAACTAACCCAAACCCATCTACCTAGACTGTATTAGAACACAGATAACTAACCCAAACCCATCTACCTAGACTGTATTAGAACACAGATAACTAACCCAAACCCATCTACCTAGACTGTATTAGTACACAGATAACTAACCCAAACCCATCTACCTAGACTGTATTAGAAGACAGATAACTAACCCAAACCCATCTACCTAGACTGTATTAGTACACAGATAACTAACCCAAACCCATCTACCTAGACTGTATTAGAACACAGATAACTAACCAAATCTATCTACCTAGACTGTATTAGTACACAGATAACTAACCCAAACCCATCTACCTAGACTGTATTAGTACACAGATAACTAACCCAAACCCATCTACCTAGACTGTATTAGAACACAGATAACTAACCAAATCTATCTACCTAGACTGTATTAGTACACAGATAACTAACCCAAACCCATCTACCTAGACTGTATTAGAACACAGATAACTAACCCACACCCATCTACCTAGACTGTATTAGAACACAGATAACTAACCCAAACCTATCTACCTAGACTGTATTAGAACACATATAACTAACCCAAACCCATCTACCTAGACTGTATTAGAACACAGATAACTAACCCAAACCTATCTACCTAGACTGTATTTGAACACAGATATCTAACCCAAACCCATCTACCTAGACTGTGCTAGAACACAGATAACTAACCCAAACCCATCTACCTAGACTGTATTAGAACACAGATAACTAACCCTAACCCATCTACCTAGACTGTATTAGAACACAGATAACTAACCCAAACCCATCTACCTAGACTGTATTAGAACACAGATAACTAACCCAAACCAATCTACCTAGACTGTGCTAGAACACAGATAACTAACCCAAACCCATCTACCTAGACTGTATTAGAACACAGATAACTAACCCAAACCCATCTACCTAGACTGTGCTAGAACACAGATAATTAACCCAAACCCATCTACCTAGACTGTATTAGTACACAGATAACTAACCCTAACCCATCTACCTAGACTGTATTAGAACACAGATAACTAACCCAAACCCATCTACCTAGACTGTGCTAGAACACAGATAACTAACCCAAACCCATCTACCTAGACTGTATTAGAACACAGATAACTAACCCAAACCCATCTACCTAGACTGTGCTAGAACACAGATAATTAACCCAAACCCATCTACCTAGACTGTATTAGTACACAGATAACTAACCCAAACCTATCTACCTAGACTATATTAGAACACAGATAACTAACCCAAACCCATCTACCTAGAATGTATTTGTCACACCCTGGCTCTGGGACTCTATATGTTGAGCCAGGGTGTGTTCATTCTATGTGGTATATTTCTATGTAGGGGGTTCTAGTTCTTCTGTTTCTTTGTTGGCCTGAGTGACTCCCAATCAGAGGCAACGAGTGTCAGCTGTGGCTGGTTGTCTCTGACTGGGAGCCATATGTAACTGTCTGTTTTCCCTTGGTGTTTGTTGGTTTTTGTTCCAGTTGGTCATTGTTACCTAGGACGTTACGAGTCGTTTTGTATCGTGTGTGCACTTTAACTAATTAAAGTATTTTCGCTCAACACGCTGCGCCTTGGTCCTCCTCTATTAACGACGATCGTGACAGTATTAGAACACAGATAACTAACCCAAACCCATCTACCTAGACTGTATTAGAACACAGATAACTAACCCAAACCCATCTACCTAGACTGTATTATAACACAGATAACTAACCCAAACCCATCTACCTAGACTGTATTAGGACACAGATAACTAACCCAAACCCATCTACCTAGACTGTATTAGAACACAGATAACCAACCCAAACCCATTTACCTAGACTGTATTAGGACACAGATAACTAACCCAAACCCATCAACCTAGACTGTATTAGAACACAGATAACTAACCCAAACCCATCTACCTAGACTGTATTAGGACACAGATAACTAACCCAAACCCATCTACCTAGACTGTATTAGAACACAGATAACCAACCCAAACCCATCTACCTAGACTGTATTAGGACACAGATAACTAACCCAAACCCATCAACCTAGACTGTATTAGAACACAGACAACTAACCCAAACCCATCTACCTAGACTGTATTAGAACACAGATAACTAACCCAAACCCATCTACCTAGACTGTATTAGAACACAGATAACCAACCCAAACCCATCTACCTAGACTGTATTAGAACACAGATAACTAACCCAAACCCATCTACCTAGACTGTATTTGAACACAGCATCAATAGAGTGAGATTCTACATCTGTAGGAAGGGTCTCTTCTTTGCGCTATCAGGCTAAGAGACATGCTGTGTGTGTGTGTTACCTGAGTACTGGTCTCCTGGTCCATTATTAGAAGCAGTGTCTGCTGTCTCTTCTCTCTTGGTGCTGGTCTCACCATCTCTCAGTGTGTCTGCACTGATGTAGATATCCACAATCCTCTCCTCCATCTCACCTCTGTCAAACTTGACCTTCTTGTTCATATCTGGATCAGCATAGATGACCTTTGACATCTTTAACAATGCCTGGGTCTTTCTGTCTATATAGGTCTACTATACATTAAGTCTCTGCTTCTAGAATTAATGTGGTGAACTTCCAACATGGCCGCCAGGAGGCGTCGTACGTCAACTGCAAGCCCTCTATACGTTAAGTCTCTGCTTCTAGTGATATCTCTGTCTCTGTGTCTCCGTCAGTGTGACTGCTGTAGGTGTTAACTCTAGGGAAGTATCAACAAAATGACATGGGTAGTTGTGGCTATGCTAATACAAAAAATAGAACAAGTTTGCATATTTGTGTACGTACTTGTGTGCATGTTTGTGTGTGAGAGATTGTTACAGTGCTTCTTGTTAAACCATTTTCTGTGGCACAATATAAATCATTCCATGTCTCTACATGGTCATCTTGTCCAGAATATATCTCAACACAGTCCTCCTGTCCAGGGAATGAGACTTTCTATTTGTGAAGATGGACAGGACACTATCATACCAGGAAGATATAGATAATAGAGGGGAAGTGGAGAACAAAGTCTATCTGTTAACATATATTAAATATCATATGTAACAGCCCCAAGATAATTCAGGGAGTTTCCAGAACTCCTCCTTCCTTCCATCTTTCTGCTGATTTGGACCCTCTGTTTACTCCCAAATATACATCAACATGTTCAGGAGGTCCAGGACTACAAACATGGGTCATTATAATGTCCATACAATAGATTTGACACTACAAACTGCTCCAAGTGGATATTGAGGGTTGGTAGGCTTAACCAGTGAGGATGAGATGACAACAGGAACCACCAGGGCTCTCCTCTCTCTTGATGAACCTGATTCGTTGAGGAGTTTTTGAGTGACAGCTGGTTGAACCACTTCACTTCCCTCTATTGGGACCCATATAGGGGAACAACAGTCACATATGAGCATATGATATTGTGCATATATGTAACTTGACAACAAAGACTGACTGTCAAAGATGATTAAGTAACATCCTTTGATACCCTTTGATATCTCTACTACACTCCTATACAGTGTATGTAATGGTGGTTTGGTAGGGTTGAGAGTGTTTGCACCAGACCTAAATGGGAGCATGTAAAAATATGTAGCAAGTAAGAAGAATATATTTGAATTGTAATTGATGAAATGCACTGCATGTGTCACGTCTCCTCCCGTTGCTCCCCTCCGGCGCTCTGATTCGCCGGTCTACTGAGCCACCGGTCTGAGCGCACCTCCTCGGCAACACCGGAATGGAAACCCAATGCACCCTAATCATCTCCAGCGCACCTGCACCTCATCATCTCATCACCACCCCTATTTAGCCCTGGACTGTTCTGGATGATGTTGTGTGTGATTGTTTAGCTTCGTGTCGTTTACAATATCTTTGTTATTTCTCTTGCTCATTGTTAAGTAAACCTTGACCTTGTTAATTCCTGCGTCTGTGTCCTGCCTCTTCGTATAGTCAGTACGCGTCACAGAATCACACACTAAACGGAAATGGATGCAGCATGAGTTTCCCAGTGCCTCGACCAGCAGCAGCTTGCCCTGTTGAACGCCACCATGCAGGAAGTGCTCCAAACTCTGCATAATCTTCCCAGCGCTCCGGTTCCACCTCAGGGAGTGGTGAGTGCCCCCAATCCACCTGTTCCCGTGCTATCACCCACTCCTGCGGGTACCCTCGCCCTACCGGAGCGCTATGACGGTAAAACTACTAAATGTAGCGGCTTCCTGCTACAGGTTTCCCTGTATCTGGTGCGTCAGCCTGGGACATATACATCTGACGAAGCCAGGATAGCGCTGGTGATTTCGCTACTTATAGGAAAGGCGCTGGCAGTCTGGGAAGGAGAGGAGGCAGTGGCACTTCCCTACCCCATCTTCCTCGCTAGGTTCAGGGCGGTGTTTGATCATCCCACGGAGGGAAAGGACAGGGGTGAGCATCTCCATCTACAACCGAGAGAGGGGCCCACGTCCGGGTACGCTCTGAGCTTTTGCATGGTGGTGGCGTCTTCCGGCTGGAATGAGCGTGCGCTACGCACGACCTTCAGGAGAGGCTTACGGGAGGACATTAAGACGGAACTCAAATGTCGGGACAACGAGATGGACCTTGATAACCTCATCACCACGTCCATCCGTCTTGACGTCATGTTGAGAGAGAGTCCTCTCCCATGGAGGTGGGCAGCACCCCCTACACCACCACGGACCACAGATCTCCTGGCGGCTCCCTATCTAGGCGGTATGACTCCCGTCACCACTCCTTGAGTGTTACGTCAGCTCCTATCACCAAACCATTGTTTTTAGTTCCCATAACGGTGACTGGTTATTCCTTCTCTTCCATTTCTACCGCAATAATAGATTCCGGATCAGCTGGGAACCTTATAGATAGGGAGCTGGTCTCTGAATGGGGGTTGCCCACCGTGCCACTGCCATCTCCGCTACACGTCACCTCACTGGACAATAAACCCCTTGGATCAGGCACCATTACATAAGTCACTCTCCCCATCCCCTTTCCCAAACTACCGGTGCACCACGAGGAGCTGTCATTCCAAATCGTCACGTCACCCTTTCACCAAATCGCCTTGGAATTGCCCTGGCTCAGACTACACAGCCCCACCATCAATTGGATCACAGCCTGGTCCACCTCATGCCGGAAGTCCGCCCTCCAGCCCAACATTCCACGTGAGTATGCAGATCTCGCCGACGTCTTCTCTTCATTAAAGCTTACGTGTCTCCCTCCTCACAGGCCCTGGGACTGCGCCATTGAATTGACCTGCTGGAGGGATAACACCCCCCGACTAATCGCATTTACCCCCTTTCCATGGCGGAGACTGAGACCATGGAGAAGTGGCCAAAAAAGACGGAGGACTGAGACCATGCATTGACTACAGTGGGCTGAACGCAGTCACCACCAAGTACCGGTACCCCCTCCCTCTGGTTCCGTCGGCCATCGACAAGCTACGAGGGGCCCGGTACTTTACAAAGTTGGACCTGAGGAGTGCCTACAACCTGATCTGAATCCGTAAAGCAGATGAGTGGAAGACGGCATTCAGCACTACCTCAGGCCACTATGAATACTGCGTAATGCCCTGCGGCCTCGCCAACGCACCTTCTGTGGTCCAGTCCTTTGACAATGATGTGTTCCGGGACATGCTGAGTAGACAGGTAGTGGTTTACATCGACGATATCCTGATCTACTTGGCTACGTTCGAGGAGCACGTTAGTGACGTCCGAGCTGTCCTACACCACCTCCGAGAACACCACCTGTTGGTGAAGGGGGAGAAATGCGAATTCCACCAACAGGCCATCTCCTTCCTGCGATACCAGATCAGTCCTCAGGGGGTGTTCATGGAAGGAGTGAAGACGGACGCCATCAGGTCATGACCAGTTCCCACCACCATCAAGGGCCTACAGAGCTTCCTGGGCTTTGCTAACTTCTAACGGTGTTTCATCAGGTCCTTCAGCTCCATAGCCACCCCGCTCACCTCTCTCCTTAAGGGTGGACCTCAGAAGCTGGCCTGGAACCCTGAGGCTGACGCTACCTTCAAGAGGCTGAAGGAGAGGTTCACCACAGCGCCCATCCTAAAACACCCAGATCCATCTCGTCCTTTCATCCTGGAGGTGGACGCATCGGAGACGGGCGTGGGTGCGGTCCTCTCCCAGCGGCACGGTAAGCCAAAGAAAATGTATCCCTGTGCCTTTTTCTCAAAAATGCTTACCCCCGCAGAGAGGAACTATGGAGTTGGAGACAGGGAGCTGTTGGCGGTGGTCCTCGCTCTGGAGGAATGGAGATACTGGCTGGAGGGCGTATTCCATCCATTCCGGATTCTCGCTGAAGACCGGAATTTGGAGCACATACGGGCAGCAAAACGGATGAACTCTCGTCAAGCCAGGTGTGCCCAATTTCTCACTCGCTTCCAATTCATTCTGTCCTACCGCCCAGGATCCCAGAATGTGAAGGCCGACACACACTCCAGGATGCACCATATCGGAGAAAGGAAGGATCTGGGGTGTCCTATCCTGCCCTCGTCTCATCGTTGTTCCTGTCATTTGGGATGTGGATGAAGACATCTGCCTGGCGGCTCAGGAGGACACAGCACCTGCCAACGAACTGCAAAAATCTCTCTGATAAAAAAAAGACTCTTATCTCCCTCACTAACTTTAAGCGTCAGTTGTCAGAGCAGCTTACCGATCGCTTCACCTGTACACAGCCATTCTGAAATTAGCCCACCCAACTACCTCATCCCCATATTGTTATTTATTTTGCTAATTTGCACCCCAGTATTTCTATTTGCACATCATCTTTTGCACATCTATCATTCCAGTGTTAATACGAAATTGTAACTATTTTGCACTATGGCCTATGTATTGCCTTATGTGCTGCCATCTTGTTAGAAGGTATCAGATTTATTTTATTATAGTGATTAAGAGTGACTTTCACTGTGTTCCATGCTGTTTAGCGCCCCCTAGTGGAGCTTTCTGGTACTTAGAATTATGTACGAAAACCCGGAAGTAAAGTTGTTATTATGCACGCGACAAGCAGCTAGAAACAACGTTACTGTACAGTTCTTTCAGTGCAACTATTTCTTGTTACGCTTCAGCCTCGGAAAATATTTGTTTGTAAGTTCAATTCAAGCATATTGCAAGTGATGATAATATTGTTATTGACAGAATTGCTTACTTATCAAAGTTAATTGGTTACATTTACTCACGCAAATTGCATTGACTTTCGTGGATGCCGTTAGCTGTATTAGTTTGCTCGTGCGTCATGTAAAATAAGTGTAAAACATACTATAGTTTGTTACTGTTTCTAGTGTAATATGCTTTATTATTGTACAGAGGTGTTTGTACATTATTAGAGTAATGAAAGGAGTTGGCTAGTTGTTACTCATAGAGTAATTATCTATTTAGTTGTCGTCATGCCAGATATATGGTAACTTGGCACTTGCTTTGTATTTATGCAACTTTCAACTTGAAATGTATAATGTACAGCTACAGTATGTCAATGTGAATTGAATACTAAAGTATATTATTTTCTGTATTTGCAGTTTCACAACATAAACGTTTTCAATACATTCGTTCAAGAAAAGTCACGCCTTGGAAGTTTTATTGAAGACTCAGTTGTTAGCTATCTGTCTAGTTTTGCACGGGAACGCAATTCCAGGGCAGAATACCTTACCTCCATAACTTACTACATTTGCACACACTGTATATATATTTTACATTTACATTTTACATTTTAGTCATTTAGCAGACGCTCTTATCCAGAGCGACTTACAGGAGCAATTAGGGTTAAGTGCCTTGCTCAAGGGCACATTAACGTCATTTAGCAGACGCTCTTAGCCAGAGCGACTCACAAATTGGTGCGTTCACCCTATAGCCAGTGGGATAACCACTTTACAATTTGGGGGGGGGGAAGGGGTAGAATGATTACTTTATCCTATCCCAGGTATTCCTTAAAGAGGTGGGGTTTCAAATGTCTCCGGAAGGTGGTGAGTGACTCCGCTGTCCTGGCGTCGTGAGGGAGCTTGTTCCACCATTGGGGTGCCAGAGCAGCGAACAGTTTTGACTGGGCTGAGCGGGAACTATGCTTCCGCAGAGGAAGGGGAGCCAGCAGGCCAGAGGTGGATGAACGCAATGCCCTCGTTTGGGTGTAGGGACTGATCAGAGCCTGAAGGTACAGAGGTGCCGTTCCCCTCACTGCTCCATAGGCAAGCACCATGGTCTTGTAGCGGATGCGAGCTTCAACTGGAAGCCAGTGGAGTGTGCGGAGGAGGTGGGTGACGTGAGAGAACTTGGGAAGGTTGAACACCAGACGGGCTGCGGCATTCTGGATGAGTTGTAGGGGTTTAATGGCACAGGCAGGGAGGCCAGCCAACAGCGAGTTGCAGTAGTCCAGACGGGAGATGACAAGTGCCTGGATTAGGACCTGTGCCGCTTCCTGTGTAAGGCAGGGTCGTACTCTCCGAATGTTGTAGAGCATGAACCTGCAGGAGCGGGTCACCGCCTTGATGTTGGCGGAGAACGACAGGGTGTTGTCCAGGGTCACGCCTAGGCTCTTCGCACTCTGGGAGGAGGACACAGCGGAGTTGTCAACCGTGATGGCGAGATCATGGAACGGGCAGTCCTTCCCCGGGAGGAAGAGCAGCTCCGTCTTGCCAGGGTTCAGCTTGAGGTGGTGATCCGTCATCCATACTGATATGTCTGCCAGACATGCAGAGATGCGATTCGCCACCTGGTTATCAGAAGGGGGAAAGGAGAAGATTAGTTGTGTATCGTCAGCGTAGCAATGATAGGAAAGGCCATGTGAGGATATGACAGAGCCAAGTGACTTGGTGTATAGGGAGAAAAGGAGAGGGCCTAGAACTGAGCCCTGGGGGACACCAGTGGTGAGAGCACGTGGTGCGGAGACAGCTTCTCACCACGCCACTTGGTAGGAGCGACCGGTCAGGTAGGACGCAATCCAGGAGTGAGCCGCGCCGGAGATGCCCAGCTCGGAGAGGGTGGAGAGGAGGATCTGATGGTTCACAGTATCAAAGGCAGCAGACAGGTCTAGAAGGACAAGAGCAGAGGAGAGAGAGTTAGCTTTAGCAGTGCGGAGAGTCTCCGTGACACAGAGAAGAGCAGTCTCAGTTGAATGACCAGTCCTGAAACCTGATTGGTTTGGATCAAGAAGGTCATTCTGAGAGAGATAGCAAGAGAGTTGGCTAAAGACGGCACGCTCAATAGTTTTGGAAAGAAAAGAAAGAAGGGATACTGGTCTGTAGTTGTTGACATCAGTGGGGTCGAGTGTTGTTTTTTTGAGAAGGGGAGCAACTCTCGCTCTCTTGAAGACGGAACGGACATGGCCAGCGGTCAAGGATGAGTTGATCAGCGAGGTGAGGTAGGGGAGAAGGTCACCGGAGATGGTCTGGAGAAGGGAGGAGGGGATGGGGTCAAGCGGGCAGGTTGTTGGGCGGCCTGCAGTCACAAGTCGCAGGATTTTATCTGGAGAGAGAGGGGAGAAAGAAGTCAAAGCATAGGGTAGGGCAGTGTGAGCAGGACCAGCAGTGTCATTAGACTTAACAAACGAGGATCGGATGTCGTCAACCTTCTTTTCAAAGTGGTTGACGAAGTCATCCACAGAGAGAGAGGAGGGGGGGGGGGGGGGGGGGGGGGGGATTCAGGAGGGAGGAAAATGTGGCAAAGAGCTTCCTAGGGTTAGAGGCAGATGCTTGGAATTTAGAGTGGTAGAAGGTGGCCTTAGCAGCAGAAACAGATGAAGAAAATGTAGAGAGGAGGGAGTGAAAAGATGCCAGGTCGGCAGGGAGTTTATTTTTCTTCCATTTCCGCTCCGCTGCTCGGAGCTCTGTTCTGTGAGCTCGCAATGAGTCATCAAGCCACGGAGCTGGAGGGGAGGACCGAGCCGGCCGGGAGGATAGGGGACACAGAGAGTCAAAGGATGCAGAAAGGGAGGAGAGGAGGGTTGAGGAGGCAGAATCAGGAGATTGGAGGGAGAAGGATTGAGCAGAGGGAAGAGATGATAGGATGGAAGAGGAGAGAGTAGTGGGAGAGAGAGAGCGAAGGTTGCGGCGGCGCATTACCATCTGTGTAGAGAGAGAAAAGGAAACAAAGTAGTTGTCGGAGACATGGAGGGGAGTTGCAGTGAGATTAGTAGAGGAGCAGCATCTAGTGAAGATGAGGTCAAGCGTATTGCCTGCCTTGTGAGTAGGGGGGGACGGTGAGAGGGTGAGGTCAAAAGAGGAGAGGAGTGGAAAGAAGGAGGCAGAGAGAAATGAGTCAAATGTGGACATAGGGAGGTTGAAATCCCCCAAAACTGTGAGGGGTGAGCCATCCTCAGGGAAGGAACTTATCAAGGCGTCAAGCTCATTGATGAACTCTCCAAGGGAACCTGGAGGGCGATAGATGACAAGGATATTAAGCTTAAATGGGCTAGTGACTGTGACAGCATGGAATTCAAATGAGGAGATAGACAGATGGGTTAGGGGAAAAATTGAGAATGTCCACTTGGGAGAGATGAGGATTCCTGTACCACCACCCCTCTGACCAGATGCTCTCGGGGTATGCGAGAACACATGGTCAGACGAGGAGAGAGCAGTAGGAGTAGCAGTGTTTTCAGTGGTGATCCATGTTTCCGTCAGCGCCAGGAAGTCGAGGGACTGGAGGTTGGCATAGGCTGGGATGAAGTCAGCTTTGTTGGCAGCAGAACGGCAGTTCCAGAGGCTGCCTGCGACCTGGAACTCCAGGTGTGGGGTGCGTGCAGGGACCACCAGGTTAGAGAGGCAGCAGCCACGCGGTGTGGTGCGTTTGTGTAGCCTGTGCAGAGAGGAGAGAACAGGGATAGGCAGAGGCATAGTTGACAGGCTGTAGCAAATGGCTACAAAAATGCAGAGGAGATCGGAATGAAATGAGCTAAGCATCTGGGAGAGGAGAGAGCAGGGCCTCCCTCACCAAAAACTTCTACCTCAGAAACTAAAATTGTTTCACTGAACCACCCGAACAAAAACTCTCCCAACTTCCACCTTTAGAAATCAGAATTGTTGGGAATTTTCTGTTGTATGTTTTGTTTACCCCATATGTAACTCTGTGTTGTTTTTATCGCACTGCTTTGCTTTATCTTGGCCAGGTCGCAGTTGTAAATGAGAATTTGTTCTCAACTGGCTTACCTTGTTAAATAAAGGTTAAATAAATAAAAAACTAACTGGTCTTCCTTCTGCTCTCCAGGTCGCTGAGGTCCTGTTCCAACAGGTCTTCCGGCTTTATGGACTTCCGGAGGACATCGTCTCGGACCGTGGCCTCCAACTCACCTCCCAAGTGTGGAAGGCTTTCCTGGAGAAGATTGGGGCCACGGCAAGCCTCACTTCCGGGTATAGGCCTCAGTCTAATGGGCAGGTGGAGCACATGAACCAGGAGCTGGGGAGGTTTCTTCGTTGCCACTGTCAGGACCGGCAGGGTGAGTGGGCGAGGTTTCTTCCCTGGGCAGATTATGCCCAGAACTTCCTCGTTCACTCCTCCACGGGGCTCACTCCCTTCCAGTGCGTCCGGGGTACCAGCCGGCCCTGGCCCCTTGGACACCCAGACAGACCGATGCGCCCGCTGTCGAAAAGTAGTTCCACAGGGCCGGACAGGTCTGGGATGCCGCCCATGTCCATCTCCAGACGGCCATTCGTCGGCAGAAGGACCAAGCCGACCGCCACCGCAGTGAGGCCCCTGTGTTCCAGCTTGGGGATTGTGTCTGGCTGTCCACAAAAAACCTCCTTCTCCGCCTGCCCTGCAAGAAACTGAGCTCCCAGTTTGTGGGGCGGTTTAAGGTCCTCCGGTGGATTAATGAGGTGTCGTACCGGCTGCTCCTTCCCCCTCACTACGGTGTCTCACCCACTTTTCATGTGTCTCTCCTCAGGCCGGTGGTTGCTGGTCCTCTGGCGGATGCCGTCCCCCGGGGTACGCCTCCTCCATCCCTGGACATTGACGGGAGTCCGGCGTATGCGGTGAGGGACCTGCTGGACTCCAGGTTCCGTGGCTGACGGCTCCATTACCTGGTGGACTGGGAGGGGTATGGTCCTGAGGAGAGGAGCTGGGTTCCGGCTGGGGACGTTCTGGACCCCAACCAAATTCGGGACTTCCACCGTCGCCGCCCTGACCGGTCCGCTCCTCGGGGTCGTCCTCCTAGCCGGCGACGTCCAGCAGCTGGAGCCGCGCGTCCGGGGGGGGGGTACTGTCACGTCTCCTCCCGTTGCTCCCCTCCGGCGCTCCGATTCGCCGGTCTGAGCGCAACACCCCAATCCCTTCCAGTGCACCTGCACCTCATCATCTCATCACCACCCCTATTTAGCCCTGGACTGTTCTGGATGATGTTGTGTTTGTTTAGCTTCGTGTCGTTTACTCTCTTTGTTATTTCTCTTTGTAAATGTTAAGTAAACCTTGACCTTGTTAGTTCTTGCGTCTGCGTCCTGCCTCTTCGTATACTCAGTACGGGTCACAGCATGTAGATTGTGCAAAAATTCAAATGTACGCGTTGTATCTGATGTGTGAAACATAACTACTGATACACAGGAAGCTACAAACAGGAAATAAGTAGGACTTTTATTAATATGATACTACAAACAAATACAACAATAAGTGTTTTTGTGGATGAGAGCGAGAGAGTTGTGGGCTACTGTACGTGTTGTAGTATGTTGTCATGGTGATGTTAAGCCACTTTCTCACAAATCCAGTTGAGTTTGCTGTCACATGGCATGTCATTCCATGCCTTTAGAGGACGCTGATCTTTGTGTAACTCAGCATAGTCCTCATCCCCAGTATGACCTGCATTATCAGGCTGTTGGTCATACCTGTACCTACAGGGTTAAAAACAGTCAGATATCATGGTTAATACCAGTACCTACAGGGTTAAAAACAGTCATATCATGGTTAATACCAGTACATACAGGGTTAAAATCCATCAGATATTATGGTTAATACCAGTACCTACAGGGTTAAAAACAGTAAGATATCTTGGTTAATACCAGTACCTACAGGGTTAAAAACAGTAAGATATCATGGTTAATACCAGTACCTACAGGGTTAAAAACAGTCAGATATCATGGTTAATACCAGTACCTACAGGGTTAAAAACAGTCAGATATCATGGTTAATACCAGCACCTACAGATATCCACAATCCTCTCCTCCATCTCACCTCTGTCAAACTTCACCTTCTTGTTTATATCTGGCTCAGCATAGATGACCTTTGACATCTTTAACAATGCCTGGGTCCTTCTTTCAATGTAGGTCTACTATACATTAATTCTCTGCTTCTAGAATTAATGTGGTGGTCTTCCAACATGGCCGCCAGGAGGCGCCGTACGTCAACTGCAGCCCTCTATACGTAAAGTCTCTGCTTCTAGTGATATCTCTGTCTCTGAGTCATCTGTGTGTCTCTGTCAGTGTGATTGCTGTAGGTGTTAACTCTAGGGAAGTATCAACATAATGACACAGGTACTTGTGGCTATGCTAATATAATTAGTAGAACAAGTTTGCATACTTGTGTACGTACTTGTGTGCATGTATGTGTGTGAGAGATTGTTACAGTGCTCTTTGTAAAACCATTTTCTGCTGCACAATATAAATCATTCCATGTCTCTACATGGTCATCTTGTCCAGAGTATATCTCAACACAGTCCTCCTGTCCAGGGAATGGGACTTGCTATTTCTGGAATGGACAGGACACTATCATACCAGGAAGATATAGATAATAGAGGGGAAGTGGAGAACAAAGTCTATATGTTAACATATATTAAATATCATATGTAACAGCCCCAAGATAATTCAGGGAGTTTCCAGAACTCCTCCTTCCTTCCATCTTTCTGCTGATTTGGACCCTCTGTTTACTCCCAAATATACATCAACATGTTCAGGAGGTCCAGGACTACAAACATGGGTCATTATAATGTCCATACAATAGATTTGACACTACAAACGGCTCCAAGTGGATATTGAGGGTGGGTAGGCTTAACCAGTGAGGATGAGATGACAACAGCAACCCCGGGGCTCGCCTCTCTCTAAATGAACCTGATTGGTTGAGGAGTTTTTGACTGACAGCTGGTTGAACCACTGAAAAGATCCACTTCACTTCCCTCTTTCGGGACCCATATAGGGGAACAAATATGAGCATTTGATATTGTGCTCATACGCAGGGACGGCCTGTTCAATAGGGCGATATGGGCGACGCACTGCCAAACGGGAAAAGGAAGGGATTTTTTTTCTAATCAATTATATCACGGCAACAGTAGTTATCAGTGTTGTAATCTATACGTCTGATCTGCCACAGTGCCACACTGCCACTAAATGTCGAATCAGGCTAAAGTCGTGCTTCAAATGGCTCCACCCCCTTTTGGGGCGATTTCAGTCAGATTGAAAATCGCCCAGAACTTCTGTCATAGACTCCCATGTAAAATCTATTTTTTTCAAATTTCAGAGCCTTCAATACAATCTCAATGGGTGTCTGTGGGCTTGCACTTACGCGCTTTCGTCATACGTTACGTAACCATGAACGTAACTGAGAAAAGAGTGGATTGTTTGAAAGAAGTTCCTTTTTGTCGGCGAACAAATGAAGATAAATTGGCAACGAAACAATTAGGACCTCCCAGACCAAATTTAATAATTCAACAGGTTTCTACTAAAGGCGGAAAGTCCTACACCCGAGGATTTTCCAAAAATTGGTACGAACGAAAAAAGACATTGCCACTCACTCAACTGGATGACGAGGGATACAGGCTAGCTGTCCGCCGCCACAACGATGAGGTTAGTGTTGATAATCACAAGTTTACTGGATGTGGATATGGTGTAATAAAGGCAGTTTATTCAGAGGTAAATATATCTGGAATCGCGTTCACGGACCCGTTCGTCAAACTCTTAGGGAGCTATAAATTAAGCCCCATTACTTACCATATCAGATAAGAGAAATTGCTGCAGCTACATATATTTTACATCCTGGCCCTACATAGTTCACTATTTGCATCACTTACCAAAATATTACATGTGGTCATATATGCTTGGAAAGTGGAGATGCCATAGAACGTCAAAAAAGTAAACATTGCTGGAGACACATTGCCGTTTTGGAGAAGACATCGCGTTTGCTAGCGAAGAGATTTGTTGTGGCAAATGAACTTGGGCTGGGAATTGCCAGGAACCTCACGATAAGATATATGCATCAGCATTGCGAGTCTCATGATTCTATACGTATTGCGATTCGATACTGTGATTTTATTGCGCACCATATGTCTGTTGCAGAGGGATCAGAAAGCCATGAGAACGAGTTTTGATCAGTCATGGAAATAAAAGTGCTGAAAACAAATTGGCTCCCAATGTGAAAAGATTGAGAACAAGCTATGAAGGAACAATAATGGTGTTTTGGTGCAGGTACAGCCAACTAGCGCTAAAATATTGCGATATTGTCAATACAGTATATCGTAAAGTATCACTATGTAACTCGATTTCTTTCACCCCAATCCCTCAAATTAACGGTAAATAACTGAATTGTTTGCCCCACATTTAGCTAAGATGATTAGCTAGCCAGCTAAAATGTTTTAGTTAGTTAGCAGTCGCATCTACAATAGTTTACTGTCAATAACATGTCTCCAAAAATGACGTGGTGTCTCCAATTGTGTTGACATTTTACAATTGCAATGCGCATCCATGAGTATCCACTTTCTGTAGCTCAGCTGGTAGAGCATGGTGCTTGTAACGCCAAGGTAGTGGGTTCGATCCCCGGGACCACCCATACACAAAAATGTATGCACGCATGACTGTAAGTCGCTTTGGATAAAAGCGTCTGCTAAATGGCATATTATTATTATTATTATTATTATTATTATTATTATTATTATTATTATTATCTGAAGAGAGCCCCGAAACATTGTGTGCAGACATTTTATGCAATAAATGAAGTAGGTTCAATCTAGTAGTTCTGATCTTCTGATTGGTCCTGATGAGTTGGGCGAGGTCCCCTGCAGGCTACTGTCACTGTTGCATTGGCTCTGAGTCGGGTTCTCTGTCTTCAAATGTTCAGCCTAAGAGAGGGGATTTTTGTGTGTGTGTGTGTGTGTGTTTAACAGTGATGATGTGTGTGTGTGTGTGTGTGTGTTTAACAGTGATGATGTGTGTGTGTGTGTGTTTGTGTGTGTGTGTGTCCTCAGAGCAAGAACTTGTGAGTTGGAAGAACTGAGAGGCCTATGGCGTGGGTGTTGTCCTTGGCCACCTGCTGACAAGGCTGACAAGATAGGACCCTTTTGTCCATTGTTATTGGATAGGAACAGAACTTATAACCAGCTCCTGACCTAAATAGATCTTAGCACAACATTTTACTCAACATATCATATTCCATATTCACTATAACAAATATATTTACTACGACATTAGCAAGAACCGCCACATCCTCAGCCGGCTAATCCAGTGTGTGAAGTTTTGCGGAGTGTTTGAGTTAGCTTTGCGAGGCAAAGATGAAACTGAGGGCTCCACCAACCCTGGTAAGCCAACACTTTTGAGATCAGTCAATAAATGCTTCTGGTATTGACTTATATGCTGCCCCTGTCTTCATGTTGTTGCTGGACATATCTTTTTTTAAATGTGTGTAGGTCACCTAAATCATCAGAAAAATTGCCCCTCCTGAGAATTTTTTCAGGAGCCGCCACTGCTCATACGTAACTTGACAACAAAGACTGACTGTCAAAGATTATTAACTAACATGCTTTGATACCCTTTGATATCTCTACTACACTAATTAATTGGTGATGCAGTCAACTCCTATACACTGTATGTAATGGTGGTTTCGTAATGTTGAGAATGTTTGCACCCGATCTAAATTGGACTATGTAAACATCTGTATCAAGTAAGAAGAATATATTTCAATTGGAATTGATGAAATGCACCTCATGCAGAGTGTGCACAAAGTCACATGTACTGACTTCATGTTGTGTCTGATGACGTGTGAAACATAACTACTGGTACACAGGAAGCAACAAACAGGAAATAAGTAGGACTTTTATTAATATGATATTAAAAACAAATACAACAATAGGTGTGTTTGCATGCATTTGTGCGTGAGTGTCTGTTTGAGGGTGTGTGTGTGTGCGTGTGTGTGAGGGTATGTGTGTGTGGGTTTCAGACAGAGAGAGAGAGAAATTGGAGCATGTATTGTTTATTTCACTTTTGTTTACTATCTACTTCACTTGCTTTGGCAATGTTAACACACGTTTCCCATGCCAATAAAACCCTTAAATTGAAATTGAATTGAATTGAGAAAGAGAGAGAGAGAGAGAGAGAGAGAGAGAGAGAGAGAGAGAGAGAGAGAGAGAGAGAGAGAGAGAGAGAAATTTGACATACCAATTAGGATCTGGCTAAAAATACTTGAATCAGTTATAGAACCCATTGCCCTTTATAGTTCTGAGGTCTGGGGTCCGCTCACCAACCAAGAATTCACAAAATGGGACAAACACCAAATTGAGACTCTGCATGCAGAATTCTGCAAAAACATCTTCCGTGTACAATGTAAAACACCAAATAATGAATGCAGAGCAGAATTAGGCCAATACCCGCTAATTATCAAAATCCAGAAAAGAGCCGTTAAATTCTATAACCACTTAAAAGGAAGCGATTCCCAAACCTTCCATAACAAAGCCGTCACCTACAGAGAGATGAACTTGGAGAAGAGTCCCCTAAGTAAGCTTGTCCTGGGGCTCTGTTCACAAACACAAACAGACCCCACACAGCCCCAGGACAACAACAACAACAACAACAACAACAACAACAACAACAACACAATTAGACCCAACCAAATCATGAGAAAACAAAAAGAGAATTACTTGACACATTGGAAAGAACAAACAAAAAAACAGAGCAAACTAGAATGCTATTTGGCCCTAAACAGAGAGTACATATTGGCAGAATACCTGACCACTGTGACTGACCCAAACTTAAGGAAAGCTTTGACTATTTACAGATTCAGTGAGCATAGCCTTGCTATTGAGAAAGGCCGCCCTAGGCAGACCTGGCTCTCAAGAGAAGACAGGCTATGTGCACATTGCCCACAAAATGAGGTGGAAACTGAGCTGCACTTCCTAACCTCCTGCCAAATGTATGACCATATTAGAGACACATATTTCCCTCAGATTACAGCGATCCACAAAGAATTTGAAAACAAACCCAATTTTGATAAACTCCCTTATCTACTCCCTTACAGTGGTGTAGTGGTCCCTGGAGAAGTGGGTATACTCTCAGTATTCACCTTTTTTTTTTTTAAGTAGTCCAGAAAAAAGCCCTGTTTTAGAAACAGTGACATGTAAGACTATGATTTAGTTTACCCAAAAATATGTAATTTCTACTTGCACACTATTATAAAATGATCATGACTTGATTAGGAGCAGTTTGTAGTTACTACTGGTCACAAGAGCAGCCTGGATGAATGTAAAATGTATTTATCATGAGGCAAACAGGAAATGGTGTTTCGATTATTTTTTGCACATTTATTTAAATAAAATACTTCAAATCTGAAGGTGACAATGCATCCTTGTTCATATTGCTATATGCTTTGTTTTGAACATGTTCATTTACCGGTAAATCATTCAACAAAATATGTTACAACAATATTTAGTTAACAATTAACAAAAATATATGCATTAACAACACATCAACAGTGATATACTCTCTCAACCCAGCACTGGGTTTCTGACCTTTGCTCATACTACAGTATATTCCAGACAAATTTGCTTTCTGCAGGAGCTTTCACACTGCACTGTCTAGAACGCACCGAAGAGGCAGCACGATGGCTCTTCAACCAGGTCCTTGTATATTTTCTAGGATCAAACTTGGAAGTTGGTGGGCCGTTGATATTAATCATCATCAAGTTTGATATGTTTGAGATCAGAAGGACAGCCCTCTTGTCTGAGCTTATATTGTTCATAAGGCTAAAATTCCTCTCACACTCTGCTGTACCGACAGGGAATGTTTTCATACAGTTCATAAGTGGTTTTAGGTCCTTGGGCTCACTACTGGGCTCTTCCAGTAGGTCCCGCATCCCATTCAGTGCTTGGTCTGTGCACAAGTTAAATCGCTTGCACAGTCGCTTAACTTGTTCTTCACCATGGCGGATGCTGGGCTTTGATGGCCACTTACTCTGATCAAGGATGCTGAGGTCCATGATGGTCTCATCTTCAAAAGACAAGCGTTTCTCCAGATTGTTCACAAGGCTTTGTAAGAACTGGCCTGGATTGATAGACTTCAGCTTTGCATTTGTTTTCAGGGCTATAGACCGATACTCCCCAGTCTGTTTTGCTTCTAAAGCCTCACTATATTTCTCACCTGGACTCTCTTTGAATGACTGGATCACTCTGATTGAGCGTTTCAGCAGATGCTCTGCTCTGAGGAGCGTTATAGAACGAGACTGAAGCTCCTGTGACAGGAGACTTAGTTCATGGAGAGTGTCGTACATGAGGCCAAGGTCACAAATGAATTCTGGACTTTGAACACGGTCTAACAAACCTCTGTACATCTGCCTCTCTTTGGTGGACCTCATCTCATCACTGCAAGCATTTTTAAAGTGCTGCACAAGAGCTCCCAGGGATGTCCAAACAGCACGAACAGTCCGAAAGCTACTGGCCACCCAGCGTACATCCAAGATTCTGCCAATGCGAAGAAGTTGTGAGCCTACTTCAGCTGCTGCATTAACAAGTTCACGTTCATTTTTGTTTGACACACTATACAGAGAGTATAGCTTCTGGATAAAAGTTTTAAAGTGATTGACAGAGTTTACCTCATCAACTGCATCTGACACAGCAAGTTCAAGTCTATGGTTCATGCAGTGCCATACAAAAAGCTTTGGGAATCTCAAAGTCAGTCTGGTTGCTACTCCTGACTTCTTTCCTAGCATGACACTGGCTCCATCAGATACAAATGTTACCCAGTTTTCATGAAGCCACTCTTCTGTAAAGCCAGCATTAGTTAAACAGGTGAGTAACGCCTGTAATATGCCATCTGCTCTCTGATTTTCCAGTTCAACAAGTTCCAGGAATATGAACTCAGGGCTTTCTTCTTGAATTGATGCTTTAATAGAAACTGTCATGACAGCTTTGTGACTTAAAGAAGATGCCTCGTCAATTAGGACAGCTAACTTACTGGATGATGCTATAATGCTACTGATGATTTTGCTCTGCATCTCACTAGCAACATGTTGTATTATTTGTGTTGCACTGTAACGTGAATGAAGTATTGAGCCCATTTTTACACCATTCAGTTCCTGCAGCTCAATGAGGCTCTCATGGTCAGAAAAGGGTCGGTTCTTTTTGGCCAGATGGTAGGCTGTTCGAAACACAGCTTCAGTTTCCTTCATGTAGGACTCAGTCATAGTCTCCACTGCATTCTCAATGGCAGCTTCTTTCTGTTGCTCTGCCACCTTCACAGCCTGAGTGTGGGCCTTGGACAACGCATGTTTCCTCACCTTATTTCTCAAGATTGACAAACTTGTTGTTCTACTTCCCTGGCCAGACACTTGAATTTCAAAGTTCATCCATTCTCTTGAGAGCGATACACCTTGTCCTTGCTCCTTGTCGATCCCAATGGAGTTCACACTGCTACAGACCAGACATCCTGCGAAGCATAAACAAACAATGTAACTACTCCTGTATCCACAGCTGTACGTGTGCATGGTCCTTTACACACACACACACACACACACACACACACACACAAAGTTATCTGTGCCCACTGTTTCAGAAGTTACCCAAACTAGCAATCTACCTAAACTTACCCAATTTTTTGTTTTTGGATCCCAACCAGGGGTTCTTGGATTTGAAGTCTTCTGTTTGTTTAGCACTCCACAGGTCTGGCCAGTCATTATTGATGTCTACAGACAACAACAAAACTAATTATGCATCTCCCTGTCTCTCTCTCTCTCACACACTTACACACACACACACACACACACACACACACTACTGTGATCACAATAGTCATCAGCAAGACATGGGTCCCCCTCTTTACATTAACAATCTGCATAACCAAGTGGAAATATTTTCAGCAAGTGAAGCTGAAGCATACAGGAGATTAGTGAGTGAAATACTTGGGAGAGTTTATTTAACAAAAAAACAACAAATTTAACACAAAATGTTATATAACAGTAGCATTGTAAAAAACAAACATGGATACAGACAAAATAAATAGAAGGGCAATAAAATAAATAACATCACACAGAAATTCAAAATGAGGCTTAATCTGTCAAAATCACCTTTTGTTACAGTGTGAGGCTTCACTTTTCAATAAACTGGAGATGCAATTTACTGCCTGTGTGTTCTGACCTGGTGGTGGTAGACTGGATCCTTCTCTATGCTCACACTGACTTGCCTGGCTAGCTCCCGGTTGAGAGCTGCCAGGGCTGCTGGTTTTAGGGGTGGGGTCTGCCTGGGCCTGATCTGGGCCTGATTTGTGCCTCTTTACAAAAAAGTCTGCAATATCTCCCTTCCTTTTCATGGTTACCTGTCCCTATACAAAATAAGACAGCCTGATTAGACCTCAATATTGTTTTAGGCTGAATCTTAAACTATTTGTCCCCATTCTTGTGTTTTAACTTACTTAAAAATCAACTACCAGCTTAGCTACTATGCAATTAAACTAGATCATATAGGTTAGTTAGGGCTAAGTAACTTGGCTAATGTTATAATTTAGGGCTTAGTAACTTGGCTAACGTTATAATTTAGACCTTTACAATAATAAACAAGCTTCATAAACATTGAGATAATCAGTTTCATCAGTCTGGTATGAAATTCTTATGAACTGGGTTGATTAAACACTTACTGAAAACCAACAATGCCCCGGTTTCCCCACATTATCCCAATCTACGTAGCTAGCTTCATAACGTTAGCCGACTCGCACTAACTATTGGCGGCAACATCTCTTCTCCTCTAAATGTGCAGTCACTGGCAATTTGCCAGTAGTTTAAAATAATGATTCATTTGGAAACCACCTTAAAACTTACCTCAGAATGATGTCTTCCATCAACTGGGGTGGCACACCGCCGCTTGTGTCCTTTCTTCATCCGTTGTTTGGTCTGCTGCCGTTATCGTAGTCAAGTGGCACCGGCACCTGAGTTTTTTTTTTTTTTTTTTTCACTGGCACCTGAGGTATTAGCGATATTTTCCTCGGCATGACCCGCCCTACTCTGCCTCTGATTGGCTCATCAGTCCTCATGCCTAAAGTTAACCAATCTAATCAGTGAAAGCAGCGAGTACCAGCCAATTAGAGGCAGAGGAGGGTGGGTCATGGCTTCACTATCCCAGAGGAAGAAAATAGGCAATCTGACTCACAGATATTACTGAATGATGCGCATCAGGGGGGATTTAGAAGTGGGTATACGCAATGCTGACTGAAAAATAAGTAGGTATACGCCGTATACCAGCGTATACCCTGGACTACACCTCTGCTCCCTTACAGCTGCAAGATGTGTGACCTGTTGCCACAAGAAAAGGGCAACCAGTGAAGAACAACCACCATTGTAAATACAACCCATATTTATGTTTATTTATTTTCCCATTTGTACTTTAACTATTTGCACATTGTTACAACACTGTATATATACATAATATGACATTTGAAATGTCTTTATTCTTTTGAAACTTCTGAGTGTAATATTACTGTTAATATTTATTGTTTATTTCACTTTTGTTTACTATCTACTTCACTTGCTTTGGCAATGTTAACACACGTTTCCCATGCCACTAAAGCCCTTAAATTGAAATTGAATTGAAATTGAGAGAGAGAGAGAGAGAGAGAGAGAGAGAGAGAGAGAGAGAGAGAGAGAGAGAGAGAGAGAGAGAGAGAGAGAGAGAGAGAGAGAGAGAGAGAATGAAGGAGGAAGTTGTGTGCACTGTAGCCTACTGTGTGTGTTACATTATGTTGTCATGGTGATGTTAAACCACTTTCTCACAAATCCAGTTGAGTCTCCTGTTACATGGAAAATCATTCCATGCTTTTAGAGGACGCTGATCGTTGTTTATCTCAGCACAGTCCTCCCCAGTAGGACCTGCATTATCAGGCTGTGGGTCATACCAGTACCTACAGGGTTAAAAACAGTAAGATATCATGGATATCACGACGCCAGGACAGCGGAGTCACTCACCACCTTCCGGAGACATTTGAAACCCCACCTCTTTAAGGAATACCTGGGACCCCAACCCCCCCCTGGGACCCCAACCACCCCCCCCCCCTCCCCGGGACCCCAACCACCCCCCCCCCCCCCCCTGGGACCCCAACCACCCCCCTAAAAAATAAAAAAAAATAAAAAAAATAACATTGTAAAGTGGTTGTACTACTGGCTATAAGGTGAATGCACCTATTTGTAAGTCGCTCTGGATAAGAGCGTCTGCTAAATGACGTAAATGTAAATGTAATGGTTAATACCAGTACCTACAGGGTTAAAAACCATCAGATATCATGGTTAATACCAGTACCTACATGGTTAAATACCGTCAGATATCATGGTTAATACCAGTACCTACAGGGTTAAAAACTGTATATATATATAAAGGTTGAATGAACTGAATATTGGAGCCTTGTTGTCAGAGTAGTTATCTTCTCTTACTCTGTGGTCAGTGTTGTTCCATCCACCCATTTCCAGGTCCCCTCTGTCTCTCTGTCAGTCAGACCAATCCAGACTCTCTTGTTGAGATTGAAGAGAAACTCCTGTTGTTGAGAAAGATATCTATATATATACATGAAGCTCCAAAGGTATTGACACATTTGGTTGTTTTGGCTCTGTACTCCAGCACTTTGGATTTGACATGATAATGACTATGAGGTTAAAGTGCAGGCTGACAGCTTTCATTGTAGATCATTTTCATCCACATCGGGTGAACCGTTTAGAAATGACAGCCGTTCTTTTTACATAGTCCCCCCATTTTAGTGGACCAAATGTATTGGGATAAATTCAATTATATGTGAATTAAAGTAGTCAAAGTTTAGTATTTGGTACCATATTCTTAGCACGCAATGACCACATCAAGCTTGTGACTCTACAAACTTGTTGGATGCATTTGCTGTTTGTTTTGGTTGTGTTTCAGATGGTTATGTGCCCAATAGAAATGAATGGTAAAGAATGTCATTTTGGAGTCACTTCTATTGTAAATAACAATGGAATATGTTTCTAAAAACTTATACTTAATGTGGACGCTACCATGATGACAGATAGTGCTGAATGAATTGTGATTAATGATGAGTGAGAAAGTTAAAGATGCACAAATATCATACCCCCAAGACACGCTAACCTCTCCTGTTATTGTAATGGTGAGAGGTTATCAGGTCTTGAGGGTATGATATTTGTGAGTCTGTAACTTTAATACACATATAAGTGAATTTGTCCCAATACTTTTGGTCCACTAAAATGGGGGACTATGTACAAAAATGGCTGTCATTTCTGGAAGGTTCACCTGATATGGATGAAAATACCCTAAAATGAAATCAGTCTGCACTTTAACCTCATAGTCATTGTATCATTTCAAATCCAAAGTGCTGGAGTACAGAGCCAAAACAACCAAAAATGTGTCTCTCTTGGTGCTGGTCTCACCATCTCTCAGGGTGGCATAGATGGCCTCAGACATCTCCAACAACTTACTGTGTTTTCTGTCTATATTCAGGTTCTGGTCCTATCGTTGACCCTGTGTCTGTGTCTCTATCTGTCCCTGCTCTGAGTCTGTGACTAACTGTTTATGATGTTATACCCGGAATAAAAGGGAAATGTTAAAAGAGGAAGATGATTAAAGAGTAACAATTGTGGTTGAGGTTGGGACATTTTCTTCTCCTGTTCATCTTTATATCTAATTCCTGAGTACTACGGACTTACTTATATCAGGAGTCTACTGTACTGACCTCATGTTGTGTCTAATGTACTGACCTCATGTTGTATCTAATGTACTGACCTCATGTTGTGTCTAATGTACTGACCTCATGTTGTGTCTAATGTACTGACCTCATGTTGTGTCTAATGTATTGACCTCATGTTGTGTCTAATGTACTGACCTCATGTTGTATCTACTGTACTGACCTCATGTTGTGTCTAATGTACTGACCTCATGTTGTGTCTAATGTACTGACCTCATGTTGTGTCTAATGTACTGACCTCATGTTGTGTCTACTGTATTGACCTCATGTTGTGTCTAATGTACTGACCTCATGTTGTGTCTAATGTACTGACCTCATGTTGTGTCTAATGTACTGACCTCATGTTTTGTCTAATGTACCGACCTCATGTTGTGTCTAATGTACTGACCTCATGTTGTGTCTAATGTACTGACCTCATGTTGTGTCTAATGTACTGACCTCATGTTGTGTCTAATGTACTGACCTCATGTTGTGTCTAATGTACTGACCTCATGTTGTGTCTAATGTACTGACCTCATGTTGTGTCTAATGTACTGACCTCATGTTGTGTCTAATGTACTGACCTCATGTTGTGTCTAATGTACTGATTTTATGTTGTGTCTAATGTACTGACCTCATGTTGTGTCTAATGTACTGACCTCATGTTGTGTCTAATGTACTGACCTCATGTTGTGAGTAATGTACTGACCTCATGTTATGTCTAATGGTGTGTGAAATATAACTCTCAACACACAGGATGCTGATAAGAAGGAATTTATTCATATGCTCACACAAAAAATTGTGTGTGTGCGTGTGTATTTGTGTGTGTGCGTGTGTGTGTTTGTGTGTGAGATAGGGTGCCATTTGAGACGTACCCTTAATGTCATTATTCACATTCTATGTAGGCCAGGTGTACTGCATCTGTCCTAAAAACACAGACCACTTTTCATCCATGGATTTAAGGTCACCACAAGTACAACAGGACATCTGTAAAGAAAAAGGCTTCATTTTAAACTTCAATTATACATTTTTAATCTGTTCAGTTTCTGAATTAGTTAAAATTAGGTGAAGGTTAGGGTTAAGGTAAGGTCAGTTTTAGGTTTTGTCCTTAAAAACAGACAGTGTAGACAGCAATGTTCCCTCTAAACTGCGCGAGTGTGCGGCCACGCACTTCCTCGAGGACTGCCGCGCAGAATAATTACCATGCCGTGCAGAGATACAAGAGATTGAACTTCACTGAGTTCACCCCATTAGTTTGAACTATGTAGATCAACGTTTTTTCTGCAATACAATCAATATTATATCAGCCCCTTTTCAATGCAACAAACCAAAACATATCTAACTTTTCAAGATTGAGTCTGTGATTGTGTTGTAGGCAGAGCCAGAGCGCAACGGAGTATAATTCTATTGGCGGGAGTTGCCCAAGAGCGGTCTTTCAATTATCGACGAGTGAATATGTTTTTCAGATCAGTTCAGATTAGAACACAGAGCCGCGCGTGTGCACAGTGGTTGATATTCTTTGCTAGTTAGCGAGTTATTAGCCCAGGTATACATAAGTATAGGTCAGCAATGGGGAGTTACTGCTTCCTACAAGAGCACAAAACATGTAGGCTACATTTCAAGCCGTCTTTGAAAATCCAGTCAGGTACAACGGTTATGTCTTAATTAAAGGGGCAGTGTTGTATTTTGAGACAGGGTTGAATATGCAAATAAGCCAAATGGCAGAGGGGTAGCCTACACTGTGTAATTCTCTGTATGGTAATAATAATTACATATATTTTGTAAAGTGGTGTCTTGCATAATACAACACAATACAATGCAATTTATAGTAATGTATTTGACCCATGGTGTTACAGACCAAGTAAAAAATCATGAATTAATGTCAAGCTCTTCATAATGTAAAAACGTTTTTCAAAGTCTCATGCAATGTAGGCCTGAATAATCATATTTGAGATTGGGCCGTTGTTCTCCAGATATCTGCAGATGTCTGTAAATTGATACTGGAATACTTTGAAATAATAAACCTTTATAATCAAAGTACAGTGTAAGCGGACTTCTTATCATCACAGCATAGATCAGCATCGTTGTCTCGGACACCACCACATTAGCGAGTTATTAGCCCAGGTATACATAAGTATAGGTCAGCAATGGGGAGTTACTGCTTCCTACAAGAGCACAAAACATGTAGGCTACATTTCAAGCTGTCTTTGAAAATCCAGTCAGGTAAAACGCTTATGTCTTAATTAAACGGGCAGTGTTGTATTTTGAGACAGGCTTGAATATGCAAATAAGCCAAATGGCAGAGGGGTAGCCTACACTGTCTAAGTCTCTGTATGGTAATAATAATTAAATATATTTTGTAAAGTGGTGTCTTGCAATTAATGTCAAGCCATTCATAATGTAAAAACGTTTTTAAAAGTCTCATGCAATGTAAGCCTGCATTGAACACCACCTATAGGCTACTGTAGGCTATATCATAGAAATCAAATGTTTTTTCATTGTGAACATATTATGGGATGTGCTCCATTGGTTTTGTTGGTAGGCCTACATAATACTCAAATAGCCACAATAGCCTATTGGCTCCTGTCTAAAACTGTAAGGGTACAGCCTCAGTGTTCACTGTAAACGCACGGCGGAAGTTTCCGCTCACTATACCTAAAATTTGCTCAGTGCCCCAAATTGTTAGAGGTAACATTGCTAGACAGTCTGCTAAAAGTGGACAGATTATCTTGGATGTGCTTTGCAAGTTCCTTAATGTCTAACAGAGGAGGAAGTTAGTTACACAGATAACAACATTAATCTGAATTTAGGACCTTGTAGTGAAAGTCTGATATAGTGTAATGATTAGATAACAATACACTCACAGACTAGTCTCAGGGAGATGTTGAGAGTGACTTGTAGAACACACAGCATCCCAAATCTCACAGCACCCATCCTGTAGAGTCTTCTCCCTGAATCATCAGGTCCTGAGGAGACACACACTGATGTGAGAACACACACACACCCACTCACACACATAAACACACACACACACACACACCTTGGAATGGCCTAGTCAAAGCCCAGACCTCAGTCCAATTGAGAATCTTAAAGATTGCTGTACACCAGCGGAACCCATCCAACTTGAAGGAGGTGGAGCAGTTTTGCCTTGAAGAATGGGCAAAAATGGCTAGATGTGCCAAGCTTATAGAGACATACACCAAGAGACTTGCAGATGTAATTGCTGCAAAAGGTGGCTCTACAAAGTATTGACTTTGGGGGGTGAATAGTTATGCACGCTCAAGTTTTCAGTTTGTTTCACACAAAAAAATATTTTGCATCTTTAAAGTGGTAGGCATGTTGTGTAAATCAAATGATACAACCCCCCCCCCCCCAAAAAAAAATCATTTTTAATTCCAGGTTGTAAGGCAACAAAATAGGAAAAATGCCAAGGGGGGGAATACTTTCGCAAGCCACTGTATGAGTTAAAAAATGTACACTGAGTGTACAAACAATTATGAACACCTGCACCTTCCCTGACATATACTGACTAGTTGAATCCAGGTGAATGCTATTATCTCTTAGTGATGTAATCTGTTCAATCCACTTCAATCAGTGTAGATGAAGGGGAGGAGAAAAGTTAAAGAAGGATTTTGAAGACTTGAGACAATTGATTGTGTATGTGTGCCATTCAGAGGGTAAATGGGCAAGACAAAATATTTAAACCTTTGAAGGGGGTATGGTAGTAGGTGCCAGGCTCACCGGTTTGTGCCAAGAACTGCAACGCTGCTGGGTTTTTCACGCTCAACAGTGTGTATCAAGAATGGCCCACCACCCAAACGACATCCAGCCAACTTGACACAACTGTTGGAAGCATTGGAGTCAACATGGGCCGGCATCCCTGTGGAACACTTTCAACACCTTGTAGAGTCCACACCTCAATGAATTGAGGCTGTCCTGAGGGCAAAAGGGGTGTGGGTGGTGCAACTCAATATTAGGAAGGTGTCCTTAATGTTTTGTATTCTCAGTGTTCTTACATAATTTTTACAGAATTGTACCGGGCTGCCTTCAGACAAGGCTTGTGAGGCTTGTGGGAGACACAGAGCAAATCAACCAACATGTACGTGCTCATGAGAGTCATCTTTCCAAAGAGGTGTAGACCGAACCGTTCGGACGCTACTGATGTTTTCGTGAGAAGACCGATTTTCGGATTGTCTCACGGTCTGACAAACGGCAGATGCGGAAGGGCGACATCGGCGGGTGCAGTGGATTGAGATGCAGCCCATGCAAAACTCATATCTTGTTACCTTCCTCTTTGTGGTGACAGGTTGGATCATAAATAACCTTCCAAAAACATTCAAAATAGGAAGAAAGATGACATGGAACAGAATGAACAAGGAATGGAGAGGACATCACAAACAACTGTCTGGTCTACAAGCCTGCGTCCCTAAGTACACCCTATTTCCCTATGTAGTGCACTATATAGAGAATATGGTGCCATTTGGGACACATATCAAGTCTCCTTCTTATTGGTGGATAGAGCCTTGAAACATCCTGTCACCTGCTGTGGGCCACAGACAGAGAACAGAGAGGGAGCGGGTGGAGACCCCATTAGACACCATGCATGAGTGAGTGGGTATGTAGCAGGCAGGTCCACTGGTGCATGGAGCATTGTGTTACCATTGGTCACCTACACGTTGTCCCTTGTACAGTGAAGATTGGGAGTCACTCTCACCTATCATTAGCATCGTTTTTTTAGTGTGTGTGTGAGTGCCCTCTCAGTACTGTTCTGCCCTCTGTGTGTGTCCAGGTCACACTGTTTTAAGTATCCAATCACATACAATCAGGAAGCTGGTAGACCTTGTTAAAGGACATTGTTCCTTCATTTATTAATATGTGACTTTGTTATTCTTATTATTAAAGTGATAAGCATAGGTTAATAATTGGTCCCACTTTTTTTTTGTACGAAGCATAAGCCTATGGCAAATCACATGACATGTTTGTAATAAAATAATGAAGAGTCATTTTCCAGAGTACAGTATGTCTACATCCTCTCCTCTAAATCTAAACACAACTATTATTTGTTTTTTCTCTCTTCCTCATTCTCGTAATGTTCTTCTTCCTCCTCTATGTCTCTTTGACACTAAGGCTCTATCTCAATTAGTCTTTCCTAGATTCCTCTCCTCCTATCTCCTATCCTCCTATCTCCTCTCCTCCTATCGCCTCTCCTCCCATCTCCTCTCCTCTCCTCCCATCTCTTCTCTTCCCATCTCCTCTCCTCTCCTCCTATCTCCTCTCCTCCTATCTCCTCTCCTTTCCTCTCCTCTCCTCCTATCTCCTCTCCTCTCATCCTATCTCCTCTCCTCTCGTCCTATCTCCTCTCCTCCTATCTCCTCTCTTCATATCTCCTCTCCTCCTATCTCCTCTCCTTTCCTCTCCTCTCCTCATCTCCTCTCCTGCTATCTCCTCTCCTCTCCTCCTATCTCCTCTCCTCCTATGTCCTCTCCTCGTATATCCTCTCCTCTCCTCCTATCTCCTCTCCTCTCATTCTATCTCCTCTCCTCTTGTCCTATCTCATCTCATCCTATCTCCTCTCCTCCTATCTCCTCTCTTTTCCTCTCCTCTCCTTCTATCTCCATTCGTCCTATCCTCCTTCTCAACCCTATTAGAGGATAAGGTCCAAGGTCCCTCCCCTAGGATTGTATTCTTCAATGTGTTTTGAGAAGGAGGGGAGGAGAGAGGACGTGAGAAAGAACCAAGGAAAGATGAATTGAGAAAGAGCCCGTAGGCAAGTCTGTAATACCACTATTTCAACTCTATGGTGAGTTCATCTCTCACTTTAACCACTAGGTGGAATCATCACTTAACCATTCAGTACTGTATCCCACCATCAACACAATAACTACGAGAGAGAGAGAGAGAGAGAGAACATTGTTACAGTAGGCAACTGTTAAACAATTATCGCACAGATCCAGTTATGTTTTTTGAAATAATTGTCACCATTCCATGTCTTTACAGAGTAATCTTGTCCATAGTATATATCAACAGAGAACTCCTGCCCAGAGAACTGACCACCATTATCAGGCTGTCCTGCCCCCCAGTACCTAAACAACACAGAGAACCAGACAGTCAGACACTGTGGTACAAACATCCTCCTCAATTATAGACATAGTCCTATGTTTTTTCAGCTTTAAAGCCACACTCTGTAAGATGTAGATACCATCATCAAGAGTGGGTCATCAACAATGATTACTATTTGTTAGTTAATGACATTTACATATGAAAATACCTTATTTACATAAATAGGTAAATAGGCCTAGCAACCAGCACTTCTTACAACTAGTTGACAAGCAATGAACATATATACACAAATTCACAGTTGACAGAAAGGCCTATGATCGAACACAGGGCAGCCCCAGACACACTGCAAAATATACAGATGTAGGATCTTAATTTGAGCCAGTTTGCTATAACAGGAAAATAGTCCTGCAGCAACAGGAAATTACAATTTCAAGTCCTTAATTTCAACGTGGAAATTACAAACTTTAGAAACCTTTTTAAACCTTGAATACACTAAAAGTTTGCATTTCCTGCTGTTCAGGAAAATTCTCAGCATTAAAAGAGTGATCAAAATAAGATCCTACATCTGTGAGTGGCGCAGCAATACAACAATAAGTGTGTTTGTAGGTTTGAGAGAGAGAGAGAGAGAAAGAGAGAGAGAGACAGAGAGAGAGAGACAGAGAGAGAGAGACAGAGAGAGAGAGAGAGAGAGAGACAGAGAGAGAGAGACAGAGAGAGAGAGAGAGACAGAGAGAGAGAGAGAGAGAGAGAGAGAGAGAGAGAGAGAGAGAGAGAGAGAGAGAGAGAGAGAGAGAGAGAGAGAGAGAGAGAGAGCAAGAGAGAGAGAGACAGAGAAAGAGAGAAAGAGAGAGAGAGAGAGATAGACAGAGAGAGAGACAGAGAGACAGACAAAGAGAGAAAGCGAGAGAGAGAGAGAGGGAGAGAGAAAGGGAGGAAGTTGTGTGCACTGTAGGCTACTGTATTATTACAGTATGTTGTCATGGTGATGTTAAACCACTTTCTCACAAATCCAGTTGAGTTTGCTGTCACATGACATGTCATTCCATGCCTTTAGAGAACGCGTATCTTTGTATATCTCAGCACGGTCCTCATCCCCAGTAGGACCTGCATTATCAGGCAGTTTGTCAAACCAGAACCTACAGGGTTAAAAACAGTCAGATATCATGGTTGATACCAGTACCTACAGGATTAAAACCCATCTGATAGCATGGTTAATACCAGTACCTAGAGGGTTAAAAACAGTCAGATATCATGGTTAATACAAGTACCTACAGGGTTAAAAACAGTCAGATATCATGGTTAATACCAGTACCTACAGGGTTAAAAACAGTCAGATATCATGGTTAATACAAGTACCTACAGGGTTAAAAACAGTCAGATATCATGGTCAATACCAGTACCTACAGGGTTAAAAGCAGTCAGATATCATGGTTAATACCACTACCTACAGGGTTAAATACTGTCAGATATCATGGTTAATAAAAATTAGCCACATATGCAGGCACTCAAGCATCCACACACACTCACACACACACACATCACATACACACACACGTAGAGTTCCCCTTTTAAACCACTGTTAAAGATGCAGACATATATTTCCCCCACCACCTCTGAAGAACTCCTCACGCTGATGTCACACACAGACAGCATACATAGAAAAACAGGTCCCTATATGGCCATCGATGGCCAGTCACAGAGTACAAGCCATAACGTGACCTCCTCATGAAGGCTGGGATGTCAAAGCCTCAGTAATGCTCTAAGATCTATGTCCAATTTTTTATCTGCTAAAATAGATGATCACTTCAATTATATCTTGAATAATTTAAAACGGATGAGAAACAACCATGTTTAGATTAGAAACTAAGGCTGGTGCAAGTCACGTGGTAGCCAGTGTTGTGTTGATTGGACAGTTCCCCCTTCACTGTGGTTGACAGTTTTAAAAATAGTGTCACTACCATAAGTCACACAGACACCGATCAGTCCAGGGAGAAGACACAGGCACAGACGTACATTAGAGCTGAGGTTAGAAGTAGAAGTTACTGTATTTGACCACAAGTGTGTTAAGATGTCAGAGGGAGACTATGAAAACTCAGACGAATTCGTAGACTATGAGCCTGATGCAATGAATAACACGGACATTGATGACCAATTATATGGCAACGTAAAAGCGTTCAAGCCCAGTCCAAGAGATGGAGTTGTTGCTTCAGGTAAGATTGCACGCACGCACACACACACACACACACACACACACACACACACACCACACACACACACACACACACACACACACACACACACACACAAATTAAACACACACATTAAAGGTGAGATTACCCTGTAGTACTATATCTTTATTTGTCCCAATCCTGGATGATACAGTAAAACATATTACCAAAGTTCTTACTTTAATCATTTGTGATTCAGTTCATGTTCAGTGGTGGAAGAGACCCTCTGGAGTTGCTGCAGTGTGTCTGGGGCTGCTGTGTGTTCTCCTACTGGCTGGGATCATAGGCCTGTCTGTCTACTGTAAGTTTAGAATGTTGTCAATGAGACTTAAGTAGCCTACTTAATCATACATAATCATCAATGGTGTGGTAGTTACATGTTTGATTAACTTTTCCCTTTTACAGATGGAGTCAATGGTCATCATGACTCAACAGAGAGAGACCAGCTACAGACCAGTTACAACAACCTGACTAAAGAGAGAGACCAGTTACAGACCAGTTACAACAACCTGACTAAAGAGAGAGACCAGTTACAGACCAGTTACAACAGCCTGACTAAAGAGAGAGACCAGCTACAGACTGAGAGAGAGATTCTTAACAGGAGGCTTACCAATCTCAGTGAGTAAACCTACAGTAATACATTATCATTAATCCCACACACTTTATAGTGTGTCTGTATTCTTTCATTAAGTGTCCAGTGTGATAAGTTGAAGGAAATTCATGTTTTCATCTTGTAGAACAAACCTGTCCTGAAGGCTGGCAGAAGTTTGAATCCAGTTGGTACTTCCTGTCTACTGAGACTAAAATCTGGAAGGAGAGCAGAAATGACTGTCTGGAGAGAGGAGCAGACCTGGTGATCATAAACACAGATAAGGAACAGGTGAGAGAGAGAGAGAGAGAGAGAGAGAGAGAGAGAGAGAGAGAGAGAGAGAGAGAGAGAGAGAGAGAGAGAGAGATTGAGAGAGAGAGAGAGAGAGAGAGAGAGAGAGAGAGAGAGAGAGCAGAGAGAGAGAGAGAGAGAGAGAGAGAGAGAGAGAGAGAGAGAGAGAGAGAGAGAGAGAGAGAGAGAGAGAGAGAGAGAGAGAGAGACAGAGAGAGAGAGAGAGCGAGAGAGAGAGAGAGAGAGAGAGAGAGAGAGAGAGATGGGTGTACAGATGGTAGATATGATCAAACAAATAGGTATATCTTTATCTTTCTCAACAACAGACATTTCTCTTCAACCTCAACAACACAGTCTGGATTGGTCTGACTGACTCTGTTACTGAGGGGACCTGGAAATGGGTGGACGGCACCCCACTGACCACCCCAAGGTAAGAGATTACTGCTCTAATAACACTGACCACAGTGGAAGGAGTAGGACAGATTCTCTGTGTTATTCATACTCTAGGTCCTCCATACTCAACTGGTGGACCAACACTGACCACAGAATAAGAGATGAAAGCTACTCTGACAATAAGGCTACAATGTTCAGTTCATTCAACCTTCATCTATACAGGTTATTGTCATTGATGGCAGCACTCAACAAAGTTGAATTTAAGCTGAAACATTTCTGTATATTATTTAGAACTGTGATGTTCTAACTGTGATATCTGACTGTTTTTACCCCTGTAGGTACTTGTATTAACCGTGATATCTGACTGTTTTTAACCCTGTAGGTACTGGTATTAACCATGATATCTGACTGTTTTTAACCCTGTAGGTACTGGTATTAACCATGATATCTGACTGTTTTTAACCCTGTAGGTACTGGTATTAACCATGATATCTGACTGTTTTTAACCCTGTAGGTACTGGTACTAACCATGATATCTGACTGTTTTTAACCCTGTAGGTACTGGTATTAACCATGATATCTGACTGTTTTTAACCCTGTAGGTACTGGTATTAACCATGATATCTGACTGTTTTTAACCCTGTAGGTACTGGTATTAACCATGATATCTGACTGTTTTTAACCCTGTAGGTACTGGTATTAACCATGATATCTGACTGTTTTTAACCCTGTAGGTACTGGTATTAACCATGATATCTGACTGTTTTTAACCCTGTAGGTACTGGTATTAACCATGATATCTGACGGTATTTAACCCTTTAGGTACTGGTATTAACATTATATCTGACTGTTTTTAACCTTGTAAGTACTGGTATTAACCATGATATCTGACTGTTTTTAACCCTGTAGGTACTGGTATTAACCATGATATCTGACGGTATTTAACCCTTTAGGTACTGGTATTAACATTATATCTGACTGTTTTTAACCCTGTAGGTACTGGTATTAACCATGATATCTGACTGTATTTAACCCTGTAGGTACTGGTATTAACCATGATATCTGACTGTTTTTAACCCTGTAGGTACTGGTATTAACCATGATATCTGACTGTATTTAACCCTGTAGGTACTGGTATTAACCATGATATCTGACGGTATTTAACCCTTTAGGTACTGGTATAAACCACAGCCTGATAATGGTGGTGGCAATCCAGAATATGGTGAGGAGGACTGTGCTGAGATACACAAAGATCAGCGTCCTCTAAAGGCATGGAATGACTTCCCATGTGACAGGAAACTCAACTGGATTTGTGATAAAATGGTTTAACGTCACCATGACAACATACTGTATCACATACTGTAGCCTACAGGGCATACAACTTCCCTCTTCATTCTCTCTCTCTCTCTCTCTCTCTCTCTCTCTCTCTCTCTCTCTCTCTCTCTCTCTCTCTCTCTCTTTCCCTCCTTCTCTCTCTCTCTTGTCGGTGTGCATGCTGGGAGTGAGTCGTGAAGCACGAGTGGTTGTGAGAGTGACTGGAATTATTTTCACTCTGTTGGGTTTCGGTGTGTATATACAGTATATAAATTGATTAGTTTAGTTGTTTTAAGGTTATCTTGTCTGTGGTGTTCTATTTTCTCATAACTGGATCTGGATGTGATGAATAGCTTAGAAGGAATGCATTGGTGATTAAACATAGAAGGTTTGTACTGTACTGATATACATTATTTCACCTAACAAGCTGTGATTAAGATACTTCACTCATGACCTCTGACTGCTGTTAAGCTCTTTCCTAGCCTGAGTCCCAGATCTGTTTGTACTGTCTTGCTAACTCCTATATTGCTGTCACGCCAAACAATGACAGCACAAACATATCTGGCACTCAGGCTACAGTTGAAGTCGGAAGTTTACATACACCTTAGCCAAGTTAGGATCCCCACTTTATTGTAAGAATGTGAAATGTCAGAATAATAGTAGAGAGAATGATTTATTTCAGCTTTTATTTCTTTCATCACATTCCCAGTGGGTCAGAAGTTTACATACACTCAATTAGTATTTGGTAGCGTTGCCTTTAAATTGTTTGACTTGGGTCAAATGTTTTGGGTAGCCTTCCACAAGCTTCCCACAATAAGTTGGGTGAATTTTGGCCCATTCCTCCTGACAGAGCTGGTGTAACTGAGTCAGGTTTGTAGGCCTCCTTGCTCACACACGCTTTTTCAGTTCTGCCCACACATTTTCTATAGGATTGAGGTCAGGGCTTTGTGATGGCCACTCCAATACCTTGACTTTTTTGTCCTTAAGCCATTTTGCCACAACTTCAAGTATGCTTGGGGTCATTGTTCAATTGGAAGACCCATTTGCGACCAAGCATTAACTTCCTGACTGATGTCTTGAGATGTTGCTTCAATATATCCACATAATTTTCCTTCCTCATAATGCCATCTATTTTGTGAAGTGCACCAGTCCCTCCTGCAACAAAGCACCCTCACAGCATGATGTTGCCACCCCCGTGCTTCACGGTTGGGATGGTGTTCTTTGGCTTGCAAGCACCCCCTTTTTCCTCCAAACATAACGATGGTCATTATGGCCAAACAGTTCTATTTTTGTTTCATCAGACCAGAGGACATTTCTCCAAAAAGTACAAACTTTAATAATAATAATATTAATAATAATAATAATAATACATATTTGTCCCCATGTGCAGTTGCAAACCGTAGTCTGGCTTTTTTATGGCGGATCCTGATGACTGGTATCATTCCATATTTACCAAATGTGATATATTTTATTAAATATTTTAATGGACAATTAAGATGTTCTATTTCATTCTATTGAAATTATGATACTTGGTTCTGCAACAATATTTTAAAATTAAACCTATTACTGAGAAATATCTAGAAATCATCCAGTGACATCACTACCAGTCACACAACCTGAGAGACTGTGACCATGACAACTGATCACACGGTGCAGTGGTTGACTTGGGGTCGAGGGGAGCATCAGAAAGACAGAAAGGCGGAGCGTCAACTCTTTCTCAGCAGCATCACTTTTAGATGAATTGGGCCTGTGGGGATCCAAGGTAGAGTTGTGTACATTCTCATGCGTGTGTGTGTGTTTTTGTGTGTGTGTGTGTGTGTGTGTGTGTGTGTGTGTGTGTGTGTGTGTGTGTGTGTGTACCGTTCATGGAATGGTATCAAACACATCAAACAAATGGAAACCACATGTTTGTCTCTGTTCCATGAATTCCATTCCAACCATTACAATGAGCCTGTCCTACTATAGCTCCTCCCACCGGCCGCCACTGATGTGCAGACATGAAGGTCTTTATGACTTTGTGGACATATGTAGTACTCCCCCGATTGCTCAATTTGGCTGGGCTGCCAGCTCTAGGAAGACTCTTGGGGGTTCCAAACTTCTTCCATTTAAGAATGATGGAGGCCACTGTGTTCTTGGGGACCTTCAATGCTGCAGAATGTTTTTCTACCCTTCCCCAGATCTGTGTCTCGACACAATCCTATTTCGGATTTCTATAGACAATTCCTTCGAGCTCACAGCTTAGTCTTTGCTCTGACATGAACTCTCAACTGTGGGACCTTATATAGACAGGTGTGTGCCTTTCCAAATCATGTCCAATAAGCTGAGTTTACCACCAGTGGACTCCGATCAAGTTGTAGATACATCTCAAGGATGATCAATGGAAACAGGATGCACCTGAGCTCAATTTCAAGTCTCATAGCAAAGGGTCTTACTAATTATGTAGATAAGGTATTTCTGTTTTTTATTTTTAATACATTTGCAAAGATTTCTAAAAACCTGTTTTTGCTTTGTCATTATGGGGTAATGTGTGTAGATTGATGAAACAAATATACTATTTAATCAATTTTAGAATAAGGCTGTAACATAACACAATGTGGAAAAAGTGAAGGGGTCTGAATACTTTCCGAATGCACTGAACATGTAAAAATAAATAATAAATATTTCCTGATCTTTCTTATATCTCTCAGATATAGGACAGACACTTCAGAACAAACTTCCTTTAAAATTTGAAATCAAAAAGCAAAATGATTATCGGTACGACCTTCTTAAAACAATTCCATATAGCTTAGTACTGGTGTGAGGAACATGGTGTAAACTCCCTCCAGCCATGCTTGTCCTCTAACTCTTCATTGGAGCGGGCTGAAAGAAAGAAAAGAGAAGCTCCTAGAATGCATCCCAAATGGCACCCTATTTATTATATAGTGCAGTCATTTGGACCAAAGCATTATGTGCCCTGGTCAAAAGTAGTGCACTTTAAAGAGGTAGGGTTCCATTTGGGACACAGACCTGATTGTGGTGTATCCATTGTATACCATGTTCAGTGGCTTACACAAGGCCAAGGGCACCAGTTAACGTAGTTACTCAGTTCTCTGTGGACGATGTCGACATTCTTTCTTGTGTGTGCCAACAATATTGACAAACTACTGGTCCCACAAGCTATGCAGCGTCAAGTCTCATTTGAATTGTGATCCTTGCTTTGTGAGAGCAGAACTATAGTGTGATAATGAAATACATTTATCTGCATCACAAATGGCACCCTATTCCCTGTAGTACACTACTTTGACCAGAGCCCTATGGACGATGGTCAAACGTAGTGCACTAATAGAGTGTCATTTGTGACACATCCTCACTCAAACAAAGCCATCCTCAGGGAGATGTTGAGAGTGACTTGTAGAACACACAGCACCCAGCCTGTAGAGTATTGATCTTCCATCTGCAGAGGAACACACACACATACAAACACACACACACACAAACACACACACCTTACATCCCACCGTACCTTCTCCGCTATGCAATCCGGTTTCCGAGCTGGTCATGTGTGCACTTCAGCCACGCTCAAGGTCCTAAACGATATTATAACCGCGATCGATAATAGACAGTACTGTGCAGCCGTTTTCATTGACCTGGCCAAGGCTTTCGACTCTGTCAACCACCGCATTCTTATTGGCAGACTAAATAGCCTTGGTTTCTCAAATGACTGCCTCGCCTGGTTCACCAACTACTTCTCAGATAGAGTTCAATGTGTCAAATCGGATGGCCTGTTGTCTGGACCTATGGCAGTCTCTATGGGGGTGCCACAGGGTTCAATTCTTGGGCCGACTCTTTTCTCTGTGTATATCAATGACGTCGCTCTTGCTGCTGGTGACTCTCAGATCCACCTCTATGCAGACGACACCATTTTGTATACATCTGGCCCTTCATTGGACACTGTGTTAACAAACCTCCAAATGAGCTTCAATGCCATACAACACTCCTTCAGTAGCCTCCAACTGCTCTTAAACACTAGTAAAACTAAATGCATGCTCTTCAACCGAACGCTGCTTGCACCCGCCCACCCGACTAGAATCACTACTCTCGACGGGTCTGACCTAGAGTATGTGGACAACTACAAATATCTATGTGTCTGGTTAGACTGTAAACTCTCCTTCCAGACTCACATTAAGAATCTCCAATCCAAAGTTAAATCCAGAATCGGTTTCCTATTTCGCAACAAAGCCTCCTTCACTCATGCTGCCAAACATGCCCTCGTAAAACTGACTATCCTACCGATCCTTGACTTCGGCGATGTCATTTACAAAATAGCCTCCAACACTCTACTCAGCAAATTGGATGTAGTCTATCACAGTGCCATCAGTTTTGTCTCCAAAGCCCCATATACTACCCACCACTGTGACCTGGACGCTCTTGTTGGCTGGTCCTCACTACATATTCGTCGCCAAACCCACTGGCTCCAGGCCATCTATAAATCACTGCTAGGCAAATCCCTGCCTTATCTTAGCTCATTGGTCACCATAGCAACACCCACCCGTAGTCTGCGCTCCAGCAGGTATATCTCACTGGTCATCCCCAAAGCCAACACCTCCTTTGGCCGCCATTCCTTCCAGTTCTCTGCTGCCAATGACTGGAACAAATTGCAAAAATCTCTGAAGCTGGAAACACTTATCTCCCTCACTAACTTTAAGCATCAGTTGTCAGAGCACCTTACCGATCACTGCACCTGTACACAGCCCATCTGAAATTAGCCCGCCCAACTACCTCATCCCTATATTGTTATTTATTTTGCTCATTTGTACCCCAGTATCTCTATTTGCACATCATCTCTTGCACATCTATCATTCCAGTGTTAATACTAATTGTAATTATTTTGCACAATAGCCTATTTATTGCCTTACCTCCATAACTTGCTACATTTGCACACACTGTATATATATGTATTTCTGTTGTATTTTTTACTTTGTTTTGTTTTACCCCATATGTAACTCTGTGTTGTTGTTTTTATCGCACTGCTTTGCTTTATCTTGGCCTGGCTCAGCATAGATTACCTTTGACATCTTTAACAATGCCTGGGTCTTTCTTTGATGTAGCTCTATTATACATTAATTCTCTGCTTCTAGTGATATCTCTGTCTCTGAGTCATCTGTGTTTCTCTGTCAGTGTGACTGCTGTAGGTGTTAACTCTAGGGAAGTATCAACAAAATTACATGGGTAGTTGTGGCTATGCTAATACAAAAAATAGAACAAGTTTACATACTTGTGTACGTACTTGTGTGCATGTGTGAAACCATTTTCTGTGGCACAATATAAATCATTCCATGTCTCTACATGGTCATCTTGTCCAGAGTATATCTCAACACAGTCCTCCTGCCCAGGGAAGCTGCATACTGGATCCTATTCCTACTAAACTGCTGAAGGAGCTGCTTCCTGTGCTTGGCCCTCCTATGTTGAACATAATAAACAGCTCTCTATCCACCGGATGTGTACCAAACTCACTAAAAGTGGCAGTGATAAAGCCTCTCTTGAAAAAGCCAAACCTTGACCCGGAAAATATAAAAAACTATCGGCCTATATCGAATCTTCCATTCCTCTCAAAAATTTTAGAAAAAGCTGTTGCGCAGCAACTCACTGCCTTTCTGAAGACAAACAATGTATACGAAATGCTTCAGTCTGGTTTTAGACCCCATCATAGCACTGAGACTGCACTTGTGAAGGTGGTAAATGACCTTTTAATGGCATCAGACCGAGGCTCTGCATCTGTCCTCGTGCTACTAGACCTTAGTGCTGCCTTTGACACCATCGATCACCACATTCTTTTGGAGAGACTGGAAACCCAAATTGGTCTACACGGACAAGTTCTGGCCTGGTTTAGATCCTACCTGTCGGAAAGATATCAGTTTGTCTCTGTGAATGGTCTGTCCTCCGACAAATCAACTGTACATTTCGGTGTTCCTCAAGGTTCCGTTTTAGGACCACTATTGTTTTCACTATATATTTTACCTCTTGGGGATGTTATTCGAAAACATAATGTTAACTTTCACTGCTATGCGGATGACACACAGCTGTACATTTCAATGAAGCATGGTGAAGCCCCAAAATTGCCCTCGCTAGAAGCCTGTGTTTCAGACATAAGAAAGTGGATGGCAAAAAACTTTTTACTTTTAAACTCGGACAAAACAGAGATGCTTGTTCTAGGTCCCAAGAAACAAAGAGATCTTCTGTTAAATCTGACAATTCATCTTGATGGTTGTAAAGTCGTCTCAAATAAAACTGTGAAGGACCTAGGCGTTACTCTTGACCCTGATCTCTCTTTTGACGAACATATCAAGACTGTTTCAAGGACAGCTTTTTTCCATCTACGTAACATTGCAAAAATCAGAAATTTTCTGTCCAAAAATGATGCAGAAAAATTAATCCATGCATTTGTTACTTCTAGGTTAGACTACTGCAATGCTCTATTTTCCGGCTACCCGGATAAAGCACTAAATAAACTTCAGTTAGTGCTAAATACGGCTGCTAGAATCCTGACTAGAACCAAGAAATTTGATCATATTACTCCAGTGCTAGCTTCCCTACACTGGCTTCCTGTTAAGGCAAGGGCTGATTTCAAGGTTTTACTGTTAACCTATAAAGCGTTACATGGGCTTGCTCCTACCTATCTTTCCGAGTTGGTCCTGCCGTACATACCAATACGTACGCTACGGTCACAAGACGCAGGCCTCCTAATTGTCCCTAGAATTTCTAAGCAAACAGCGGGAGGCAGGGCTTTCTCCTATAGATCTCCATTTTTATGGAACAGTCTGCCTACCCATGTGAGAGACGCAGACTCAGTCTCAACCTTTAAGTCTTTACTGAAGACTTATCTCTTCAGTAGGTCATATGATTGAGTGTAGTCTGGCCCAGGAGTGTGAAGGTGAACGGAAAGGCTGGAGCAACGAACAGCCCTTGCTGTCTCTGCCAGGCCGGTTCCCCTCTCCACTGGGGTTCTCTGCCTCTAACCCTGTTGCAGGGGCTGAGTCACTGGCTTGCTGGTGCTCTTTCATGCCGTCCCTGGGAGGGGTGCGTCACTTGAGTGGGTTGAGTTACTGACGTGATCTTCCTGTCTGGGTTGGCGCCCCCCCCCTTGGTTTGTGCTGTGGTGGAGACCTCTGTGGGCTATACTCGGCCTTGTCTCAGGATTGTAAGTTGGTGGTTGGGGATATCCCTCTAGTGGTGCGGGGGCTGTGCTTTGGCGGAGTGGGTGGGGTTATATCCTTCCTGTTTGGCCCTGTCCGGGGGTTTCTTCGGATGGGGCCACAGTGTCTCCGGACCGCTCCTGTCTCAGCCTCCAGTATTTATGCTGCAGTAGTTTATGTGTCGGGGGGCTGGGGTTAGTTGGTTATACCTGGAGTACTTCTCCTGTCTTATCCAGTGTCCTGTGTGAATTTAAGTATGCTCTCTCTAATTCTCTCGTTCTCTCTTTCTCTCTGAGAACCTGAGCCCTAGGACCATACGTCAGGACTACCGGGCATGATGACACCTTGCTGTCCCCAGTCCGCCTGGCCTTGCTGCTATTCCAGTTTCAACTGTTCTGCCTGCGGCTACGAAACCCCTACCTGTCCCAGACCTGCTGTTTTCAACTCTTAATGATCGGCTATGAAAAGCCAACTGAGAGACCTGAGCCCTAGGACCATACGTCGGGACTACCGGCCGTGGTGACTCCTTGCTGTCCCCAGTCCGCCTGGCCTTGCTGCTATTCCAGTTTAAACTGTTCTGCCTGCGGTTATGGAACCCCTACCTGTCCCAGACCTGCTGTTTTCAAACTCTTAATGATCGGCTATGAAAAGCCAACTGAGATTTATTCCTGATTATTATTTGACCATGCTTGTCACTTATGAACATTTTTGAACATCTTGGCATGGTTCTGTTATAATCTCCACCCGGCACAGCCAGAAGAGGACTGGCCACCCCTCATAGCCTGGTTCCTCTCTAGGTTTCTTCCTAGGTTTTCGCCTTTCTAGGGAGTTTTTCCTAGCCACCGTGCTTCTACACCTGCATTACTAGCTGTTTGGGGTTTTAGGCTGGGTTTCTGTACAGCACTTCGAGATATTAGCTGATGTAAGAAGGGCTATATAAAATAAAATTGATTGATTGATTGATTAATACCAGTACCTACAGGGTTAAAAACAGTCAGATATCATGGTTAATACCAGTACCTACAGGGTTAAAAACAGTCAGATATATTTGTTGACTGCTATCAACAATTACAATAACCTGTATCGAAAAAGGTTGAATGAACTGAAAATTGGAGCCTTATTGACAGATTAGTTATCATCTCTCACCCTGTGGTCAGTTGGGTGCCGTCCACCCATCTCCAGGTCCCCTCATTAGCAGAGTCAGTCAGTCCAATCCAGACTCTCTTCTTGAGGTTGATAAGAAATGTCTGTTGTTGAGAAAGATACATATATATATACCTACAGTGAGGGAAAAAAGTATTTGATCCCCTGCTGATTTTGTACGTTTGCCCACTGACAAAGAAATGATCAGTCTATAATTTTAATGGTAGGTTTATTTGAACAGTGAGAGACAGAATAACAACAAAAAAATCCAGAAAAACGCATGTCAAAAATGTTATAAATTGATTTGCATTTTAATGAGGGAAATAAGTATTTGACCCCCTCACAATCAGAAAGATTTCTGGCTCCCAGGTGTCTTTTATACAGGTAACGAGCTGAGATTAGGAGCACACTCTTATAGGGAATGCTCCTAATCTCAGTTTGTTACCTGTATAAAAGACACCTGTCCACAGAAGCAATCAATCAATCAGATTCCAAACTCTCCACCATGGCTAAGACCAAAGAGCTCTCCAAGGATGTCAGGGACAAGATTCTAGACCTACACAAGGCTGGAATGGGCTACAAGAACATCGCTGATAGATTAATTATTAATGACTAGTTATTACACCCTGAAACTGTGTATAATGTGTTAGAAATGTGTGAGTGTAGGACCAGTAAGCTACCATTGAGCTACTATTTAGCAATGTGAGTAAGAGTTAGACCAGACAACAATGGAGAACTGTCTAAACCAAGATAAAGGGGCCTCCCAATTTAGGGAGGATGCGATATCTGCACCTGGCCGAGCAAGGAGTGGGAAAAGATAAGAACAGTGATGGTCAGGAGAGCAGAGGAAAACATGAGCTGAGCCGAGGTGTGTGTGTGTTTACAAGATGTGTATAGTGGAAAAATACAGGCCGCCTAAGGGGGGGGGGGGGGGGGGGCAGGATTTTTAGTATGACTTATGTGTATAAAAGGATTGTACCACCATTTTGTTTCAGAATTCTCAATGAATAAATATCTCTGACTATGCAGACCGGGACTCTGGCCGTTACTTAAATCCCAAAAGACTTACAACCTTTTGGGAGACGCACAGAGACACTAAAATAGTTTGTTAAATAATTCACATAACAGCTTGGTCCTTCTGAGCCGGACTCCAATACCCTGTTTCTGTCATTCCAGGTAACTCTGAAAACCGTCGACGGGCGAATGATACATTCGTAAATAGAAAGTCCTGCCCTTTGACATCAAGGGTTAAAACAGGCCAGAGGACACCTGATTAATGACAGAGACGGTGACGGAATCCAAACCTACATTGAATCTCGGCTGCAAGGATAAGGTCAGTAGTCTTTATTCATTACTTGGTGAAATTGATTTGAGAACTTGCTAAAATATTGAAAAGTAGCAAATTGATCAATGCGTAGCCATTTTAAGTGAAATGTAGAGGACTGTCAGGAATTATCAAGATTACATTGTGAGGATAGACTCCTCCGTAGAGTAGGAGATAATTCTGGGGGACTAGTCAACCTGTTGGTGGGTCCGTAACGATTCACGGTAATAGTCCTCTGTAGCTCAGCTGGTAGAGCACGGCGCTTGTAACGCCAAGGTAGTGGGTTCGATCCCCGGGACCACCCATACACAAAAATGTATGCACGCATGACTGTAAGTCGCTTTGGATAAAAGCGTCTGCTAAATGGCATATTATTATTATTATTATAATAGGCCATTACCAAAAGAAACTACCCGGTGTTGAAATAGAAGGAACTATTAAAAGTACACCTATGGGATGGAACCTGTAAGAGATTATTGAACAGTCAACAAATAATCCGGGTTAAACAAATACAAAAAGTACACCAGAAGGAATTAAAATAGCATGTGTGAGAAATAGAATATTAGTAAAGTCAAAAGTCACAAACAACTGTAGATTTTGCTGTAAACTCTATCCGTTCTGGAGCCTTATAAAGTCCATGTTACCGATATAACACCAATAATCATGTAAGGTTGTATACGTGTGAGACCTAATGTTTACTCAGAAGTCACATCTATGAATAATTCCAGGTGGTTGTATAGAGGAGGGAGAACCCATTCCTGTTGTATGAGACTGTCAGGAATTATCAAGATTACATTGTGGGGATAAAATCCTCCGTAAAGTATGAGATAATTCTGGGGGACTAGTCAAGATTACATATACAGGAAGGGGTGATTCAAGGTGTTGTTGTGTGAAGCTGTTTTGTATTACTTGTTAAATTGACTTGTTATATAGAAGAGGTGGCTAAGGGATTTTTAACAGTACCAACCATGGGGGGCAAATCCTCACAAGAGGTCCCAGAATTTACTGGGGACGAGAAATTCATGGAAATACGAGACAAACGAAATGTGTATTATGGGCATATTTGGAGAAAGAAATATGGCTTTACTGGGCGACTTGATGTAATTAAACTGGAATCCATGATTAAACAAATGCATGTAAATTGTGGTACTGATCTAAAGAAACAGAAAAGAGAGGGCTTAGAAACAGCCAGGGTGTGGCTAGTAGAAGCTAGAAAGCGGGAAGAAGGCAGCAAGAAAAGAGAAGTGAGTGAGAGGGAAAGAGAAGTGAAGGTTGAGGTCTCCGTGCCTCCCCCAGAGCAGAGGGCAGAAAGGTTATATCCAAACTTGGCAGACCAGGCATGGAGAGAAAATCCAGATAATGAATACGTAGGGAGGAGAAGGAGAGTGCAGGGGAATTCGCCCCCCCACCGGCCCCACCTCCCTATGAGGAAGAAGGGGCTGGAGGAGGAAGGGAAGATGAAGGTGAGGAAGAGGTAGAGGAGTACAGGACAAGGGCAGAGAAAGTCAGACAGGAGGCTAAAAGGGAGAAAGAGAAAAGGAAAAAGCTAGAGAGGCACAGGGCTGAGGCCAAGAGAAAGGGGAATGATGAGTCAGAAGGGGAAGAATCAGATGGGGCTGGCAGTGGTAAGGGTAAAATGGATCAATCCTATCCCTTAATAGCCCTGCCAAACCCCAGAGCAGGAGAAGACAACCAGCCTGATACATTACAAGTATACAGAGCATGGACCCAGAGAGATGTAGTGAGAGCAGTGGAAGGGATACCCCACCCCAAGACGGGGGTACACCAGTTCAGAAGAGATATGGAAGGGCTGACCGCCAGCTTTAAGCTGAATACAGGGGAACTAGAGAGGGCAGTCAGACAGATAGTGTTAAAAGACTGGGCGGCAGTGAGAGGGAACTGGGTTCCCGGAGACGGGAATGCGCAGGTCCTAGAGTGGGCAGAAGGAGGGGCTTATGAAGATAAGTTGGCACAACTCTGTGATAATCTGAGAGAATAGTATCACAGACATGCCGACTTCTCCAAGGTCCATGAGTGTAAACAGGGAGACAGTGAGACTATTAGTCAATACCTAGAGAGACTGAGAGATGTGTTCAATGCAAACAGTGGGCTAATAGATCCAGGACCAGGGGCACCAGAGGGACCGTATCACCAACAGTTAAAGATTGCCTTCCTAAGTGGAATGAGGCCAGACATCTCTCAAACAATAAAAAATACCCTAATTGGCTGGGGGACGGCTACCTTAGCTGAGGTTAAACGTTATGCAATCCATCATGAACAGAATGTAAAGGAACGAAACAAGAGAAAGGAAGCAAAGGGAGCTGAGTACCTAGTGGCAGTCCTAGGGGAGATGGGAGGTAGGAGAGACTGGAAGAACCTAGGAGAGAAGAGAGGCAACGGTAATAGTGGAGACAGGAGTGAATGGAAGTGTTTCAATTGTGACAAAACGGGACATTTTGCTAGAGAATGTGAGGAACCGTGTTATCACTGTGGAAGGAAAGGGCACCAGTCAAGAGACTGTAAGAAGAAGGGGAAGAGAGGAAAAGGAGGAAAGTATAATCCAGGCAGAGGAGGAAGAGACGGGGAGAAAGCCAGAATCAGAGGAAGAAGAGGAGGCATGACTAGAGTGGGAGGAAGAGAGAAATCAGGAGAAGCAGGAGAGAGAACTGGAGGTGTTTGATCTGTCTCTTGTAGATTTGGCATTACAACAGGAACAGAAACCATACCTAACATTGACAGTAATGGAAACATGTAAAATGTAAAAAGATAACATTTCTCTGTGATACTGGGGCAGACCGAACCTGTATTTGTAAAGATAATGCACCAGAGGGAATTTACATTAATGGAGAATAAATTATAGTGCGATCAGCCTCTGGTCATAAAGGTATTGAACAGCTGTCTGCACCAGTAACACTGAAACATGTAAAGACAGGGAGTGAAGCTACTCTGCCTGTACTGATTTCAGTACAGTGTCCTGTTGATCTATTGGGAAGAGATGCGATGACGCAGTTAAACATAGAAGTAAGACCGACAGTGAGGGGAATGCAGGCTCATGTGATAAAGGATCATATGGTTGTAAGTGGTGAAGGGGAACCATGTTATTGGTATAGCCAGGACCTGTTGAGGGGAGGTAACTCAGACATACCAAAGACCTTAGTAGACTTGACTAAAACCCTAGTACCTGACTCACCTAAAATGACTGAGGATGACTTACATTGTACTCTGTGGTATAATACACACTCTGTCCCTAGTAAAGAATATGAGGAAGCTCTGTTTAAAACCACAGAAAGGACAATAGGCTTGAAATGGTTTCATTATGATGACACCCATGCAGCAGCAGAAGTTGAATTGGGGCCACAGAGTCAGCAATTCTATAGAGAGAGATGGAGCCCACATGTCTGGGTCAAAACACTTATCTGGTTCCAGTCAGCTGTCAAAAGAGGAAGTTTCTATAGACAGAGATCTACTTATAGAGAGCTACAGTAGGGCCCCGATTAAGGAAGTTCACAGATGGGTAAAGCAAGGCGCAGTAAATAAGGAGGGAATATGGGTCAAAGATAGCTTACCAATTCTCCCGAAATCACTGTTTAGATATGCTGCAATATTGACACACGGGCAGAGCCATGTGTCAACCGGAGGGATGGTAGAGCAGATTAGACAACACTTTGTTGCATATGGGATTACAAATTATTTAAAAAACTTTTGTTCAAGATGTGTTATCTGTGCTCAAAGTAATCACCAGGGCAGACAAAGGGCACCTCTGGGTGAGTACCCTCCGGCTAAGTACCCCTTTCAACAATTAGAAATTGACTTTATAGAGCTGACCAGGAGTGAGGGAAAGAAGTGGTGTTTGACTATAATAGACAAATACACTAAATGGGTAGAAGCTTTCCCTACCTCCTCGGCAGATGCTATAACAGTAGCAAAAGCAATATGCCAGGATATAATACCAAGGTTCGGCCTTCCAGAAACTATTTTTTCTGATAATGGATCCCATTTTTCTAATCAAGTAATATATAATATTGGACAGAAGTTACAAATAAACATGAAGAAGCATTGTTCGTATAGCCCGAAATCGGCTGGACTTATCGAACGCATGAATCAGACAATTAAGGCTAGATTACGAAAAACTCACATGAGCACAGGAAGGAATTGGGTACAATGTCTGCCAATCGTACTAATGACTATCAGAATAACGCCAGATAAGAATGGATTGTCCCCCTTTGAGAAAGTGTTTGGAAGACCTTACAGGATGCCGCAGTTGGCAGGGCCAGAACAGGCAGACATAGAAGTAGAAGACACGTTGGCACAACACATGAGAAGACTGTTCATTAACCAAACACGTATGTCAAAGATTTTGTGCCCCACAGGAGAACTAAAGGAGAAGGTAACCCACTCCATCCAACCAGGTGACTGGGTGTGGATCCAATCCTTGAAGAAGAAAGACTGGAAGCAGCCCCGTTGGGAAGGTCCATATCAGGTCCTGTTGGTGATGGCCTTCGCTGTAAGAATTGCGGAAAGAACCACCTGGGTGCATGTCACACACTGTAAAAAGGTAAACCCAGCTACACCTGATGAACAAACACAGAGTTAGGAGAAAGAACCGATCACCACTAGGGCTCGGGGGTTGGCTCCTTAACAAAGATTCCCTTACCTGTCTGATCATCCCTGTGTGAGTTCGATAGAAGGTAAAGCAATGGGTTGGCCTCTGGCATCTGACATGTTCTCAGGGCGAGGGTGGGGATTCACAGGTCTCCTGACGGTAGGTAGCTGTCTGATTGTGGGGGCCATATTCCTAACACACTCAAACCCTCCTGATCCGCCAGAAGTAGTAGTTAACCTAACACAAGTTGATAAAATAATACCTGAGCACAGTCTACGAAGGCATAGGAGACAGCTAGACGTAGGGAAAGGGGAAGTACTAGGGACTGTAGGGAAGGACATCACCTTTGAGGTCTTTGCGGACCAGTTGGGAAGTTGGGGACTACTGGCTGGTAGTATGATTGTCACGATCGTCTAATGAGGGAGACCAAAGCGCAGCGCGTTGAGCGAACATGACTTTATTAAATTAAAGTACTCACTACAAAAAACAACAAACAATGACGAATCGTGAAGTCCTCAGTTACAATGACTGACAAGGAACAAAAACCCACAACACTAAGGTGAACACTGACAGTTTAAATATGGCTCCCAATCAGAGATAACGAGCCGACAGCTGACACTCGTTACCACTGATTGGGAGTCACATGACCAAACAAGGAAACACAACCAAATACAACACAACCAATACCAAACACCACCAAATGAACACACCCTGGCTCAAAATACACAGTCCCGGAGCCAGAGCGTGACAGTACCCCCCCCTAAAGGCACGGACTCCGACCGCGCCTACACCCCAAATAGGGGAGGGCTGGGTGGGTGTTGCTCCTCGGAGGCGGCTCCGGCTCCGGGCTTGACCACCACCCTACTACAATCCCCCCGTAGTGCCCCCAGTCCGATCTGACCCAGTTAGCTGGATCAGGACTGCCGACGCGCACCCCTGGCTTGGCGCGTGAGGCAGGAATGGACCGGACCTGGCAGACGATACGCACCCTTTGCATAGTGCGTGGAGCCGGAACAGGCCTCACCAGGCTGAAGACTCGCATCCCTGGCTTGGTGCGAGTAGCAGGAATGGGCTGAATCCGGCTGACGACTCGCACCCTTGGCTTGGTGCGAGTAGCAGGAACGGGCTGAATCCGGCTGACGACTCGCACCCTTGACTTGGTGCGAGTGGCAGGAACGGGCTGAATCCGGCTGACGACTCGCACCCTTGACTTGGTGCGAGTAGCAGGAACGGGCCGGACCGGGCTGGCGACGCGCACCGTATGTTTGGTGCGAGTGGCAGGAACAGGCCGGGTCGGGCTGGCGACGCGCACCGTAGACTTAGTGCGGGTGGCAGGAACGGGCAGAGCCGGGCTGACGAGACTCACCACAGGCTTGATGCGGAGAGCAGGCACGGGCCGTGCCGGGCTGACGACGCACACCACTGGCTTGGTGCGGGAAGCTTGGATGGGCCGTACTGTACTGGGGACACACACCACTGGCCCTACACCGGGATCTGGAACGGGCCGGACCGGACTGGCAACACACGCCAGTACCTCTCGCCGTGCCTCTACCTCCTCCATCCCCTCTTCGACCAGTGGCCCCCGTAACCCGGCGGCCTTCTCCGGCAACCCACTGGGCCGCTCTATCGCGGCCTCCTGCTGGTCCGACGTCGTGAGCCCCCCCCTAAAAATTTTCGGGGCGTCTCTCCTACCCGTGGACCAGGTCTCCATGTCCCTCGCCAGCCTCTCGCCCTTCTGCCATAATGTCAAGCCCTTCTCTTCCTCACTCGGCATGACCCAGTCCAGGAGGCGAAGGAGATCTGTGAGGGATCTCCCTGGCGATGGCTCCTGGACACGCTGCTTGTCCCATCTTGGTGGGTTTTTCTGTCACGATCGTCTAATGAGGGAGACCAAAGCGCAGCGCGTTGAGCGAACATGACTTTATTAAATTAAAGTACTCACTACAAAAAACAACAAACAATGACGAATCGTGAAGTCCTCAGTTACAATGACTGACAAGGAACAAAAACCCACAACACTAAGGTGAACACTGACAGTTTAAATATGGCTCCCAATCAGAGATAACGAGCCGACAGCTGACACTCGTTACCACTGATTGGGAGTCACACGACCAAACAAGGAAACACAACCAAATACAACACAACCAATACCAAACACCACCAAATGAACACACCCTGGCTCAAAATACACAGTCCCGGAGCCAGAGCGTGACAATGATAAAGGATGGGAGATATATATGTATGTCACCATGTACATCCTGGGACCATGTAGTTGCTCATACCGAGCGAGGGGGATATGTCAATCTCCATACACAGTTTAAGGACAGGTGGAGTATTGTGAAAGTAGGGAATTACCAGAAATGGCAGTGCGACACATATAAGGGTAGGTACTGTCTGAAAGTCCGAATTACGCTAAAACAGGTAAAGGCTACGGATGAGGGAATGTGGTACATAGGATTTGACCGCAAATGTTGTGGAGACCCATTAGTGGCTTTCTGGGTAGTAATCAACCCAGCAGATGTTACAGACCTGACAAGTGAGATATCCTCTTCAACTGGGGCACCCTATAGAGTAAACCTATCTGAGGGAGGTAGTGAGACCGGGGCCGTGGTGAAGATAGTGCAAACTATAGACCTGAAGGAAGTAGTACAGGTGGAGACGGGGTATAGGGATCCTAACCTGTGGTTGGAATGGATTCAGTATACGGCAAGAACTATGTCTAAAGAGGACTGTTATGCCTGTGGGACAGCCAAACCAAGGTTAACAACTACTACGTTCCCCTTGACGGGCTTTAACTCTTCGTCAGTTTTATCTTGCATGATTAAATTGTTCAAGCCACCTGGGAATGTGGTGAAGGAGTCTTGTAGTAACTTGCACTATCTGTATCCCCAGATAACAAAGTCACCCCGACCTAGGTTACCTCCGTTTGAAGTCTCAGGGGAGTCTTACTATTGTTTCTCTAGGACTGATAAAATAGGATACAGGGTAGGGCATCTTAGCTCCTGCTCCCACACAGAGAATGTCACAACTAAAGAGACCATGACTAATCTCTCCTCTTTGTTGCAGCCAGAGGATTTTAGGAACCAAAACCAGGCCCGTGCTGACATCTGGTGGTTGTGTGGTGATGACAGACTGTGGCCTCACCTACATACTAATTGGACAGGAACCTGTGCGCTAGCTCAGCTGGTAATGCCCTTCACTCTCATCAAACAATCAAACGTGTCAGAGACTGGTGAGTTGTCACGTAGAAAGCGGGACCTCCTCCTGGGATCCTTTGATGAAAGGATATATATTGATGGGATAGGAGTACCTCGAGGGGTTCCAGAAGAATTCAAAGCTAGGAATCAGATCGCAGCTGGGTTTGAATCAAGTATTTTCTGGTGGTCAACAATTAATAAAAACGTAGATTGGATAAATTATATTTACTATAACCAGCAAAGATTTATAAACCACACTCGTGATGCAATAAAGGGATTGGCTGAGCAGACAGCGGCAACTAGCTTAATGGCATGGCAGAATAGAATAGCTTTAGATGTGCTTTTGGCTGAGCGGGGCGGAGTTTGTGTTCTGTTTGGATCTATGTGCTGTACTTTCATCCCCAACAATACAGCACCGGACGGGTCCGTGACCAAAGCGCTTCAGGGACTCACCACGCTGGTGAACGAACTGGCTGAGAACTCTAGTATTGATAGCTCCCTAAACGGTTGGTTTGATAACATATTTGGTAAATGGAAAACTACTGTTGTAACTATTCTGGGTGCAGCTATAGCTTCTATGGGTATGCATGTTCTTTGTGGATGTTGTCTTATTCCCTGTGTCCGAGGGTTGGTGAGCAAGGCGATGGAGAAGGCAGTTTCCCAACAGATGGTGAGATACGGCCCAATCCCGGACTCCGACCTAAGGAATGAAGGATATGACCTACCAGGCTTGGTGGAGGATGACGACGATTCAGATAGTTTGAGACTGGATGAAACTTTTCTTAGTTCTAATGTGTGAAGGTTGCAGTGAAAATCTAACGAGGAGCTGTGATTGGATGTTAACCTAGAACTACAAATCTCTAGTTTAAAAGTTATTGTAATGACTTTTGTGTATTAAAGTCTCATTTAAAGTATGATGTACTAATTAATCAATATTGCAGGATGTGATGAAGCAAATGTTCTTCACTATAGGCTTAGACTGTTGTTTCCAGATAGTGGGTAAACAGGTTAGGTACCATTGCTAAATAGTAACATTATGCTTTTAATCATGGGGTAACCCTGATGAACCTGTATTGAATGAGACACTTTTTAATGTTTTTATATGCAAACCAACTTATATACTTCAATGAGTGTGATTTATTTCTATAACAACATATATTTTGTATGTGCGTAATATTTAGTCAAAGGGTGGATTGATAGATAAATTATTAATGACTAATTATTACACCCTGAAACTGTGTATAATGTGTTAGAAATGTGTGAGTGTAGGACCAGTAAGCTACCATTGAGCTACTATTTAGCAATATGAGTAAGAGTTAGACCAGACAACAATGGAGAACTGTCTAAACCAAGATAAAGGGGCATCACAATTTAGGGAGGATGCGATATCTGCACCTGGCCGAGCAAGGAGTGGGAAAAGATAAGAACAGTGATGGTCAGGAGAGCAGAGGAAAACATGAGCTGAGCCGAGGTGTGTGTGTGTTTACAAGATGTGTATAGTGGAAAAATACTGGCCGCCTAAGGGGAGGGGGGGGGGGCAGGATTTTTAGTATGACTTATGTGTATAAAAGGATTGTACCACCATTTTGTTTCAGAATTCTCAATGAATAAATATCTCTGACTATGCAGACCGGGACTCTGGCCGTTACTTAAATCCCAAAAGACTTACAACCTTTTGGGAGACGCACAGAGACACTAAAATAGTTTGTTAAATAATTCACATAACAATCGCCGAGCATCTTGGTGAGAAGGTGACAACAGTTGGTGTGATTATTCGCAAATGGAAGAACCACAAAATAACTGTCAATCTCTATCGGCCTGGGGCTCCATGCAAGATCTCACCTCGTGGAGTTGCAATGATCATGAGAACGGTGAGGAATCAGCCCAGAACTACACGGGAGGATCTTGTCAATGATCTCAAGGCAGCTGGGACCATAGTCACCAAGAAAACAATTGGTAACACACTACGCCGTAAAGGACTGAAATGCTGCAGCGCCCGCAAGGTCCCCCTGCTCAAGAAAGCACATATACAGGCCTGTCTGAAGTTTGCCAATGAACATCTGAATGACTCAGAGGAGAACTGGGTGAAAGTGTTGTGGTCAGATGAGACCAAAATGGAGCTCTTTGGCATCAACTCAACTCGCTGTGTTTGGAGGAGGAGGAATGCTGCCTATGACCCCAAGAACACCATCCCCACCGTCAAACATTGAGGTGGAAATATTATGCTTTGGGGGTGTTTTTCTGCTAAGGGGACAGGACAACTTCACCGCATCAAAGGGACGATGGACGGGGCCATGTACCGTCAAATCTTGGGTGAGAACCTCCTTCCCTCAGCCAGGGCATTGAAAATGGTTCGTGGATGGATATTCCAGCATGACAATGACCCAAAACACACAGCCAAGGCAACAAAGGAGTGGCTAAAGAAGAAGCACAATAAGCCCTGGAGTGGCCTAGCCAGTCTCCAGACCTTAATCCCATAGAAAATCTGTGGAGGGAGATTAAGGTTTGAGTTGCCAAACGTCAGCCTCGAAACCTTAATGACTTGGAGAAGATCTGCAAAGAGGAGTGGGACAAAATCCCTCCTGAGATGTGTGCAAACCTGGTGGCCAATTTCAAGAAACGTCTGACCTCTGTGATTGCCAACAAGGGTTTTGCCACAAAGTACTAAGTCATGTTTTGCAGAGGGGTCAAATACTTATTTCCCTCATTAAAATGCAAATCAATTTATAACATTTTTGACATGCGTTTTTCTGGATTATTTTGTTGTTATTCTGTCTCTCACTGTTCAAATAAACCTACCATTAAAATTATAGACTGATCATTTCTTTGTCAGTGGGCAAACATACAAAATCAGCACGGGATCAAATACTTTTTTCCCTCACCGTATACGTTTGATCATATCTACCCCCTGCACCCTCATATCCTCTCTCTCTCTCTCTCTCTCTCTCTCTCTCTCTCTCTCTCTCTCTCTCTCACACACTCTCTCTCTCTCTCACTCTCTCTCTCTCTCTCTCTCTCTCTCTCTCTCTCTCACCTGTTCCTTTTCACTGTTTATGATCACCAGGTCTGCTCCTCTCTCCAGACAGTCCTCTCTGCTCTCCTTCCAGGCTTTAGTCTCAGTAGACAGGAAGTACCAACTGGATTCAAACTTCTGCCAGCCTTCAGAACAGGTTTGTTCTACAAGATGAAAACATGAATTCCCTTCAATTTATCACACTAAACACTTAATGAAAGAATACAGACACACTATAAAGTGTGTGGGATTAATGATAATGTATTACTGTAGGTTTACTCACTGAGATTGGTAAGCCTCCTGTTAAGAATCTCTCTCTCAGTCTGTAGCTGGTCTCTCTCTGCAGTCAGAAGGCTGTAACTGGTCTGTAGCTGGTCTCTCTCTTCAGTCAGGGTGGTGTAACTGGCCTGTAGCTGGATTCTCTCAGTTGAGTCATGATGACCAATGACTCCATCAGTAAAAGGGAAAAGTTAATCAAACATGTAACTACCACACCATTGATGATTAAGTATGATTAAGTCGTCTACTTAAGTCTCATTGACAACATTCTAAACTTACAGTAGACAGACAGGCATATGATCCCAGCCAGTAGGAGAACACACAGCAGCCCCAGACACACTGCAGGAACTCCAGAGGGTCTCTTCCACCACTGAACATGTACTGAATCACAAATGATTAAAGTAAGAACTTTGGTAATATGTTTTACCGCATCATCCAGGATTGGGACAAATAAAGCTATGGTACTACAGGATAATCTCACCTGTAATGTGTGTGTGTAATGTGTGTGTGTGTGTGTGTGTGCAATCTTACCTGAAGCAACATCTCTTGGACTGGGCTTGAAGGCTCTTAAGTTGCCATATAATTGGTCATCAATGTCCGTGTTATTCATTGCATTAGGTTCTCCGTCTTCAAATCTGTCTGAGTTTTCATAGACTCCCTCTGACATCTTAACACACTTGTGGTCAAATTCAGTAACTTCTACTTCTAACCTCAACTCTAATGTATATCTGTACCTGTCTTCTCCCTGGACTGTCCTGCGTCTGTGTGACTTATGGTTGTGAAATTCTTTATCAGTCAACCACAGTGAATGGGGAAACTGTCAAATGAACACAACACTGGCCACCACGTGACTTGCACCAGCCTTAGTTTCTAATCTAAACATGGTTGTTTCCCATCCGTTTTAAACGATTCAAGATATAATTGATCATCTATTTTAGCAGATGCAAAATTGGACCCTCTGAATTTGCACATAGATCTTAGAGCATTACTGAGGCTTTGACATCCCAGCCTTCATAAGGAGGTCACGTTATGGCTTGTACTCTGTGACCGGCCATCGATGGCCATATAGGGACCTTTTTTTCTATGTATGCTGTCTGTGTGTGACATCAGTGTGAGGAGTTATTCAGAGGTGGTGGGGGAAATAAATGTCTGCATCTTTATCGGACGTTAAAAAGGGGAACTTTACATGTGTATGTGTGTGTGTGTGTGTGTGTGTGTGTGTGTGTGTGTGGTGTGTGTGTGTGTGTGTGTGTGTGTGTGTGTGTGTGCCTGCGTGTGGCGTGCAGTGTGTGTGTTCTCTCAGTACTGTTCTGCCCTCTGTCTGTGTCCAACTGCAGATCACACTGTTTTCAGTATCTAATCACATCCAGGATGGTAGACCTCATTACATGACATTGTTGCTTTTTATTAATATGTCCCTTTGTTATTCTTGTATGTAAAAAAGCGATATATGTTAATAATTTAATATGAAAACATGTTTATCATGTTTATTTAAAGAAATAACATTTTACGTTACGTGTACACACTCTCCTCTAAATCTTAATTTAGCAACATTATAACTACTAGCCATCATCACTTAACCATTCAGCATGACCATCAACATGATAACTACTAGACATCATCACTTAACCATTCAGCACGACCATCAACATGATAACTACTAGACATCATCACTTAACCATTCAGCATGACCATCAACATTATAACTACTAGCCATCATCACTTAACCATTCAGCATGACCATCAACATGATAACTACTAGACATCATCACTTAACCATTCAGCATGACCATCAACATTATAACTACTAGACATCATCACTTAACCATTCAGCATGACCATCAACATTATAACTACTAGACATCATCACTTAACCATTCAGCATGACCATCAACATTATAACTACTAGACATCACCACTTAACCATTCAGCATGACCATCAACATGATAACTACTAGACATCATCACTTAACCATTCAGCATGACCATCAACATGATAACTACTAGACATCATCACTTAACCATTCAGCATGACCATCAACATTATAACTACTAGACATCATCACTTAAGCATTCAGCATGACCATCAACATGATAACTACTAGCCATCATCACTTAACCATTCAGCATGACCATCAACATGATAACTACTAGACATCATCACTTAACCATTCAGCATGACCATCAACATGATAACTACTAGCCATCATCACTTAACCATTCAGCATGACCATCAACATGATAACTACTAGCCATCATCACTTAACCATTCAGTACTGTATCCAACCATCTACCACACTACTAGCCTACCTGATAAAGAGAATGAGAGAGATAGATAAAGAGACAGATATATTGATGTACAGCCTGCATGCAATGCTACATAGTGAACTATAAATCTTAACATTGACAATGGCTATTGAGTGATCTATATGAATATACAGTGCATTCGGAAAGTATTCAGACCCCTTGAATTTTTACACATTTTGTTAAGTTAAGCCTAATTCTAAAATTGATTAAATGGGTTTTCCTCATCAATCTACACACAATACCCCATTATGACAAAGCAAAAACTGATTTTTAGAAATGTTTGCACATTTATAAAATAAAAAAAAGTAATATCACATTTACATAAGTGTTCAGACTTCTAGCTCACTCAGGAAAAGAAAAAATAGAAAATAATAATATATATACATATAAATAGATAAAAGAGAAGCAAATGGGTCTGATGTGTTCAATTAAATGGGGAATGAGTGATTTCTTTAAGTTTCTTAGATGCTCGGATATGTTACGTTATGTACGCATGCGCAGCTTCACTAGAGACTTAAATTATGGCACCTGGTAATCATTTCACGACAGACAATCATCAGGAGCACACAGCCCGTTGGTATGTAACTGCGAACTACTCACAGTCTAGTATTAATGTTTAAGTCACTTATATGTTTGAGCACTGAACGTTTACCTCACTGTGTCGGTGTTAGTTGGCCGAGAGTAACTTGTGGCTCGCTGGGTGCGGTAGCTCAGCGACCCAGATGCTGTATAGCATTAGGCTATCATTATCAGCCATTTGCTTTGTGCTGATTGTTCAGAGCACTCTGCTGGTTTCTGGTGGCGGTGGTGATAGAGGTGGTTTGGTTTGGTGATCCATGGTGGCGCGCCGCATTGTGTTGCGTTTGTGCATTGGTGGGTCCTTTGGACAAGGCATGTGGTGGCATGGGTTCTGTGTCCTGTGGCAGCATCCGTGGCAACGGCGGAGTCGCTGTGCGCATGCTCCTCTGGCGCTAGGCATTCTGGGTGATGTAGTCAATGCTGGTTTAAGCCTGATTAGCCACATTTTTGATGGTGTTGTAGGCTTATTTGATTTTCATTATTATTATATTATATTATTTGAATAATATTTACATTATATATTTGAATAATATATTGTCATTATTTGTTTGTTGTAATTCAGGTTTATGACCTGTGGTCATATGATTTAAAATAAAATTAAGGACAAAACACGAGTCATGACATTGTGTGCTTCCTGGTGAGCCTTTTCGGAGGGCTAAATAACGAAAAATCCGAACAGTCATAAACCATGGTTCTCCTTTTACATGGATAATGCAAGGACTAGAACATTCGTCATGAGACTAACTTCTGATAAGCTAACAATCCACCCATAAAGCTGTCTGCTCATCTGCTGACTTACTAGGCAAATCATTAATGAGTGAAAGCCAAGAAGAGGATAGAGTCTACAGTTAAAGGCCTACTTAAAACCCAGTTGGCGGATAACACTTGAACTTAAGTTAAACGCTAGAAAAGTTGGCAAGATGGCAGCATCAGAGGAGGAGCTGGAGAGGCTAAAACAGAAGCGGTCAGCAGCCCAGACTGCGTTCACTAGAAGAGCCAATTACCTCGCCTCCAGAGCTAGTGCACTGGGGGAAAGTGAAATGAGAAGTGAGTGGAGGAACTTTAAAGTTGATCACTCCAGAGTCAGAGATGCAGGGTTTGAGTATGCCACGGCCCTGAGAGAAGTGGACGACGATGAAGTCAAAAAGAAGGCGGAAAACATTGACGGAAAAACAGCAGAATGTGACTGTAAGTTTGATGAAACTGAACAAATCATCCTGATCAACTTCTGGACAAGGTTCGCTGAGGCGGAAATTACCACCCTCACTGAAGAGGCTGGATCAGCCATGGACCAGGCCGAGGCAACCGATCACCACCATATGACCAGGAGGGAATGTGAATTGATTCATAGGAATCTGGAACGGGAGGTCTACAACTTCGAACAAGGATTGGATGAGTGGAAAGATTTGATCCCTCGGTCCAAGGAAACAGAGTCAAAGGACCAGATCCGGAAGTTGAAGAAAAGGCGTGAAAAACTGTGGGATGAGTGGGCATGGAAAGGCGGTTCTCAATCTGACGACGAAGAGAAACTGGGAAGAGAACCAATTGTGGAGCAGGAGGAGCCAGTTGGGGCTTACAACTACAGGCACCAGATCAGCCTAGAACGTGCACGCTTGCCCATGTTTGCTGGTATTATGAGGGATTACTACCGCTGGAAAGCTGAATGGGAGGACTTGCAACGTCTGGGAAACCCTCATGGATTGGAAAATGTGAGGAAATTCCATCTCCTGGGAAGCCTAGATGAAAAAGTCAGGAGGGACCTCGTATTGTCCAGCTGTGGATCCGCCAACGACGTGTTCAGGCTCCTGGACAACAAGTACGGAAATAAGCCGAAAATAGTGCTGCTGATTGCACAAGAAGTGCAAGGACTTTTCCCCATTAAAGGAAACCATCCGAGGAAGACAATCGGACTGATTCAAGCCGTGGAGAGAGCTCTTCGTGACCTACAAGTCTTAGGGGAGGAAGATGCTGTAAAGAACCGAGTGGTTGTGCAGTCGATTGAAAGTAAGCTTCCTGACTCCCTGAAAGAAAAGTGGATAACACACAAAAATGACCCTGGAAGCGGGTTTTCACCACGCAACCACTTTGACTGTCTACTGCAATACTTGAAAAAGCAGGAGAACATTCTCGAGGAGCTAGACCAGCTACAGCCTAGCCCGGTGGACAATACTGAGAGGTCAAGCGAAAAGAAAAAAGAAAGGAAGGCATTCACCAGAGCCACATCAGGAAACACCCTAAAGGGCTCTCAACCAAGCTCATGCATCACATGTGGAGACAATGAGCACGGAGGTAGGCTGTTCGCCTGCAAGGTCTTCAAGAAGCTCAATCTGACAGGCAAGAAGGCTCAGCTTAGGAGAGCAGGTGCATGCTTTAAGTGCTTGCGCCTTCATGGTGACGATGGCGGCTGCACACAAAAGTATATATGCTCAAAGGATGACTGTCAGAAAGAGGGCTCTTCAGACCACAATTACTTGCTCTGTCCAAAGCCACAGATCAAGAAGAAAGAGGAAAAGAGCGGAGAGCAGAGCGTGGCAAAATTGGGGAAAAGGGGGCTTGGACTAACCAACAAACAGGAGGAGCTCTTTGCCAAACTTTCTCCAGAGCTGCGAGCAGAGTTCAAAGAAGCCTTTTCAAATAAGATCACGACAAAAGTGTGTGCTAGCACTGGTTGTGAGCCAAAAGAGTGCCCTGTCATTATGATGCTGTTGGATGTGATGACAAATTCTGGCCAGCTAGTCGGTACGTTGATTGATCTCGCTTCAGATACTAATTATATCTCTAATAAAGCAGCAGAGCGTCTTAAGCTAAATGGTGAGAACATTAAGTTGATTGTCCAAGGTGTTGGAGGGATGGAGAAAACCATTACTACCAAGAAGTATACCCTGAGGCTGAGAGTAAAAACTCCCAAAGGTACAATAGCAGAGCACAAACTCCTTTGTTATGGCTTGGAAGATGTTGCGAAGGTGAACCAGGCTGTCACGCCACAGCAACTGCAGAAGTTCTTTCCAAATATTCCACTCAAGGACTTGGTCCGGCCCGAAAAGATCGACCTGTTGATTAGCCACAGGGAGAGTCGCCTGGTCCCACAGCCAGTCAGAGTAGTTGGAGACCTCGTCCTCTGGGATGGCCCCCTTGGGAAGACTGTTGGTGGAATGCATCCTGACCTCTTTGAAGTGATAGACCTAGCAGTGCACAGGTCTGAAACACATTTCGCTAGGTCAATGAGAACCGCTTCAAGGGCGTACAAAGAGATTCTCGTGAAGACGGAAGGACCCAGTGGAGTTTCGGTGGAAGGAGAAGATGCAATCCTCCGAAACACTGCAACTACCAACAAAGACGGTTTTGAATGGTTCAAGTGGGACAGTATTGGCGCTGCCTGTGACCCTCAGTGTGGTGGCTGCAGATGCGGTAGGTGCCCCCCTGGAGGCAAGGAAATGACCCTAGGAGAGGAAAGAGACTTGGAGAAAATAAAGGAATGTCTCACCTACGTGCAAGCTGACAAGCACAGCGAATCCCCTCACTGGGACGCAGCTTACCCGTGGAAAGGAGACCCCGCAACGCTGCCTGACAATCGACGTGCAGTGGAAGCGACCTTTTTAAACACTGAGAAACGACTGGAGAGGGAGCCGGAATGGAAGGCTGCGTACAGATCCACGATATGGTCTCAAGAGGGGCTGCCGTTAAAGTCACCCAAGAGGAAATCGATAGCTGGAAGGGACCTAAGTGGCATATCAGTCATTTAGTTGCTCCTAATCCTCACTCAACCACTACCCCTGTAAGAATCGTCTGGAACAGTAGCCAAGAATTCATGGGAATAAGTTTAAATGACCTACTGTACAAGGGTCCTGATGTTCTAAATCAGATAAGGGACGTGCTTCTGAGATTCAGGACTGGGTTGTACGCCGCCCTGGGCGATGTGAATTTTTTTTACAACTCTGTCTGGCTAGAAGACAAAGAAGTACACCTCCATCGATTCCTCTGGAGAGACAATCCTGAGGAGGTGATCGAAGTCTTTGCTGTCGTCAGGGTCAACATTGGCGATAAACCTGCTGGTTGTATCGCCCAGGTGGCAATGAGAGAAACAGCCAACCTGCCCCAGTTTGCAGCCATGGTTGAGGAGCGCAGAGTTGTGGTAGAAGATAGTTATGTGGATGACAACTGCTTGGCCTCTGACTGCAAGGCACTACAGAGGGTAGTGCGTATGGCCCAGTACATCACTGGGGTAAAGCTTCCTGCCATCCAGGACCTCTATACCAGGCGGTGTCAGAGGAAGGCCCTCAAAATTGTCAAACACTCCAGCCACCCTAGTCATAGACTGTTCTCTCTGCTACCGCCCGGCAAGCGGTACCAGAGTGCCAAGTCTAGGTCCAAAAGACTTCTCAACAGCTTCTACCCCCAAGCCATAAGACTCCTGAACAGCTAATCATGGCTACCCGGACTATTTGCACTGCCCCCCCACCCCATCCTTTTTACGCTGCTGCTACTCTGTTAAGTATTTATGCATAGTCACTTTAACTCTACCCACATGTACATATTACCTCAACTACCTCAACTAGCCGGTGCCCCCGCACATTGACTCTGCAACGGTACCCCCCTGTATATATAGCCTCCCTACTGTCACTTTATTTTACTTCTGCTCTTTTTTTTCTCAACACTTTTTTTGTTGTTGTTTTATTCTTACTTTTTTGTTTAAAATAAATGCACTGTTGGTTAAGGGCTGTAAGTAAGCATTTCACTGTAATGTCTGCACCTGTTGTATTCGGCGCATGTGACCAATAAAATTTGATTTGATTTTGATTTGATTTGACATCTTGACGTCCCACAATGACTTGCGGATACTGGAGAAAATCACCAAAGGAGTGGAAAATATCTTAAAGGCTGGAGGTTTCTCCCTTAAGCCATGGGTCTTATCAGGCCAAAGTGGGAGGTCTGCAACCACAACTGATGCCAGTATCAGTAAGACAACTGTGAGTGTGCCCAAAACGCTGGTGTTACCCAACCAGATGCGGGACGAAGAAAGCAAAGCACTTGGAGTCGGCTATGAACCAGAGACTGACAAACTTCGTGTGACGATCTCCGCAAATTTCTCAAAGAAGAGAGGAAAGATGAGGACAGGAGTCGATTTGCGCGAAGAGGAAGTCAGAGGTAAAACTCCAAACCCATTGACCTGTCGGATGCTGCTAAGCCAGATCGCTGGATTCTACGACCCCATTGGTCTTGCCACACCCGCAAAGCAGAAAGGGGTGATGGTTGTGAGAGAAGCTTACCAAGAAGCGAGTATAAGCAGTCCAGTTAAGGACACTTGGGATGACCCACTCTCACCAAAACTACGGGAGGCTTCCATAAGACTCGTCGAAGAATATGTGAGACTTGCCCAGATCAGGTTCGAAAGAAGCCTCACACCAACCGGAACCATAGGCCATCCAATGGGAGTCACGTTTTCAGATGGGAGTGAGGCGTCCTACGGCGTGGTGCTCTATCTCCGTTGGAAGACGCAGAATGGGGTCGTAGTGAGGCTGGTTGAGTCAAAAGCAAAGCTTACCCCTCTCAACCAGAAAGGAGACGTGATTAAAGCAGAGGTATGTGGTGCTGTCTTTTCGATCCGCCTGAGAAAATACCTTGTAAAGCATTGCCGCATCAAGGTCGCACGCTGGGTCAACTTCGTGGATAGCCAAACAATCCTGGGAGCAATTCACAAGGATAGCTATGGCTACCAAACTTTCTTTGCTAACCGCATCGGAGAAATCCAGAAGGCTGGACCAGTGGAAGACTGGAGGTGGTCAATCTGAACATAGCAGACATCATCACAAGGGGAGCAACTCCTGAGGAACTCGATGAAGGGTCAGAGTGGCAACAAGGCCCAGAGTTACTGAGTTGGCCTGAGGCTGAGTGGCCTGTGAAAACGGCCAGTGAGATAGTGACCAGCGTGGCTGATGACGTTAAAAGGTTGCAGAGAAGAGCGTTCTCAGCTGTAGTCACCAGGTCTCAGGCAGAGAAATTATCAGGCCCCAGCAATACTGATGTTGGGGAAAACTTGCAAGACTCCGCACCGCAACCGCAGATGAAAGACCAAGGTCCAACTCCAGCAGTAGAGAGGCCAACGAGGAAGCCCTGGGGTTTAGCTCTAGTGCACCTTGTTGGGCCCGAACGATTCAGTAGCTTGTCTAAATTGTGTGGAACAATCGCCTGGGTTCGAAGAGCTGCAGAATCCTGGCTGAGGACAAGCTACCAAGCCTCGAGCTCAGCAAAGTGGGAGGTGAGGGGCCCCAGGCTGTCTGTGGGAGAGAGAACGGCGGCTTTCCAAGACCTAGCCCTTGCGGCCCAAGACGGCGTGAACTTTCAGGATACGACCTTAAACCGCCTTGTTGTGATTAAAGATGACAACAATGGACTCTTACTTTGTGGTGGTAGAGTCCAGTCTTGGAATGAAGACGGAACCGCTGTACCTTTAATCCCGTTCCGGTCGTGGCTGGGGGCCTTGCTTGCGAGGGAAGCTCACGAAGCGAATCATGAAGGGGTGGCTGCCACACTGCTGCACACTAAAAGAAAGGCCTGGGTTGTGCAAGGTCGGAGGACAGTGAAGAAGGTGTTTAACAGGTGCATCACTTGCAAGAAGCAAAGAGCCCGGCTGTGCCAGCAAGTGATGAGCGCTCTTCCTCAGGAACGTACCAGTAGAGCGAACCCATTCGAGTATACTACACTAGACCTCTTTGGACCCTTTGAAGTGAGGGACGCTGTTAAGAAAATAACCAAGAAAAAGGTCTGGGGAGTCGTGTATTGTTGCATGACTTCCAGATCCGTCCATGCTGATCTCGTCGACGACCAGTCTTCTGAGAGCTTTCTTCAGGCCTACTCCCGGTTCACTGCTCTGAGGGGGCATCCCAAAAAGCTATGGTCAGACAGAGGCACAAACTTCGTGGGCGCCAGGCCTGCTCTGAGGGAGCTACACAAGCACCTGGCCTGTTTGCAGAAGGCATCCGTTGAAGACAAGGCTGCCAGAAATAGTACAGAGTGGCAATGGGACTTTCATCCTGCAGACTCGCCACACAGGAATGGAGCAGCAGAGGCAGCTGTCAAGCTCCTTAAAAGAGCTCTTAACAGTCTTGGCGGAACAACTGGCTGCTATACCTGGGGGGAGTTCCAGACCCTTCTCTACTCTGCAGCCAACTTGACTAATGAGCGACCCATCGACGCCAGGGCACAGGAACAAGAGGACTCAGTGGAGTACTTGACCCCCAACTCACTTATCCTGGGGCGCACCGGACAGGGAGGAGACATACACGGAATCGACATGGAAACCCGCTCTTGGCGGAGACTGAGGGCTGTCCAGGCTGGAGTCGACAGGTTCTGGAAGAAATGGAGTGAACTGGCAGGACCAAACTTGTTCATACGACACAAGTGGCACCGAGCAGAGAGAAGTATCAAGGTTGGAGACGTAGTCTGGATTGCGGACCAGAACGCCCTAAGGGGGCAGTTCCGGCTCGGCCGGGTTGCTACAACATATCCAGACGAGAAGGGGGTTGTCCGGGATGCGGACATAACAACCTGCATGGGTCTTCCTGCTCCCATGGTTCCCAGGGCCCGGAGAAAGGACTCTAACATGCACACGACAATCGTCATTCGCAGGGATTTGCGGAGGTTGGTGATCTTGATTCCTGCTGAAGACCAAGAGGAGGTAAGATAAGTCCTCGCCATGGGTACCCAAAGATTGTGACTCTGTGTTCTTTGCTTAGCTAGCGGGTAACCCTGGGAGGCAACTGAGTGCTTCAAGGGCAAACCTACACTCAGTAGGAGGAAAGGTGGTGGAGCCTACCTCCTTAGTTAATACATATTTGTTTGTAAATGCCTTTAGTTTGAAATGTTCACTAAGAGTCTCAAGAGACTGTGCCCTCCTTGGATCTTTGATCAGTCGGCCAAGTGGGAGGTGTTGAGACTTCTAGCTCACTCAGGAAAAGAAAAAAGAGAAAATAATAATAATATATATATATATATATATATATATATATATATATATATATATATATAGATATAGATAAAAGAGAAGCAAATGGATCTGATGTGTTCAATTAAATGGGGAATGAGTGATTTCTTTAAGTTTCTTGGATGCTCGGATATGTTACGTTATGTGCGCATGCGCAGCTTCACTAGAGACTTAAATTATGGCACCTGGTAATCATTTCACGACAGACAATCATCAGGAGCACACAGCCCGTTGGTATGTAACTGCAAACTACTCACAGTCTAGTATTAATGTTTAAGTCACTTATATGTTTGAGCACTGAACTTTTACCTCACTGTGTCGGTGTTAGTTGGCCGAGAGTAACTTGTGGTCGCTGGGTGCGGTAGCTCAGCGACCCAGATGCTGTATAGCATTAGGCTATCATTATCAGCCATTTGCTTTGTGCTGATTGTTCAGAGCACTTTGCTGGTTTCTGGTGGCGGTGGTGATAGCGGTGGTTTGGTTCGGTGATCCATGGTGGCGCGCCGCATTGTGTTGCGTTTGTGCATGGGTGGGTCCTTTGGACAAGGCATGTGGTGGCATGGGTTCTGTGTCCTGTGGCAGCATCCGTGGCAACGGCGGAGTCGCTGTGCGCATGCTCCTCTGGCTCTAGGCATTCTGGGTGATGTAGTCAATGCTGGTTTAAGCCTGATTAGCCACATTTTTGATGGTGTTGTAGGCTTATTTGATTTTCATTATTATTATATTATATTATTTGAATAATATTTACATTATATATTTGAATAATATATTGTCATTATTTGTTTGTTGTAATTCAGGTTCATGACCTGTGGTCATATGATTTAAAATAAAATTAAGGACAAAACACGAGTCATGACATTGTGTGCTTCCTGGTGAGCCTTTTCGGAGGGCTAAACACGAAAGATCCGAACAATAAGTATTCAGACCCTTTACTCAGTACTTTGTTGAAACACCTTTGGCAGTGATTACAACCTCATGTCTTCTTGGGTATGACACTACAAGCTTGGCACACCTGTATTTGTGGAGTTTCTCCCATTCTTCTCTGCAGATCCTCTCAAGCTCTGTCAGGTTAGTTGGGAAGCGTTGCTGCACAGCTATTTTCAGGTCTCTCCATTGGTGTTCGATCGGGTTCAGGTCCGGGCTCTGGATGGGCCACTCAAGGACATTGTCCCGAAGCCACTCCTGCGTTGTCTTGTCTGTGTGTCACGAATTCCACCGAGACTGCTCCTCCTCCTTGTTCGGGCAGGCTTCGTCGTTCGTCGTCCCCGGAGTACTAGCTACTACCGCTTGATGTTCTCTATGTCTGTTTGGTTTTGTCTTGTTGGTGCACCTGTTTCGTCTTATGTATTGATTATGTCACCTATAAGTTTCCTTTGGTTTTGTTTGCAGTTGTGTGTTGTTGTCCGCCTGTCCGTTGGTGTATTATTATTGTTATCTTGTTGATGGTGTATTTACGCACTGTATGCGTAATCGCTCGCCTCCAGTGTTTGAGGCCCGTTATTTTGTATTGTCTTTGTGACTAGTAAAGTCGTGTTGACTGAGCTTCTGTGTCCTGCGCCTGACTCCAACACCGCATCCACATCAGCTTGTGACACTGTGTGCTTAGGGTCATTGTCCTGTTGGAATGTGAACCTTCGCCCCAGTTTAAGGTCCTGAGCGCTATGGAGCAGGTTTTCATCAAAGATCTCTCTGTACTTTGCTACTTTCATCTTTCCCTCGATCCTGACTAGTCTCCCAGTCCCTGCCGCTGAAAAACATCCCCACAGCATGATGCTTCCACCACAATGCTTCACCGTAGGGATGGTTTTGGTCAGATGATGAGCGGTGCCTGGTTTCCTCTAGACGTGGCGCTTGGCATTCAGGCCAAATAGTTCAATCTTGGTTTCATCAGACCAGAGAATCTTGTTTCTCATGGTCTGAGAGTCCTTTAGGTGCCCTTTGGCAAACTCAACGTGCGCTGTCATATGCCTTTAACTGAGGAGTAGCTTCCGTCTGGCCACTCTACCATAAAGGCCTGATTGGTGGAGTGCTGCAGGTTCTCCCATCTCCACCAAGGAACTCTGGAGCTCTGTCAGAGTGACCATCAGATTCTTGGTCACCTCACTGACCAAGGCCCTTCTCCCACGATTGCTCAATTTGTCTGGGCTGCTAGCTCTAGGAAGAGTCTTGGTGGTTTCAAAATTATTCCATTTAAGAATGATGGAGGCCACTGTGTTTTTCGGGACCTTCAATGCTGTAGAATGTTTTGGTACACTTCCCCAGATCTGTGCCTCGACACAATCCTGTCTCGGAGCTCTACGGACAATTCCTTCGACCTCACGGCTTGGTCTTTGCTCTGACATGCACTCTCAACTGTGGGACCTTATATAGACAGGTGTGTGCCTTTCCAAATCATGTCCAATCAAATGAGTTTACCACAGGTGGACTCCTATCAAGTTGTAGATACATCTCAAGGATGATCAATGGAAACAGGATGCACCTGAGCTCAATTTCAAGTCTCATAGCAAAGGGTCTTACTACTTATGTAAAAAGTTATTTATTTATTTTTAATACATTTGCAAAGATGTTTTTGCTTTGTCATTATGGGGTATTGTGTGTAGATTGATGAAACAAATATATCATGTAATCAATTTTAGAATAAGGCTGTAACTTAACAAAATGTAGAAAAAGTGAAGGGGTCTGAATACTTTCCGAATGCACTGAACATGTCAAAATAAATAACAAATGTTTCCTGATCTTTCTTATATCTTTCAGATATAGGACAGACACTTCAGAACAAACTTCCTTAAAAATTTGAAATCAAAAAACAATTCCATATAGCTTAGTACTGGTGTGAGGAACATGGTGTAAACTCCCTCCAGCCATGCTTGTCCTCTAACTCTTCATTGGAGCGGGCTGAAAGAGAGAAAAGAGAAGCTCCTAGAATGCATACCAAATGGCACTCTATTTATTATATAGTGCAGTCATTTGGACCAAAGCCTTATGTGCCCTGGTTAAAAGTAGTGCACTTTAAAGAGGATAGGGTTCCATTTGGGACACAGAACTGGTTGTGGTGTATCCATTGTACACCATGTTCAGTGGCTTACACAAGGCCAAGGGCACCAGTTAACGTAGTTACTCAGTTCTCTGTGGGACCAATAGTATGACAAACTACTGGTCCCACAAGCTATGCACCGTCAAGTCTCATTTTAATTGTGATCCTTGCTTTGTGAGAACAGAACTATAGTGTGATAATGAAATACATACATTACCGGTCAAAACTTTTAGAACACCTACTCACTCATTGGTTTTTCTTTATTTTTACTATTTTCTACATTGTGGAATAATAGTGAAGACATCAAAACTATGAAATAACACATATGGAATCATGTAGTAACCAAAGAAGTGTTAAACAAATCAAAATATATTTAACATTTTTAATTCTTCAAATAGCCACCCTTTGCCTTGATGACAGCTTTGCACACTCTTGGCCTATTAACAGACGTCAGTTCAACGTCTAGTTTGGATTTACATTTGGTTGAGTTGGGTGAAAAAATATGAAATGCCCTTACGTTGATTACGTTTTGCAAATCCAATCAGTTTTCCAAGTTCATTCAATGTCATCACAGTGATTTTTTTGTTTGAAATCACGTGGAAACAGCTTTGATTCAATCAGTTTTAAGCTATTGCAACATGTAGTTCAGAAAGGAAACATGTAAAAATATGAGTAACCATTTATTAAAGAATGAATAATGCAAATCTTGGCGATATGAATAAATAGTTGATAAGATGTGGCTTCACCCGGTCCCTCTCTGTTCTATGTCTGTG
>NW_028167180.1:342260-368236 GCF_964263955.1 Coregonus lavaretus
GACGTCTGGAGCGTAGGTTATCAGTCAACATGAGGAAAGGAGAGGAGAGGGGAGGGAGGAGAGGTAGAGAGAGGAGAGGAGAGGTAGAGAGAGGAGAGGAGAGGTAGAGAGAGGAGAGGTAGGGAGAGGAGAGGAGAGGTAGAGAGAGGAGAGTAAAGGTAGAGAGAGGAGAGGAAAGGTAGAGAGAGGAGAGGTAGAGAGAGGAGAGGAGAGGTAGAGAGAGGAGAGGTAGAGAGAGGAGAGGAGAGGTAGAGAGAGGAGAGTAAAGGTAGAGAGAGGAGAGGAGAGGTAGAGAGAGGAGAGGTAGAGAGAGGAGAGGAGAGGTAGAGAGAGGAGAGGAGAGGTAGAGAGAGGAGAGTAGAGGTAGAGACAAGTTGATGACAGAATAGAGAGAGAGGAGAGTGTCAGAGAGAGAGAGAGAGATGAGAGTGAAAGAGAGAGATAGAAGAGCGAGAGAGAGAGAGCGAGAGCGAGAGAGAGAGCGAGAGAGAGAGAGAGCGAGAGAGAGAGAGAGAGAGAGAGAGAGATAGAGAGAGAGAGAGAGATAGAGAGAGAGAGACACAGAGAAAGAGAGAAACAGAGAAAGAGAGAGAGAGATAGAAAGAGACAAATAGAGAAAGAGAAAGAGAGAGATAGAAAGAGAAAGAAAGAGAGAGAGAGAATGAAAGAGAGAAATATAAACAGTAGTGAAAGCCCTGGTAACCACAGACTTGGTGATCTCTATGAGGGTGGTTACAGTCAGTGGAGGCTGGTGGGATGAGCTATAGGAGGATTGGTTCATTGTAATGGCTGGAATGGAATTCATGGAAAGGAGTGAAATGTGGTTTCAATATATTTGATGTGTTTGATACCGTTCCATTAATTCCATTCCATCCATTACAACAAGCCTGTCCTCCTATTGCTCCTCCCACCAGCCTCCACTGGTTTGTATGTGCATGTGCTATTTAGTGCAGTGTCTTTAGCAGGAGCATCGTTGAACACAAAGATCTCAGAGAAGGGTGGCGCCACCATGAGGGCCATCTGGGATTTACAACACACACACCAGAGAGTCAGACCACACTGGGATCAAGTACTGGAACTCTATGGAAATAACATTTTCAGTCCACTGGCTAACTAACCAGCTCTGGCAGAGTTGCAAAAACAGGCAACCACATTTCAAATGCAGCCGTTCAAATACACCCTTCATATTGGCACTGTGAAAGTAACTTTTCATGACATCACCTGTACATACACGCGCACACACCACACACACACACACACACACACACACACACACACACACACACACACACACACCACACACACACACACACACACACACACACACACACACACACACACACACACACTGTAGTCCCAACAGGCACAGCTCTGGTACGTCTCCTACTCCTGATGCTGTCAGGGTGTTGATGCTCTGTTTGAAAATGTCTGTGTTTATTGTGATGATCAGAGGCCAAACCTGCAAACACACACACACACACACACACACACACACACACACCACAAATAGCTAATTGTGTAAGACTTGATCGAACGTGAAAATGTATTGTTATTCCACACAAGTAAAAATAAATCAGTTTGTGTTAAAACAGTCATTCTGCTCCCAGTTTCAGGGCAGGCACTTGGCTTGTGACAATAATGTTGGAGTGGGACAGCACTAACAGATCTGGGACCAGGCTAACACCCACCTGGGTCGTTGAAGGGGACCAGGATGTATGATGAAGGTTCCTGCTGGGTTCCTCTCTTACTGTCCATGATGGGAGAAGGACTCGCTTAGCCTCAGTAGTGTCATCACTCATACTGCCTGTGGTGTCGATGACAAAACACAACACTGACGACTGGTGTTGCCAATTAACCTGGGAGGGAGGGAGGGAGGGAGGGAGGGGGGAGGGAGGGAGGGAAGAGAGAGAGAGAGAGAGATAGAGAGAAAGAGAGATTAGGGAGTATTAATTATGAACCAAAAACACCTTTTGTTATCCTAGCTCCTCCCAACATTTACCAGGACAGCCCCCTCATTCATACCAGTAGTCTAATTATTTCCATCATAGTGATAAAATCCTACAATTTAACACAAAATATCTGAAATAATTAACTCTAGCCTTAACATCGCCCACCTACTTCAGCCTCTCTCTCTCACCGTAGGAAGTCGAAGGTAATGTAGAATTAGAATGAATCATTCCAATTGTATAGAAAGTACAGTAACAGGAGCTACAGATGTCCAGAAAGGACAATAACATTTAAAAGACAGAGAGAGAGCGAGAGACACAGAGACAGACAGAGAGAGAGAGAGAGAGAGAGAGAGAGAGATAGAGACAGAGAGAGAGAGAGAGAGATAGAGAGAGACAGAGAGAGAGACAGGAGAGAGAGAGAGAGAGAGAGAGAAGAGAGAGAGAGAGAGAGAGAGAGAGAGAGAGAGAGAGAGAGAGAGAGAGAGAGAGAGAGAGAGAGAGAGAGAGAGAGAGTAAAGGTGGAGAAACGGAGAGAGACCTGATAGGAAAAATAATATCATCACAGTCTTAGAAGAACAAGAGAAAGGAAGAAGTGAATGACAGAGAGTTGTAAAGAGGGAGGGAGAGGGAGAGAGATGGATGACAGAAGAGATAATGAACGTGTGAATGTGTAAATGAGGGTTGGTCATAGCTTCTGTACACTTCACACAATCTGTATGTTTTGGTATGGAGGTATCTCCACCTTGTTTTAATTACGTTGTCTTTTTGTATTTGTCATGGAACCAGCCCTGCATGAGTCAAAGCATTCAGAACATACTTCCACAGTCCTGGAACAATATATAAACAAACAGACTAACTGCCATGTAAAGATCTTGGAACAACACAGTACTGGAACAAGGTACGACAGGTCTCTCTTGTAAAACTTGAAACCCCACCTCTTTAAGGAATACCTGGGATAGGATAAAGTAATCCTTCTACCCCCCCCCCCCCCCCCCACCAAAAACATATTGTAAAGTGGTTATCCCACTGGCTATAAGGTGAATGCACCAATTTGTAAGTCGCTCTGGATAAGAGCGTCTGCTAAATGACGTATATGTAAATGTAAAAGATCTCCCAACAAGAATTATCTGTATAAATAAAGGTACAAAAAAAATTACAAATAGACTACCAGTTACAGGAACAGAGTGGAGAATCATGGCTGTAGCCTTGACAACACAACATCAGGAACAGAGTGGAGAATCATGGCTCTAGCCTTGACAACACAACATCAGGAACAGAGTGGAGAATCATGGCTGTAGCCTTGACAACACAACATCAGGAACAGAGTGGAGAATCATGGCCGTAGCCTTGACAACACAACATCAGGAACAGAGTGGAGAATCATGGCCGTAGCCTTGACAACACAACATCAAGAACAGATTGGAGAATCATGGCCGTAGCCTTGACAACAAAACATCAGGAACAGATTGGAGAATCATGGCTGTAGCCTTGACAACACAACATCAGGAACAGAGTGGAGAATCATGGCTGTAGCCTTGACAACACAACATCATACGGTACCTTTTCTCATAGTACCACATGAAAGGTAAAAGTGTCTTCCAACAAGGTGATATACAGTATTGATACATACTGTACTCTACACACAACAGTTGAATCAGGATTGGTACCGTAGGTGAAAACCATCTCCAAAATACATTGTTTTTTCATGATTACCTTTAGTTTGAATGTATTTATTTTATTTAACTTTTATTTAACTATGGAAGTCAGTTAAGAACTAATTCTTATTTACAATGACGGCCTACCAAAAGGCAAAAGGCCTCCTGCTGGGACAGGGTTTGGGATTTTAACAGAAGTCTGTTAACATGTAACAATATTAGCAACCTCTTTAATCCAAAGCGATTTACAGTAGAGTGGGTGCATACATTTTGAGTATAGGGTATGTGACTCCAGCGGGAATCGAACCCACCACCCTTACAGTGCTAGGGCCACACTGTTATCATCTACGCCAAACAGGACCTCAATTCTCAACCCAGGAAGCAGCATCAATGTGTTTCACCTTTGCTAGATGATACAACATTAGTAATACTGATTGACTTGGTATAATACAACATCAGTGACAACGTTAGTGACACAGATCAGATGTACAACAATGGAACCATTTTATCCAAACACATCAGAATGTTTGCTGAACGTTGCTGGAATGCAGACATCCAACATTCTGTTCTCCAGCGGTCTTCAGAGAACATTGACCCCCACTTTAGAATCTTTAGAAATCTGTGATTGTGTGTGTGCCAATGTATCCTCCTTCTCTAGCCTCCTGCTGTTTGGACCCAGTCACCCACAGGGCCAACTGTTAACATCCACTGAGTGTACATGTGTGTTTGGGTGTGTCCAACGTCTTGACATTCTGAACGACAGCAATCCATCAGTCTTTATCAATGGAAACTTGCACACATCAATACAGGTCACATTCTAACACACACACACACACACACTCACACACACTGAAGGTTTATTCATTTGACATATTACTGTGTTATGGAGACAAAATAGTGTGTCCAGTGTGTGTGTGTGTGTGTGTGTGTGTGTGTTAGAATGTGACCTGTATTGATGTGTGCAAACAGACATCACTGTACATATATAGATGTTGGATTAAGTGCTACCTCTACAGCTGCTGCACTCCAGCATAAACACAACACAGTCAGCAGCTGTGATACCAAACACCCATAAACACAACACAGTCAGCAGCTGTGATACCAAACACCCATAAACACAACACAGTCAGCAGCTGTGATACCAAACACCCATAAACACAACACAGTCAGCAGCTGTGATACCAAACACCCATAAGGTCACGTCCCAATAGTCTCAATCTGATTCCTTCCTCTCCTTGTCTCCTGTCCTTGCCTTCTTTCCTTTGTAACCACCACAGATCTGAAAGACCTTGCCATATGAAAGCAATATGATGAGAAACCCATAGAATTAAATTGAATGTAATGCATCTCTATGGGGAAAACATCCGGGTCTCACTCTGACATAACAAGGTAAAGGAAATGACAATATGAAGCTGTTTAAGAGTAATTGGGATTCTGTCTAAATCATCGTCTTGACATGGTGCACTGTGGGCACAAGAGGTCAGAATCTCACCAGCTAAAAACATGATTGGCAGACAAAGCTTAGAGACTACTGGTAACCCTGGTAACCGCTGACAATTCCCCCCTCTGGCTACATGTAACCAAATATAATAAGAATCGGAGCTACATTGTGTCTAGTATGACTATACCTCACTATCACATAAATATATTACATTGTAATGAAGAACGTGAAGTTAAAGATTTATCCAAATGGAAAGAGAAAGTAACTTTAAGGTTTTCTTTCAGTCGAGACCTCAACGTCACTGTATGGGATGGATCGTCATTATCACAGCTATAAAAAAAACGCATGATTGGGAAGACAGAGAGAACTGATACACTGTAAGAAGAGTTTGATTGAAGAGCTCCTTGCATCAATAGTTACTAGTACAGAGTGCAGGTGAGTGTTTCTCCATTTGACAGGATGTGATATTGTGAGGAATAGAGTTCGTAAGAGCTGAACTGCAAATTGGTGGCAAAATAAATCAGAAAAGTTTTTTTATTTTTATTTTTTATTTTACCATCAGCAGAACAGCCGATACAGGTTACATACTGTTCTTTAATTATGTTCTGTATATTACTGATCATTCCCCCCACCAATGTACAATGAGAAGTAATCTGAAACAAATGTATCTTTCTCAGCTCTCAGGTGTAACGATCCTGTTAAATGGTTAAATACGCATTACTTCCTCAGATTAAGATGACGATTATTAAAAAAATATGTATTTTGTACGGTAATGAGGTGAAATTGAATGTAATGGTAATTTGTAATTTGATTATATTTTTCAGCATGTGCTCTCCAGCTTTTGTTGAAAGCAACACATAAAAACATTGAACATTATTACATCCCATGTCCTATATATCCACTACCTGTACATCAGTTATAAAGAGCTGAATTGAATCTCACAAAGAAAATGAGTTTGTTCTCAGGTTATAATTTGAATGAACTACAAAGATATTTCGATTTAAAGAAAGATTCAAAGATCTTGACAAAGGTAACCTGAAGCTTCAATCGTCACATCTGAGTGATATTGTGTCTAACACGGTCAATCTTTACCCATTATTCAACATAGTTGTACAAAGAAATTAAACTTAGTTATGGCTTTGAAATGAACTTGTGGCCAAAGAGTTAAATCGTAACCAGAGTGATAAGAGAAGAGGAAACTGTCAGAGGGAGATTGGAGGGAGGGAGAGCAGGAGCAGGGTTAGTAGTTTCCTGTGTCTGTGAGGTCAGAGGGAGATGGGAGGGAGGGAGGGCAGGAGCAGGGTTAGTAGTTTCCTGTGTCTGTGAGGTCAGAGGGAGATGGGAGGGAGGGAGGGCAGTAGCAGGAATAGTAGTTTCTTGTGTCTGTAAGGTCAGAGCTCAGTACTGCTCAATCTATCAACCACACCGAGGTTAGGACGGTCTCGTTCCAGGCCGACTATATTGAAGACAGGCTGCAGCCATTAAGACATGGCTGCTGGCCAAGTCATTGACTGTGCTGTTGGGCATTAGATTGCTATAGCATATGATTTGGTTAGCTGATATGTTAAACATCTATCCAGGAGTTGTGAGATCTGGCAGGCGTCTTCAATGTAGTCAGCCTGGAACGTGGCCAAACACATGAGTGGGGTTGGAAGAGAGATGGGGAGGGACTCAGTTACCAAGAAGCTTTCAGCAGCCATCATGTTGACTAGCAGAGACAACAGAGGCCATAGGGTGGCAGTGAACCGTCATAACAACCTACTGACTAAACTGGTGTTTTGACATTAACTGTTGCTTTGACACAAATATTAAACACAATATATCTAAGAGATGGAAAATACAATGAATATCTTATACAGTAATGAAGACACCTGCATAGTTACATCTGGGAAACTGAATGACATTTATCTTTGTCAGGTTGTTTGTGTTGTGGTTTTCATCAAACTCAGCCTGATGATGACTGTGTCACAACTTCAAGAGGGCCTCAAACTTTAGTGTGGGTTCTGAGGGGAAAAAATATCACCAAAAAAATAAACCTGTTAGTGGGAGAGAGATAAACAGTATGTCAGGAACTGATGTGGATGTGGTGTAGGAGTCAGGCGCAGGACACTGAGGCTTAGTCCAACAGACTTTACTAGTCATAAAGTGACAAAATACAAAACACGGACCTCGAAACAAACAGAGGCGAGCGATTACGCAAACTGTGCGTAAAAACACCAAACAAATAAACAGAGCAGAAACGCGCAGCTCCTACCGACAGGCGGACAATAACACACAACACAAGACTAACCAAACGAGAAACTTATAGGAGACATAATCAACCAAACAGGAAACAGGTGTACACAATCAGACAAAACCAAACAGACATCGAAAACATCAAACGGTGATAGCTAGTACTCCGGGGACGACGACCGCCGAAACCTGCCCGAACAAGGAGGAGGAGCAGCCTCGGCCGAAACCGTGACACAGTAGTCAGAAGTCACACCGATGATTGACTGATGACTGGCATCATTCCACATTTGATCAAATTTACAATATTTTACGAAATATTTAAATGGACAATTAAGATGTTATTGTATAATCTATTGTGTGTACTTTAGTGTTTGTGGTTTGAAGGGAACACTACTGTATGTGCACAGATAACTAACCCAAACCCATCTACCTAGACTGTATTAGAACACAGATAACTAACCCAAACCCATCTACCTAGACTGTATTAGAACACAGATAACTAACCCAAACCCATCTACCTAGACTGTATTAGAACACAGATAACTAACCCAAACCCATCTACCTAGACTGTATTAGAACACAGATAACTAACCCAAACCCATCTACCTAGACTGTATTAGAACACAGATAACTAACCCAAACCCATCTACCTAGACTGTATTAGAACACAGATAACTAACCCAAACCCATCTACCTAGACTGTATTAGAACACAGATAACTAACCCAAACCCATCTACCTAGACTGTATTAGAACACAGATAACTAACCCAAACCCATCTACCTAGACTGTATTAGAACACAGATAACTAACCCAAACCCATCTACCTAGACTGTATTAGAACACAGATAACTAACCCAAACCCATCTACCTAGACTGTATTAGAACACAGATAACTAACCCAAACCCATCTACCTAGACTGTATTAGAACACAGATAACTAACCCAAACCCATCTACCTAGACTGTATTAGAACACATATAACTAACCCAAACCTATCTACCTAGACTGTATTAGAACACAGATAACTAACCCAAACCCATCTACCTAGACTGTATTAGAACACAGATAACCAACCCAAACCCATCTACCTAGACTGTATTAGAACACAGCATCAATAGAGTGAGATTCTACATCTGTAGGAAGGGTCTGTTCTTTGAGCTATCAGGCTAAGAGTCCTGCTGTGTGTCTGTGTGTGTGTGTGTTAACTGAGTACTGGTCTCCTGGTCCATTATTAGGAGCAGTGTCTGCTGTCTCTTCTCTCTTGGTGCTGGTCTCACCATCTCTCAGGGTGTCTGCACTGACGTAGATATCCACAATCCTCTCCTCCATCTCACCTCTGTCAAACTTGACCTTCTTGTTCATATCTGGATCAGCATAGATGACCTTTGACATCTTTAACAATGCCTGGGTCTTTCTGTCTATATAGGTCTACTATACATTAAGTCTCTGCTTCTAGAATTAATGTGGTGAACTTCCAACATGGCCGCCAGGAGGCGTCGTACGTCAACTGCAAGCGCTCTATACGTTAAGTCTCTGCTTCTAGTGATATCTCTGTCTATGAGTCATCTGTGTGTCTCTGTCTGTGTGACTGCTGTAGGTGTTAACTCTAGGGAAGTATCAACAAAATGACACAGGTACTTGTGGCTATGCTAATACAAAAAATAGAACAAGTTTGCATACTTGTGTACGTACTTGTGTGCATGTTTGTGTGTGAGAGATTATTACAGTGCTTATTTTTAAACAATTTTCTGCGGCACAATATAAATCATTCCATGTCTCTACATGGTCATCTTGTCCAGAATATATCTCAACACAGTCCTCCTGTCCAGGGAATGAGACTTTCTATTTGTGAAGATGGACAGGACACTATCATACCAGGAAGATATAGATAATAGAGGGGAAGTGGAGAACAAAGTCTAGCTGTTAACATATATTAAATATCATATGTAACAGCCCCAAGATAATTCAGGGAGTTTCCAGAACTCCTCCTTCCTTTCACCTTTCTGCTGATTTGGACCCTCTGTTTACTCCCAAATATACATCAACATGTTCAGGAGATCCAGGACTACAAACATGGGTCATTATAATGTCCATACAATAGATGTGACACTACAAACTGCTCCAAGTGGATATTGAGGGTGGGTAGGCTTAACCAGTGAGGATGAGATGACAACAGGAACCACCAGGGCTCTCCTCTCTCTTGATGAACCTGATTGGTTGAGTAGTTTTTGAGTGACAGCTGGTTGAACCACTGCACTTCCCTCTATTGGGACCATATAGGGGAACAACAGTCAAATATGAGCATATGATATTGTGCATATATGTAACTTGACAACAAAGACTGACTGTCAAAGATGATTAAGTAACATGCTTTGATACCCTTTGATATCTCTACTACACTCCTATACAGTGTATGTAATGGTGGTTTGGTAGGGTTGAGAATGTTTGCACCAGACCTAAATGGGAGCATGTAAATATATGTAGCAAGTAAGAAGAATATATTTGAATTGTAATTGATGAAATGCACTGCATGTGTCACGTCTCCTCCCGTTGCTCCCCTCCGGCGCTCTGATTCGCCGGTCTACTGAGCCACCGGTCTGAGCGCACCTCCTCGGCAACACCGGAATGGAAACCCAACGCACCATAATCATCTCCAGCGCACCTGCACCTCATCATCTCATCACCACCCCTATTTAGCCCTGGACTGTTCTGGATGATGTTGTGTGTGATTGTTTAGCTTCGTGTCGTTTACTCTATCTTTGTTATTTCTCTTTGTAAATGTTAAGTAAACCTTGACCTTGTTAGTTCTTGCGTCTGCGTCCTGCCTCTTCGTATACTCAGTACGGGTCACAGCATGTAGATTGTGCAAAAATTCAAATGTACGTGTTGTATCTGATGTGTGAAACATAACTACTGATACACAGGAAGCTACAAACAGGAAATAAGTAGGACTTTTATTAATATGATACTACAAACAAATACAACAATAAGTGTGTTCGTGGATGAGAGCGAGAGAGTTGTGGGCTACTGTTCGTGTTGCAGTATGTTGTCATGGTGATGTTAAACCACTTTCTCACAAATCCAGTTGAGTTTGCTGTCACGTGGCATGTCATTCCATGCCTTTAGAGGACGCTGATCTTTGTGTATCTCAGCATAGTCCTCATCCCCAGTATGACCTGCATTGTCAGGCTGTTGGTCATACCAGTACCTACAGGGTTAAAATCCATCAGATATCATGGTTAATACCAGTACCTACAGGGTTAAAAACAGTCAGATATAATGGTTAATACCAGTACCTACAGGGTTAAAATCCATCAGATATCATGGTTAATACCAGTACCTACAGGGTTAAAAACAGTCAGATATCATGGTTAATACCAGTACCTACAGGGTTAAAAACAGTCAGATATCATGGTTAATACCAGTACCTACAGGGTTAAAAACAGTCAGATATCATGGTTAATACCAGTACCTACAGGGTTAAAAACAGTCAGATATCATGGTTAATACCAGTACCTACAGGGTTAAAAACAGTCAGATATCATGGTTAATACCAGTACCTACAGGGTTAAAAACAGTCAGATATCATGGTTAATACCAGTACCTACAGGGTTAACAACAGTCAGATATCATGGTTAATACCAGTACCTACAGGGTTAAAATCAGTGAGATATCATGGTTAATACAAATAACTACAGGGTTAAAATCCATCAGATATCATGGTTAATACCAGCACCTACAGGGTTAAAATCCATCAGATATCATGGTCAATACCAGTACATACATGGTTAAAAACAGTCAGATACCATGGTTAATACCAGTACCTACAGGGTTAAAAACCATCAGATATCCTGGTTAATACCAGTTCCTACAGGGTTAAAAACAGTCAGATACCATGGTTAATACAAGTCCCTACAGGGTTAAAAACCATCAGATATCATGGTTAATACCAGTTCCTACAGGGTTAAAAACAGTCAGATATCATGGTTAATACCAGTACCTACAGTGTTGAAAACAGTCAGATATCATGGTTAATACCAGTACCTACAGGGTTAAAAACAGTCAGATATCATGGTTAATACCAGCACCTACAGATATCTACAATCCTCTCCTCCATCTCACCTCTGTCAAACTTGACCTTCTTGTTCATATCTGGCTCAGCATAGATGACCTTTGACATCTTTAACAATGCCTGGGACTTTCGTTCAATGTAGGTCTACTATACATTAATTCTCTGCTTTCTAGAATTAATGTGGTGGTCTTCCAACATGGCCGCCAGGAGGCGTCGTAAGTCAACTGCAGCCCTCTATACGTTACGTCTCTGCTTCTAGTGATATCTCTGTCTCTGAGTCATCTGTGTGTCTCTGTCAGTGTGACTGCTGTAGGTGTTAACGCTAAGGAAGTATCAACAAAATGACACGGGTAGTTGTGGCTATGCTAATACAAAAAATAGAACAAGTTTGCATACTTGTGTACGTACTTGGGTGCATGTGTGTGTGTGAGAGATTGTTACAGTGCTTATTGTTAAACCATTTTCTGCGGCACAATATAAATCATTCCATGTCTCTACATGGTCATCTTGTCCAGAGTATATCTCAACACAGTCCTCCTGTCCAGGGAATGGGACTTGCTATTTGTGATGATGGACAGGACACTATCATACCAGGAAGATATAGATAATAGAGGGGAAGTGGAGAACAAAGTCTATCTGTTAACATATATTAAATATCATATGTAACAGCCCCAAGATATTTCAGGAAGTTTCCAGAACTCCTCCTTCCTTCCATCTTTCTGCTGATTTGGACCCTCTGTTTACTCCCACATATACATCAACATGTTCAGGAGGTCCAGGACTACAGACATGGGTCATTATAATGTCCATACAATAGATTTGACACTACAAACGGCTCCAAGTGGATATTGAGGGTGGGTAGGCTTAACCAGTGAGGATGAGATGACATCAGTAACCACGGGGCTCGCCTCTCTCTAAATGAACCTGATTGGTTGAGGAGTTTTTGACTGACAGCTGGTTGAACCACTGAAAATATCCACTTCACTTCCCTCTTTCGGGACCCATATAGGGGAACAAATATGAGCATTTGATATTGTGCTCATACGTAACTTGACAACAAAGACTGACTGTCAAAGATGATTAACTAACATGCTTTGATACCCTTTGATATCTCTACTACACTAATTAATTGGTGATGCAGTCAACTCCTATACACTGTATGTAATGGTGGTTTCGTAATGTTGAGAATGTTTGCACCCGATCTAAATTGGAGCATGTAAACATCTGTATCAAGTAAGAAGAATATATTTCAATTGGAATTGATGAAATGACCTTCAAGCAGAGTGTGCACAAAGTCAAATGTACTGACTTCATGTTGTATCTGATGACGTGTCAAACATATCTACTGGTACACAGGAAGCTACAAACAGGAAATAAGTAGGACTTTTATTAATATGATATTAAAAACAAATACAACAATAGGTGTGTTTGCATGCATTTGTGCGTGAGTGTCTGTTTGAGGGTGTGTGCGTGTGTGTGTGTGAGGGTATGTGTGTGTGTGGGTTTCAGACAGAGAGAGAGAGAAATTGGAGCATGTATTGTTTATTTCACTTTTGTTTACTATCTACTTCACTTGCTTTGGCAATGTTAACACACGTTTCCCATGCCAATAAAGCCCTTAAATTGAAATTGAATTGAATTGAGAAGAGAGAGAGAGAGAGAGAGAGAGAGAGAGAGAGAGAGAGAGAGAGAGAGAGAGAGAGAGAGAGAGAGAGAATGTGACATACCAATTAGGATCTGGCTAAAAATACTTGAATCAGTTATAGAACCCATTGCCCTTTATGGTTCTGAGGTCTGGGGTCCGCTCACCAACCAAGAATTCACAAAATGGGACAAACACCAAATTGAGACTCTGCATGCAGAATTCTGCAAAAACATCTTCCGTGTACAACGTAAAACACCAAATAATGCATGCAGAGCAGAATTAGGCCAATACCCGCTAATTATCAAAATCCAGAAAAGAGCCGTTAAATTCTATAACCACTTAAAAGGAAGCGATTCCCAAACCTTCCATAACAAAGCCGTCACCTAAAGAGAGATGAAGTTGGAGAAGAGTCCCCTAAGTAAGCTTGTCCTGGGGCTGTGTGGGGTCTGTTTGTATATGTGAACAACAACAACAACAACAACAACATCACAATAGACCCAACCAAATCATGAGAAAACAAAAAGAGAATTACTTGACATATTGGAAAGAACAAACAAAAAAACAGAGCAAACTAGAATGCTATTTGGCCCTAAACAGAGAGTACACATTGGCAGAATACCTGACCACTGTGACTGACCCAAACTTAAGGAAAGCTTTGACTATGTACAGACTCAGTGAGCATAGCCTTGCTATTGAGAAAGGCCGCCGTAGGCAGACCTGGCTCTCAAGAGGAGACAGGCTATGTGCACATTGCCCACAAAATGAGGTGGAAACTGAGCTGCACTTCCTAACCTCCTGCCAAATGTATGACCATATTAGAGACACATATTTCCCTCACATTACAGCGATCCACAAAGAATTTGAAAACAAACCCAATTTTGATAAACTCCCTTATCTACTCCCTTACAGCTGCAAGATTTGTGACCTGTTGCCACAAGAAAAGGGCAACCAGTGAAGAACAAACACCATTGTAAATACAACCCATATTTATGTTTATTTATTTTCCCATTTGTACTTTAACTATTTGCACATTGTTACAACACTGTATATATACATAATATGACATTTGAAATGTCTTTATTCTTTTGAAACGTCTGAGTGTAATGTTTACTGTTAATATTTATTGTTTATTTCACTTTTGTTTACTATCTACTTCACTTGCTTTGGCAATGTTAACACACGTTTCCCATGCCACTAAAGCCCTTGAATTGAAATTGAATTGAAATTGAGAGAGAGAGAGATAGAGAGAGAGAGAGAGAGAGAGAGAGAGAGAGAGAGAGAGAGAGAGAGAGAGAGAGAGAGAGAGAGAGAGAGAGAGAGAGAGAGAGAGAAAGAGAGCGAGAGAGAGAATGAAGGAGGAAGTTGTGTGCACTGTAGGCTACTGTGTGTGTTACATTATGTTGTCATGGTGATGTTAAACCACTTTCTCACAAATCCAGTTGAGTCTCCTGTTACATGGAAAATCATTCCATACTTTTAGAGGACGCTGATCGTTGTTTATCTCAGCACAGTCCTCTTCCCCAGTAGGACCTGCATTATCAGGCAGTTTGTCAAACCAGAACCTACAGGGTTAATAACAGTCAGATATCATGGTTAATACCAGTACCTACAGGGTTAATAACAGTCAGATATCATGGTTAATACCAGTACCTACAGGGTTAAAAACAGTAAGATATCATGGTTAATACCAGTACCTACAGGGTTAAAAACCATCAGATATCATGGTTAATACCAGTACCTACAGGGTTAACAACAGTAAGATATCATGGTTAATACCAGTACCTACAGGGTTAAATACCGTCAGATATCATGGTTAATACCAGTACCTACAGGGTTAAAAACGGTATATATATAAAGGTTGAATGAACTGAATATTGGAGCCTTATTGTCAGAGTAGTTATCATCTCTTACTCTGTGGTCAGTGTTGTTCCATCCACCCATTTCCAGGTCCCCTCTGTCTCTCTGTCAGTCAGACCAATCCAGACTCTCTTGTTGAGATTGAAGAGAAACTCCTGTTGTTGAGAAAGATATATATATATATATACACATGGAGCTCCAAAGGTATTGACACATTTGGTTGTTTTGGCTCTCTACTCCAGCACTTTGGATTTGACATGATAATGACTATGAGGTTAAAGTGCAGGCTGACAGCTTTCATTGTAGAGAATTTTCATCCACATCGGGTGAACCGTTTAGAAATGACAGCCCTTTTTTTACATAGTCCCCCCATTTTAGTGGACCAAATGTATTGGGATAAATTCAATTATATGTGAATTAAAGTAGTCAAAGTTTAGTATTTGGTCCCATATTTATAACACGCAATGGCCACATCAAGCTTGTGACTCTACAAACTTGTTGGATGCATTTGCTGTTTGTTTTGGTTGTGTTTCAGATGGTTATGTGCCCAATAGAAATGAATGGTAAAGAATGTCATTTTGGAGTCACGTCTATTGTAAATAACAATGGAATATGTTTCTAAACACTTATACTTAATGTGGATGCTACCATGATGACAGATAGTGCTGAATGAATTGTGATTAATGATGAGTGAGAAAGTTAAAGATGCACAAATATCATACCCCCAAGACACGCTAACCTCTCCTGTTATTGTAATGGTGAGAGGTTATCAGGTCTTGAGGGTATGATATTTGTGAGTCTGTAACTTTAATACACATATAAGTGAATTTGTCCCAATACTTTTGGTCCACTAAAATGGGGGACTATGTACAAAAAGGGCTGTCATTTCTGGAAGGTTCACCTGATATGGATGAAAATACCCTAAAATGAAATCAGTCTGCACTTGAACCTCATAGTCATTGTATCATTTCAAATCCAAATTGCTGGAGTACAGAGCCAAAACAACCAAAAATGTGTCACTGTCCCAATTGCGTTGGAGCTCACTGTTTCATCATATCTACCCCAGCACACCCATATCCTTCCTACCCCCCCACCCCTCTCTCGTGCTCTGTCTTTCTCTGTCTCTCTCCTTCCTCTCTCTCTCTCTCTCTCTCTCTCTCTCTCTCTCTCTCTCTCTCTCTCTCTCTCTCTCTCTCTCTCTCTCTCTCTCTCTCTCTCTCTCTCTCTCTCTCTCTCTCTCTCTCTCTGTGTCTCTCTCTCTGTCTCTCTCTCTCTCTCTCTCTCTCTCTCACTCTCTCTCTCTCTCTCTCTCTCTCTCTCTCTCTCTCTCTCTCTCTCTCTCTCTCTCTCACCTGTTCCTCTCTGCTGTTTATTATCACCAGGTCTGCTCCTCTGTCTACACAGTCCTGTCTGCTCTCCTCCCAGGTTTTCTCCTCAGTAGAGAGGAAGTAACAACTGCAGTCAAACTTCTTCCATCCAAAACAACAGGTTTTCTCTGTTTGATGACACAACACAACACTGAGACAATATGATACAATACAATAAACATCACATTTTATTTCAAATGATTTCCTGGACTAGATCTCAATGAACAAATTGACTTTATAATAAAGAAAGGTATGAAAACCATTTCACTGACCACAAAGCAAATTCTGAAGCCTGTCTCTCTCAGCAGTCAGAGTGTTGTATCTGGTCTGTAACTGGTCTCTCTCTTTAGTCAGGTTGTTGTATCTGGTCTGTAACTGGAACAAGTTGTTCCTTTTATCCTCAGAATCTTTGATGGCTCTGTTATCTATAAAGTATAAACACATAGTTACTAGCTAAAACACCAGGTAAATAGGCCTTGTAACCAGCACTTCTTACAACTATTTATTTTATTTATTTATTTATTTTTTAAACATTTAGCAGACGCTCTTATCCAGAGCGACTTACAGTTAGTGAGTGCATACATTATTTTTTTATTTTTCATACTGGCCCCCTGTGGGAATTGAACCCACAACCCTGGCGTTGCAAACGCCTTGCTCTACCAACTGAGCTACATCCCTGCCGGCCATTCCCTCCCCTACCCTGGACGACACTGGGCCAATTCTGCGGTGATAAGCCATGAACCTGGACAGAAACTCACAGTAGACAGACAGGCCTATGATCCCAGCCAGTAGAACACACAGCAGCACCAGACACACTGCAGCAACTAGGAAGGATCTCTTCCCTGAGCTATCAGGCTCTGTGGATACATAAAAGAGCATTTTATGTTTGTGTGTGTGTGTGTGTGTGTGTGTGTGTGTGTGTGTGTGTGTGTGTGTGTGTGTGTGTGTGTGTGTGTGTGTGTGTGTGTGTGTGTGTGTGTGTGTGTGTGTGTGTGTGTGTGTGTGTGTGTGTGTGTCTGTGTGTCTGTGTGTGTGTGTGTTACCTGAGTGCTGGTCTCCTGGTCCATTATTAGGAGCAGTGTCTGCTGTCTCTTCTCTCTTGGTGCTGGTCTCACCATCTCTCAGGGTGTCTGCACTGACGTAGATATCCACAATCCTCTCCTCCATCTCACCTCTGTCAAACTTGACCTTGGTCATATCTGGCTTAGCATAGATGGCCTCAGACATCTCCAACAACTTACTGTGTTTTCTGTCTATATTCAGGTTCTGGTCCTATCGTTGACCCTGTGTCTGTGTCTCTATCTGTCCCTGCTCTGAGGTGTGACTACCTGTTTATGATGTTACACCCAGAATAAAAGGGAAATGTTAAAACAGGAAGATGATGAAAGAGTAACAATCGTGTTTGAGGTTGGGACATTTTCTTCTCCTGTTCATCTTTATATCTGATTCCTGAGTACTACGGACTTACTTATCAGGAGTCTACTGTACTGACCTCATGTTGTGTCTAATGTACTGACCTCATGTTGTGTCTAATGTACTGACCTCATGTTGTGTCTAATGTACTGACCTCATGTTGTGTCTAATGTACTGACCTCATGTTGTGTCTAATGTACTGACCTCATGTTGTGTCTAATGTACTGACCTCATGTTGTGTCTAATGTACTGACCTCATGTTGTGTCTAATGTACTGACCTCATGTTGTGTCTAATGTACTGACCTCATGTTGTGTCTAATGTACTGACCTCATGTTGTGAGTAATGTACTGACCTCATGTTATGTCTAATGGTGTGTGAAATATAACTCTCAACACACAGGATGCTGATAAGAAGGAATTTATTCATATGCTCACACAAAAAATAGTGTGTGTGCGTGTGTATTTGTGTGTGTGCGTGTGTGTGTTTGTGTGTGAGATAGGGTGCCATTTGAGACGTACCCTTAATGTCATTATTCACATTCTATGTAGGCCTTATGCACTGCATCTGTCCTAAAAACACAGGACACTTTTCATCCATGGATATAAGGTCACCACAAATACAACAGGACATCTGTAAAAAAAAAGGCTTCAATTTAAACTTATTTTATACATTTTTAATCTGTTCAGTTTCTGAATTAGTTAAAATTAGGTGAAGGTTAGGGTTAAGGTAAGGTCAGTTTTTTTTAGGTTTTGTCCTTAAAAACAATGTTGCCTCTAAACTGCGCAAGTGCGCGGCCACGCACTTCCTCGAGGACTGCCGCGCAGAATAATTACCATGCCGTGCAGAGATACAAGAGATTGAACTTCACTGAGTTCACCTCATTAGTTTGAACTATATAGATCAACGTTTTTTCTGCAATACAATCAATATTATATCAGCCCCTTTTCAATGCAACAAACCAAAACAAATCTAACTTTTCAAGATTGAGTCTGTGATTGTGTTGTAGGCAGAGCCAGAGCGCAACGGAGTATAATTCTATTGGCGGGGGTTGCCCAAGAGCGGTCTTTCAATTATCGACGAGTGAATATGTTTTTCAGATCAGTTCAGATTAGAACACAGAGCCGCGCGTGTGCACAGTTGTTGATATTCTTTGCTAGTTAGCGAGTTATTAGCCCAGTTATACATAAGTATAGGTCAGCAATGGGGAGTTACTGCTTCCTACAAGAGCACAAAACATGTAGGCTACATTTCAAGCTGTCTTTGAAAATCCAGTCAGGTACATTACATTTACATTTTACATTTTAGTCATTTAGCAGACGCTCTTATCCAGAGCGACTTACAGTTAGTGAGTGCATACATTATTTTTTTTATCATACTTAAAATCAAAAAGGTCATTACCATGATTCCAATTTCCAAAAATGTCATTTGATAAAACTACCAACATACAATTAGTAGAAAATAAGTAAAACTAAATCAAAAATGGTCAGAGAGTTTGACTTACTGTCGGTATTGCTTCGACAACTTTCCACAGCAACACAGTTCATAAGAACTCTGAAAATGAACACAAAAATCGGTGACAAATATTTAGGAGAGTTCATACAGTAACATTCTGTACATCTCAGTCCAGTCCACATCATCACTCCAAATAAGCAATGCCTTAGTGTTGCCCTTAGTGTTGCCCTTAGCATTGCCCTTAGTGTTGCCCTTAGTGTTGCCCTTAGTGGCGCATATACCCATGAGTAGGTTTCAGTTCACCTATTGAACACTGTCTGGCTTTTCAGTTTTAAAAAACCCTGGTAAGTTAGTATTGATAACGTCCTCTCTTTCCTCCATGACCCCAACCAGTTCCACCACCTCGCCAGCCACCCTTACCCCCTCCTCCCCAACCACCATCTCCCCAACTACCACCACCACCTCCTCGACCACCTCCCCAACCACCACCACCACCACCTCCCCGACCACCACCACCACCTCCCCGACCACCACCACCTCCCCGACCACCACCGCAACCCCTTCCGCCGTCTTGTCTCTTCTGCCAGGTTGGCATCTCAGGGAGGGGGGCATCTATCTCAGAGGGCCGGCCACCTCAATCTGGCACCCTCCCCATCAGGATCTTATTGACAGCACAGGCAGTATTCTCTCTGCTGGAGCCACTGCTGGTCTTCACCACGTTGCATATGTCCTCCCTGGCTGCCAACAGGTGAGCCATGCCTACAGATGAACTCTGGGCCAGGGAGTGTCTCTTAGGCTGGTAGGCCCTGGCCATGCTGTCAACTCTCTCCTTAGCTCTGTCTGACCAGCCGAAAAACTGCACAGTGACGTCGAGACGTTTGATCAGCATCCTCCGTCGACACTCATACTCTGAGGACAGGACCGTGTTGATCTGCTCCAGCCTCTCCCACTGTTCACTGTCGAGAGAGTTATTCAGTACTGGCTTTCCAATGTGATCCTTTGGAAGCTCTTGAAGCAGTGCATTTATCTTTTTCCCTATCCCAGAGAACAGATCTGCTACTCCATGCTCTCTTGGCTCTGGGAGCTTCAGTGTTTCACAGATTGCCTGGAGATCGTTTCTGTCTTTGTGTTCTTTGTCCTCAGCAGGTCGTCTCTTTACTATCTGCGCAGCTTGTAGCTCGGAGCATAAAAACAATGCTAGCTTTAGATAGTCTTTATTATTCTGCAGCCCTCCCTGTAGAATCCCGGAGACAAGGCCTTGATAGGGGCACTGCAACTCCTTCAGCATGCCACTCATCTCAAACTGAAGGCCATCAGTGTCACCTGAACCTGACGTAATGCTCTCTTCCAGATCACATAACAGTTTCAGACGGGATGCTAACCACATGCATAGGTTGACATACTCAGGTGATGACAGTCCACCTTCACATGCTCTGACAAGCGTCTCCTCATTCTGCAGAGGTCCGTCATACCCGACTTGTTCCAGCGCATCTAAAATATCACTTTCCATTGCGGCAGACAACAATATCAGAAGATTCCTTCTACTTTAAAGATGTAACCGATAGAAGCTTGAGTGTGTTGACATTGTGATACAAACATATAATTAGCTTAATTCATCGTCTACTAGCTAATTTAGCTACGACGTTTTGAAAAACATGCCGCAAGTCAACGGTTATGTCTTAATTAAAGGGGCAGTGTTGTATTTTGAGACAGGGTTGAATATGCAAATAAGCCAAATGGCAGAGGGGTAGCCTACATTGTGTAATTCTCTGTATGGTAATAATAATCACATGTATTTTGTAAAGTGGTGTCTTGCATAATACAACACAATACAATGCAATTTATAGTAATGTATTTGACCCATGGTGTTACAGACCAAGTAAAAAATCATGAATTAATGTCAAGCTCTTCATAATGTAAAAACGTTTTTCAAAGTCTCATGCAATGTAGGCCTGCATTGAACACCACCTATAGGCTACTGTAGGCTATATCATAGAAATCAAATGCTTTTTCAATGTGAAAATGTTATGAGATTTGCTCCATTGGTTTTGTTGGTAGGCCTACATAATGCTCAAATAGCCACAATAGCCTATTGGCTCCTGTCTAAAACTGTAAGGGTACAGCCTCAGTGTTCACTGTAAACGCACGGCGGAAGTTTCCGCTCACTATACCTCAAATGTGCTCAGTGCCACAAAATATTAGAGGTAACATTGCTAGACAGTCTGCTAAAAGTGGACAGATTATCTTGGCTGTGCTTTGCAAGTTCCGTAATGTCTAACAGAGGAGGAGGTTAGTTACACAGATAACAACATTCATCTGAATTTAGGACCTTGTAGTGAAAGTTTGAAATAGTGTAAGGATTAGATAACAATACACTCACAGACTAGTCTCAGGGAGATGTTGAGCGTGACTTGTAGAACACACAGCATCCCAAAGCTCACAGCACCCATCCTGTAGAGTCTTCTCCCTGAATCCTCAGGTCCTGAGGAGATACACACTGATGTGAGAACACACAAACACCCACTCACACACATAAACACACACACACACACACACACAATCAAACGCATGTGCGCACACACACACACATGTATAAGAGGGTGGGGGTGTGACATAATCAGCCACAACAGGACTGTTTCTCACAGCTGTTTTATGATATAAAGTTTACCAATCCATTCTTAAAGATGGTAACTTATAAATACCTCATGAGTTTAGTTCAACAGTCGTACCCCATCAGAACCCAAAATATACGTTTTTTTATTAATTGTTTGTAAACAATGATATTGTAAACAAATTGCATGTATAGCCTCAAAACATTTTGAAACTATAATGTTGATCTGATGGATGATCAGTTCTTGCATATATTTCTCCAGCTCCATTCCTCAGCCTTTTACCAAACCGGTGGCAGGGTGGCCACATTGTTTAGGTTGAACAGCAGATTGCCTCTTTAATATTTGCATAATTGAAGGTAAAATCATTCAAAAACGATTCCACTGGGACTTGCTATAAGTTAGCATTTTTCATCGTTTTTAGTAATGTGTTTGTGTAAGTCTGTGTGTTCATGTGTGTGTGTGTTTGATAGAGAGCTTTTTTAGTTCTTACCTGAGTGATGGGTCTCAGTCTTCACTCTCCTCATTGCTATCTTGTCATTTTCTTCAATAATCTCATTTAATTCAATAACCTGTGATTACCTTTCTAACTGACTCCTAATGATAATATCTACTGTATGATTACCTTTCTAACTGACTCCTAATGGTAATATCTACTGTATGATTACCTTTCTAACTGACTCCTAATGGTAATATCTACTGTATGATTACCTTTCTAACTGACTCCTCATGGTAATATCTACTGTATGATTACATTTCTAACTGACTCCTAATGGTAATATCTACTGTATGATTACCTTTCTAACTGACTCCTCATGGTAATATCTACCGTATGATTACCTTTCTAACTGACTCCTAATGGTAATATATACTGTATTCTAACTGTACTGAGTAGTAGAAGTAGTATTAGTAGTTGATCTGATGTGTCTCCACCCGCTCCCTCTCTGTTCTCTGTCTGTGGCCCACAGCAGCTGACAGGATGGTGCTTCTGTCCCCAACCAAGGAGGGCCTACAGCAGCACCTACAAGTCGGAAGTTTACATACACCTTAGCCAAATACATTTTAACTCAGTTATTCACAATTCCTGATATTTTAATCCTAGTAAAGATTCCCTGTCTTAGGTCAGGTAGAATCACCACTCTATTTTAAGAATATGAAATGTCAGAATAATAGTAGAGAGAGTAATTTATCTCAGCTTTTATTTCTTTCATCACATTCCCAGTGGGTCAGAAGTGTACATACACTCAATTAGTATTTGGTAGCATTGCCTTTAAATTGTTTAACTTGGGTCAAACATTTCAGGTAGCCTTCCACAAGCTTCCCACAATAAGTTGGGTGAATTTTGGCCCATTCCTCCTGACAGAGCTGTTGTAACTGAGTCAGGTTTGTAGGCCTCCTTGCTCGCACACACTTTTTCAGTTCTGCCCACAAATGTTGTATATGATTGAGGTCAGGGCTTTGTGATGGCCACTCCAATACCTTGACTTTGTTGTCCTTAAGCCATTTTGCCACAACTTTGGAAGTATACTTAGGGTCATTGTCCATTTAGAAGACCCATTTGCGACCAAGCTTTAACATCCTGACTGATGTCTTGAGACGTTGCTTATATATAGCCACATAATTTTCATTCCTCATGATGCCATCTATTTTGTGAAGTGCACCAGTCCCTCCTGCAGCAAAGCACCCCCACAGCATGATGCTGCCACACCCGTGCTTCACAGTTGGGATGGTGTTCTTCGGCTAGCAAGCCTACCCCCTTTTTCCCCAAAACATAACAATGGTCATTATGGCCAAACAGTTCTATTTTAGTTTCATCAGACCAGAGGACATTTCTCCAAAAAGTACGATCTTTGTTCCTATAAGCTGTTGCAAACCGTAGTCTGGCTTTTTATGGCGGTTTTGGAGCAGTGGCTTCTTCCTTGCTCAGCGACCTTTCAGGTTATGTCGATATAGGACTCGTTTTACTGTGGATATAGATACTTTTGTACCCGTTTCCTCCAGCATCTTCACAAGGTCTTTTGCTGTTGTTCTGGGATTGATTTACACTTTTCGCACTAAAGTACGTTCTTCTCTAGGGGACAGAACGCGTCTCCTTCCTGAGCGGTATGATGGCTGCGTGGTCCCATGGTGTTTATACTTGCGTACTATTGTTTGTACAGATGAACGTGGTACCTTCAGGTGTTTGTAAATTGCTCCCAAGGATGAACCAGACTTGTGGAGGTCTACAAGTTTTTTTTCTGAGGTCTTGGCTGATTTCTTTTGATTTTCCCATGATGTCAAGCAAAGAGGCACTGAGTTTGAAGGTAGTTCTTGAAATACATCTACAGGTACACCTCCAGTTGACTCAAATTATTGCAATTAGCCTATCAGAGACTTCTAAAGCCATGACATCATTTTCTGGAATTTTCCAAGCTGTTTAAAGGCACAGTCAATTAGTGTATGTAAACTTCTGACCCACTGTAATTGTGATACAGTGAATTATAATTGAAATAATCTGTCTGTAAACAATTGTTGGAAAAATAACTTGTGTCATGCACAAAGTAGATGTCCTAACCGACTTGCCAAAACTATAGTTTGTTAACAACAAATTTGTGGAGTGGTTGAAAAACAAGTTTTAATGACTCCAACCTAAGTGTATGTAAACCTTCGACTTCAACTGTAGATCTTCTGCACAGATTCTGTCAGACCTGGGCTCTGACAGTAAATGTCAGTAAGACAAAAATAATGGTGTTCCAAAAAAGGTCCAGTTGCCAGGACCACGAATACAAATTCCATCTAGACACGTTGCTCTAGAGCACACAAAAAACTATATATACCTCTGCCTAAACATCAGCACCACAGGTAACTTCCACAAAGCTGTGAACAATCTAAGAGACAAGTCAAGAAGGGCATTCTATGCCATCAAAAGGAACATAGAATTCGACATACCAATTAGGATTTGGCTAAAAATACTTGAATCAGTTATAGAACCCATTGCCCTTCATGGTTGTGAGGTCTGGGGTCCGCTCACCAATCAAGAATTCACAAAATGGGACAAACACCAAATTGAGACACTGCATGCAGAATTCTGCAAAAATATCCTCCTGTACAACGTAAAACACCTAATAATGCGTGCAGAGCAGAATTAGGCTGATACCCGCTGATGATCAAAATCCAGAAAAGAGCCGTTAAATTCTACAACCACCTAAAAGGAAGCGATTCCCAGACTTTCCATAACAAAGCCATCACAAACAGAGAGATAAACCTGGAGAAGAGCCCCCCAAGAAAGGTGCTCCTGGGGCTCTGTTCACAAAAACAAACAGACCCCACAGAGCCCCAGGACAGCAACACAATTAGACCCAACCAAATCATGACAAAACAAAAAGATGATTACTCGACACATTGGAAAGAATTTACAAAACACTGAGAAAACCAGAATGCTATTAACAGAGAGTACACAGTAGCAGAATACCTGAATACTGTGACTGATCAAAAATGTATGAAATCTTTGACTATGTACTGTGTTATAACGATGTGCAAATAGTTAAATGTTGTTGTATACATGTTACAATGGTGTTTGTTCTTCACTGGTTGCCCTTTTCTTGTGGCAACAGGTCACAAATCTTGCTGCTGTGATGGCACACTGTGGTATTTCACCCAATATATATGGGAGTTTATCAATTTTTGTATATTTTTTTAAATTATTTGTGGGACTGTGTAATATGAGGGAAATATGTGTCTCTAATATGGTCATACATTTTGGCAGGAGGTTAGGAAGTGCAACTGTTTCCACCTCATTTTGTGGGCAGTGTGCACATACCCTGTTTTCTCTTGAGAGCAAGGTCTGCCGGCAGCGACCTCTCTCTCTCTCTTTCTCTCTCTCTCTCTCTCTCTCTCTCTCTCTCTCTCTCTCTCTCTCTCTCTCTCTCTCTCTCTCTCTCTCTCTCTCTCTCTCTCTCTCTCTCTCTCTCTCTTCTCTCCATCTCCCTCTCACCCCTCTCTCTCTCTCTCTCCATCTCCCTCTCTCTCTCTCTCTCTCTCTCTCTCTCTCTCTCTCTCTCTCTCTCTCTCTCTCTCTCTCTCTCTCTCTCTCCTCTCATTCTCTCTCTCTCTCTCTCTCTCTCTCTCTCTCTCCTCTCTCTCTCTCTCCTCTCTCTCTCTCTCTCTCTCTCTCTCTCTCTCTCTCTCTCTCTCTCTCACTCTCTCTCATGTTGTTAGTTGGAAACAGCGCAGAATGGTTAAATTATGATTCCACCTAGTGGTTAAAGTGAGAAATGAACTCACCATAGAGGGGAAATAGT
>NW_028167180.1:368436-444516 GCF_964263955.1 Coregonus lavaretus
TCTCCTAGTCTGATGGCTGTCAGGGTGTTGATGCTCTGTTTGAAATGTCTGTGTTTATTGTGATGATCAGAGGCCCAAAACCTGCAAACACACACACACACCACAAATAGCTAATTGTGTAAGACTTGATCGAACGTGAAAATTTATTGTTATTCCACACAAATAAAATTAAATAAGTTTGTGTTAAAACAGTCATTCTGCTCCAGTTTCAGGGCAGGCACTTGGCATGTGATGTGACAATAATGTTGGAGTGGGACAGCACTAACAGATCTGGGACCAGGCTAACACCCACCTGGGTCGTTGAAGGGGACCAGGATGTATGATGAAGGTTCCTGCTGGGTTCCTCTCTTACTGTCCATGATGGAGAAGGACTGTCCATGATGGAGAAGGACTCTCCATGATGGAGAAAGAGAGTGAGAGAGAGAGAGAACAAGAGAGAGAGAGAGAGAGAGAACAAGAGAGAGAGAGAGAGAGAGAGAGAGAGAACAAGAGAGAGAGAGAGAGAGAGAGAGAGAGAGAGACTACAGGGTTAAAAGCAGTCAGATATCATGTTAATACCAGTACCTAGACGGATAAAAACAGTCAGATATCACAGTTACAACATCTAAATAATGTACAGACATTTTTCATCTTAAAGTTAACTTTGTTGACTGCTGCCATCAATGACAAAAACCTGCATAGAAAAAGTTTGAATGGAGCTTTATTCACAGATTAGGTCTCATCTCTCACCCGGTGGTCAGTGGTCTGCCGTCCACCCATTTCCAGGTCCCTTCATTAACAGAGTCAGTCAGACCAATCCAGACTCTCTTCTTGAGATTGAAGAGAAAATCCTGTTGTTGAGAAAGATAAATATTTATACAGTGAGTTACAAAAGTATTGGGACAGTGACACATTTATGTTTAGTTTTTGGCGCTGAACTCCAGCACTTTGAATTTGAAATAATAGAATGACTATGAGGTTAAGGTGTAGACTGTCAGCTTTCATTTGAGGGTATTTTCATCCATATCAGGTGAACCGTTTAGAAATTACAGCACTTTATGTACACAATCCCCTATTTCAGGGGACCATAAGTATTGGGAGAAATTCACTTATATGTGTATTAAAGCAGTCAAAGCTTAGTACTTGGTCCCATATTCATAGCACGCAATGAATACATCATGCATTTCCTGTTTGTTTTGGTTGTGTTTCTGATTATTTTGTGCCCAATAGAAATTGATGGTAAATAATGTATTGACTCTCTCTCTCCTCTCTCTCTCTCTCTCTCTCTCTCTCTCTCTCTCTCTCTCTCTCTCTCTCTTTCCTCCTCCTCCCCCTCCCCCCTCCCTCCCTCCCTCCTCCCTCCGTCCGTCCCTCCCTCCTTTCCTCCCCAGGTTTTGAGAGATGAGAAATTTTATTTTCCATGATTCACTGGACTAGAGCTCAATTAAGAAATTGACTTCATATTAGAGGAAACCAGCTCACTCACCAGAAAGCAAATTATGAAGCCTGTCTCTCTGACCAGTCAGGGTGTTGTATCTGGTCTGTAGCTGGTCTCTCTCTTTAGTCAGGGTGTTGTATCTGGCCTGTAGCTGGTCTCTCTCTTTAGTCAGGTTGGTTTTATAAAGAGAAAAATGCTTCTCTTCAGAGTCTTTGATGATTCTGTTTTCTGGAAAGGATTGATACATATAGCAATTGTAAAAAGCACAATTTCTTAATGCAACTGTAAGTTACAGGCATTAAAAACAAACAGTCTAAACAATGCTAAAAGTGGACAGAATATCTTGGATGTGGTTTGCAAGTTCCTTAAACATGTCTAACAGAGGAGGAATTTAGTGAATTTGGACCTTGTTGTGAAAGTCTGATATAGTGTAATGATTAGATAACAATACACTCACAGACTAGTCTCAGGGAGATGTTGTGAGTGACTTGTAGAACACACAGCATCCCAAAGCTCACAGCAACCATCCTGTAGAGTCTTCTCCCTGAATCGTCAGGTCCTGAGGAGAAACAAACTGATGTGAGAACACACACACATGCACATATACCCACCCCCCGACACACACACATACACACTAACACATACACACACATATACACAAGCACGCATACACATGCATGCATACACTCACATATTCAAGCAAGCACGCACCTGCACACACATACCACAACACACCTACAATCACAAACACTCACACGTAAGCACACACATCTCCTCTCCTTCTATCTCCTCTCCTCTCCTCTATTCCTATCTCCTCTCCTCCTATCTCCTCTCCTCCTATCTCCTGTCCTCCTATCTCCTCTCCTCATATCTCCTCTCCTCCTATCTCCTCTCCTCATATCTCCTTTCCTCCTATCTCCTCTCCTCCTATCTCCTCTCCTCTTATCTCCTCTCCTCATATCTCCTCTCCTCCTATCTCCTCTCCTCCTATCTCCTCTCCTCATATCTTTTCTTTTCATATCTCCTCTCCTCCCCTCCTATCTCCTCTCTTCATATCTCCTCTCCTCCTATCTCCTCTCATTTTCCTCTCCTCTCCTTCTATCTCCATTCCTCCTATCTTCATTCTCAACCCTATTAGAGGAGAAGGTCCAAGGTCCCTCTCCTAGGATTGTATTCTCCAATGTGTTTTGAGAAGGAGGGGAGGAGAGAGGACGTGAGAAAGAACCAAGGAAAGATGAATTGAGAAAAAGCCCGTTGGCAAGTCTGAAATACCACTATTTCACCTCTATGGTGAGTTAATCTCTCTCTTTAACCACTAGGTGGAAACATCACTTAACCATTCAGTACTGTATCCAACCATCAACATAGTAACTACTAGAGAGAGAGAGAGAGAACATTGTTACAGTAGGCAACTGTTAAACAATTATTTTTTTGAAAGAATTGTCATCATTCCATGTCTTTACAGTGTAATCTTGTCCATAGTATATCTCACCACAGTCCTCCTGCCCAGAGAACTGACCACCATTATCAGGCTGTCCTGCCCCCCAGTACCTAAACAACACAGAGAACCAGACAGTCAGACACTGTGGTACAAACAACCTCCTCAATTATAGACATAGTCCTATGTTTTTTCAGCTTTAAAGCCACACTCTGTAAGATGTAGATACCATCATCAAGAGTGGGTCATCAACAATGATCATTATTTGTTAGTTAATTACATTTTCATATGAAAATACCTTATTTACATAAATAGGTAAATAGGCCTAGCAACCAGCACTTCTTACAACTAGTTGACAAGCAATGAACATATGACACAAATTCACAGTTGACAGAAAGGCCTATGATCGAACACAGAGCAGCCTCATACACACTGCAAAATATACAGATGTAGGATCTTAATTTGAGCAGGTTTGCTATAACTGGAAAATAGTCCTGCAGCAACAGAAAATGATAAGTATTATGATAATTATAATTAATGGAGTTTTTTCCTTCTTCTTTAGGGCAAATCAAGTCTTGCATTTCAATGTGGAAATTACAAACTTTAGGAACCTTTTTAAACCTTGAATACACTAAAAGTTTGCATTTCCTGCTATTCAGGAAAATTCTCAGCATCAAAAGAGTGATCAAAATGAGATCCTACATCTGTAGGAAGGGTCTCTTCTTTGAGCTATCAGGCTAAGAGACATGCTGTGTGTGTGTGTGTGTTACCTGAGTGCTGGTCTCCTGGTCCATTATTAGGAGCAGTGTCTGTTGTCTCTTCTCTCTTGGTGCTGGTCTCAGCGTCTCTCAGGGTGTCTGCACTGATGTAGATATCCATAATCCTCTCCTCCATCTCACCTCTGTCAAACTTGACCTTGTTGTTCATATCTGGCTCAGCATAGATGACCTTTGACATCTTTAACAATGCCTGGGTCTTTCTTTCTATGTAGGTCTACTATACATTAAGTCTATGCTTCTATAATTAATGTGGTGGTCTTCCAACATGGCCGCCAGGATGCGTCGTACGTCAACTGCAAGCCCTCTATACGTAAAGTCTCTGCTTCTAGTGATATTTCTGTCTCTGAGTCATCTGTGAGTCTCTGTCAATGTGACTGCTGTAGGTGTTAACTCTAGGGAAGTATCAACAAAATGACACGGGTAGTTGTGGCTATGCTAATACAAAAAAAATAGAACAGGTTTGCATACTCGTGTACGTACTTGTGTGAATGTGTGCATGTGAGAGATTGTTACAGTGGTTATTGTTAAACTATTTTCCGTGGCACAATATAAATCATTCCATATCTCTACATGGTCATCTTGTCCAGAGTATATCTCAACACAGTCCTCCTGCCCAGGGAATGGCACTTGCTATTTGTGATGATGGACAGGACACTATCATACCAGGAAGATATAGATAATAGAGGGGAAGTGGAGAACAAAGTCTAGCTGTTAACATATATTAAATATCATATGTAACAGCCCCAAGATAATTCAGGTAGTTTCCAGAACTCCTCCTTCCTTTCACCTTTCTGCTGATTTGGACCCTCTGTTTACTCCCAAATATACACCAACATGTTCAGGAGGTCCAGGACTACAAACATGGGTCATTATAATGTCCATACAATAGATGTGACACTATAACCTGCTCCAAGTGGATATTGAGGGTTGGTAGGCTTAACCAGTGAGGATGAGATGACAACAGAAACCACCAGGGCTCTCCTCTCTCTTGATGAACCTTATTGGTTGAGGAGTTTTTGAGTGACAGCTGGTTTAACCACTTCACTTCCCTCTTTTGGGACCCATATAGGGGAACAACAGTCAAATATGAGCATTTGATATTGGGCTTATATGTAACTTGACAACAAAGACTGACTGTCAAAAATGATTAAGAAACATCCTTTGATACCCTTTGATATCTCTACTACACTCCTATACAGTGTATGTAATGGTGGTTTGGTAGAGTTGAGAATGTTTGCACCAGACCTAAATGGGAGCATGTAAATATATGTAGCAAGTAAGAAGAATGTATTTGAATTGTAATTGATTAAATGCACTGCATGTAGAGTGTGCAAAAAGTCAAATGTACTAACGTCATGTTGGATCTAATGATGTGTGAAACATAACTACTCAAATCAAATCAAATCAAATTTTATTTGCCACATGCGCCGAATACAACACGTGCAGACATTACAGTGAAATGCTTACTTACAGCCCTTAACCAACAGTGAATTTATTTTTAACAAAAAAGTAAAAATAAAACAACAACAAAAAAAGTGTTGAGAAAAAAAGAGCAGAAGTAAAATAAAATAACAGTAGGGAGGCTATATATACAGGGGGGTACCGGTGCAAAGTCATTGTGCGGGGGCACCGGCTAGTTGAGGTAGTTGAAGTAATATGTACATGTGGGTAGAGCTAAAGTGACTATGCATAAATAATTTACAGAGTAGCAGCAGCGTAAAAGGATGGCGTGGGGGGGCAGTGCAAATAGTCCGGGTAGCCATGATTAGCTGTTCAGGAGTCTTATGGCTTGGGGGTAGAAGCTGTTGAGAAGTCTTTTGGACCTAGACTTGGTACTTCGGTACAGCTTGCCGTGCAGTAGCAGAGAGAACAGTCTATGACTAGGGTGGCTGGAGTCTTTGACAAAGTACTGGTACACAGGAAGCTACAAACAGGAAATAAGTAGGACTTTTATTAATATGCTACTACAAACAAATATAACAATAAGTGTGTTTGTAGGTTAGAGAGAGAGAGAGAGAGAGGAAGTTGTGTCACTGTAGGCTACTGTACGTGTTACAGTATGTTGTCATGGTGATGTTAAACCCTTATCTCACAAATCCAGTTGAGTTTGCTGTCACATGACATGTCATTCCATGCCTTTAGAGGACTCCAATATTTGTGTATCTCAACACAGTCCTCACCCCCAGTAGGACCTGCATTATCAGGCTGTTGGTCATACCTATACCTACAGGGTTTAAAACAGTCAGATATCATGGATAATACCAGTACCTACAGTGTTAAATACATTTACATTTTAGTCATTTAGCAGACACTCTCATCCAGAGCGACTTACAGTTAGTGAATGCATACATGTTTTTTTTAAATGTTTTTTTTTCATACTGGCCCCCCGTGGGAAACGAACCCACATCGCTGCCGGCCAAACCCTCCCCTACCTTGGACAACGCTGGACCAATTGTGCGCCGCCAATACAGTCAGATATCATGGTTAATACCAATACCTACAGGGTTAAATACCATCAGATATAATGGATAATACCAGTACCTACACGGTTAAAAGCCGTCAGATATCATGTTTAATACCAGTACCTACAGGGTTAAAAACAGTCAGATATCATGGTTAATACCAGTACCTACAGGGTTAAAAACAGTCAGATATCACAGTTAGAACATCACAATCCTAAATAATATACAGAAAAGTTACAGTTTAAATTCAATTTAGTTGACTGCTGCCATCAATGACAATAACCTGTATAGATAAAAAGTTGAATGAACTGAATATTGGAGCCTCATTGTCACAGTAGTTATAATCTCTTACTCTGTGGTCAGTGTTGTTCCATCCACCCATTTCCAGGTCCCCTCTCTCTCTCTGTCAGTCAGACCAATCCAGACTCTCTTCCTGAGATTGTAGATAAACTCCTGTTGTTGAGAAAGATATATATATATACATGGAGCTCCAAAAGTATGGACACATTTTTGGTTGTTTTGGCTCTGTACTCCAGCACTTTGGATTTGACATGATAATGACTATGAGGTTAAAGTGCAGGCTGACAGCTTTCATTGTAGAGTATTTTCATCCACATTGGGTGAACCGTTTAGAAATGACAGCCCTTTTTTTACATAGTCCCCCCATTTTAGTGGACCAAAAGTATTCGGACAAATTCAATTATATGTGTATTAAAGTAGTCAAAGTTTAGTATTTGGTCCCATATTTATAACACGCAATGACCACATCAAGCTTGTGACTCTACAAACTTGTTGAAAGCATTTGCTGTTTGTTTTGGTTGTGTTTCACATTATTTTGTGCCCAATAGAAATGAATGGTAATAATGTATAGTGTCATTTTGCAGTCACTTTTATTGTAAATAATAATAGAATATGTTTCTAAACACTTGTACTTAATGTGGATGCTACCATGATTACAGATAGTGCTGAATGAATTGCGAAAAATGATGAGAGAGAAAGTTAAAGATGCACAAATATCATACCCCCAAGACACGATAACCTCTCCTGTTATTGTAATGGTGAGAGGTTAGGATGTCTGGGGGACAATGTACTAAAAGTGCTGTCATTTCTAAAAGGTTCACCCCCCCCCCCCCCCCCCCCCCCCTCGCTCTTTCTCTCTCTCTCTCTCTCTCTCTCTCTCTCACCTGTTCTTCTTTGCTGTTTATTATCACCAGGTCTGCTCCTCTGTCTACACAGTCCTGTCTACTCTCCTCCCAAGTTTTCTCCTCAGTAGAGAGGAAGTAACAACTGCAGTCAAACTTCTTCCATCCATCAAAACAACAGGGTTTCTCTGTTTGATGACACAACACAACACTGATACAATATGATACAAAACAACACAATAAACATCACATTTTATTTTCCATGATTTACTGGACTAGATCTCAATGAACAAATTGACTTTATAATTAAGAAAGGTATGAAAACCATTTCACTGACCACAAAGCAAATTCTGAAGGCTGTCTCTCTCAGCAGTCAAGTTGTTGTAGCTGGTCTGTAGCTGGTCTCTCTCTTTAGTCAGGTTGTTGTATCTGGCCTGTAGCTGGTCTCTCTCTTTAGTCAGGTTGTTGTATCTGGTCTGTAGCTGGATCAAGTTGTTCCTTTTATCCTCAGAATCTTTGATGGCTCTGTTATCTACAAAGTATAAACACATAGTTACTAGGTAAAACACCAGGGAAATAGGCCTAGTAACCAGCACTTCTTACAAGTAGGTGATAAGCTATGAACTTGGACACAAACTTACAGTAGACAGACAGGCCTATGATCCCAGCCAGTAGAACACACAGCAGCCCCAGACACACTGCAGCAACTAGGAAGGGTCTCTTCCCTGAGCTATCAGGCTCTGTGGACACATAAAATAAAATATTATGTTTTATGTGTGTGTATGTGTGTGTGTGTGTGTGTGTGTGTGTTACCTGAGTGCTGGTCTCCTGGTCCATTATTAGGAGCAGTGTCTGCTATCTCTTCTCTCTTGGTGCTGGTCTCACCGTCTCTCAGGGTGTCTGCACTGATGTAGATATCCACAATCCTCTCCTCCATCTCACCTCTGTCAAACTTGACCTTCTTGGTCATATATGGCTCAGCATAGATGGCCTCAGACTTCTCCAAAAACTGTTTGTGTTTTCAGTCTATTCTCAGTTTCTGGTCCTAACGTTACCCCTGTGTCTGTCTCTGTGCCTGTTTCTGCTCTGGCCTTTCACCAATGAACTAAATTCAGGTTGACTCTGATGATGTGTGAAACATAACTACTGGTACACAGGAAACTACAAACAGGAAATAAGTAGGACTTACATTCACATGAAACTAAAACTAAATACTACGTTTGTGTGCATGCATGTGTGTATGTGGGTTTGATAGAGAGAGAGAAAGAGAGAAAGAGAGAGAGAGAGAGAGAAATAGAGAGAGAGAGAGAGAGAGAGAGAGAGAGAGAGAGAGAGAGAGAAGGAGTAAGTTGTGTGCACTGTATGATGCTGTATGTGTTACAGTATGTTGTCATGGTGATGTTAAACCACTTTCTCACATATTGTTATGAGAATTATTTAACTAACATTTTCAGTGTCTCTGTGCGTCTCCCAAAAGGTTGTAATGCTTTTGGATCAAGAAACGGACAGAGTCCCGGTTTGCATAGTCAGGCCTTTATTAATTGAGAATTCTGCCACAAAATGGTCGTACAATATTTTTAGACGCACACGTCATACGAAAATCACACCCCTCTGTAGACGGGCTGTAGTTTTCCACTTTAAAACTGCTCTCCTGACCATCAGTTCACACACACACAAACACACATACACACACACACACACATACATACACACACATACACACATACATACACACACATACACACACATACATAAACACACATTTTCTTATCATAGTCTACTCCCTGCATTCCTCAGTTATCGCCGTTCTCACAATATTCTGCACCATGTTTAACAGTTCTCCTTCTTCTTCGCCATCCGGTCTAACTCCTACTCACATTGCTAAATAGTAACACAATGTCATAGTCTTTACTGGTCCTACACTCACACATTACCAGGTAGTAGATTCTAACACATCTCACACAGTTTCGGAGTGTAATAATTAGTCACTACTAAGAAAGTACTAATCATACTTAAAACAAGAACATTTCACAACTATATTTAAGGGTGGAACATTTAGTCATTACTTTTAACCTGTACATATTTTAATTTCTATATCACAAATCCAGTTGAGTTTGCTGTCACATGACATGTCATTGCAGGCCTCCAGAGGACTCTGATCTTTGTGTATCTCAGCACAGTCCGCCTCCCCAGTAGGACCTGCATTATCAGGATGTTGGTCATACCAGTACCTACAGGGTTAAAAACAGTCAGATATCATGGTTAACACCAGCACCTACAGATATCCACAATCCCCTCCTCCATCTCCAACTTGACCTTGTTGTTCATATCTGGCTCAACATAGATGACCTTTGACATCTTTAACAATGCCTGGGTCTTTCTTTCTATGTAGGTCTACTATACGTTAAGTCTCTGCTTCCAGTGATATCTCTGTCTATGAGTCATCTGTGTGTCTCTGTCAGTGTGACTGCTGTAGGTGTTAACTCTAGGGAAGTATCAACAACATGACACGGGTAGTTGTGGCTATGCTAATACAAAAAATAGAACAAGTTTGCATACTTGTGTACGTACTTATGTGCATGTGTGCGTGTGAGAGATTGTTACAGTGGTTATTGTAAAACCATTTTCTGCTGCACAATATAAATCATTCCATGTCTCTACATGGTCATCTTGTCCAGAGTATATCTCAACACAGTCCTCCTGCCCAGGGAATGGGACTTGCTATTTGTGGTGATGGACAGGACACTATCATACCAGGAAGACATAGATAATAGAGGGGGAGTGGAGAACAAAGTCTAGCTGTTAACATATATTAAATATCATATGTAACAGCCCCAAGATAATTCAGGGAGTTTCCAGAACTCCGCCTTCCTTTCACCTTTCTGCTGATTTGGACCCTCTGTTTACTCCCCAGATTGTTTACTCTCCTCTCTCTTGATGAACCTGATTGGTGGAGGAGTTTTTGAGTGACAGCTGGTTGAACCACTTCTCTTCCCTCTTTTGGGACCCATATAGGGGAACAACAGTCAAATATGATGATATTGTGCTTATATGTAACTTGACAACAAAGACTGACTGTCAAAAATGATTAAGTACTACTACACTCATATACAGTGTATGTAATGGTGGTTTGGTAGGGTTGAGAATGTTTGCACCAGACCTAAATGGGAGCATGTAAATATATGTAGCAAGTAAGAAGAATGTATTTGCATTGTAATTGATGAAATGCACTGCATGTAGAGTGTGCAAAAAGTCAAATATGTTAACGTCATGTTGTATCTGATGATGTGTGAAACATAACTACTGGTACACAGGAAGATACAAGCAGGAAATAAGTAGGACTTTTATTAATATGCTACTACAAACAAATAAACAACAATAAGTGGTTTGTAGGTTTGAGAGAGAGAGAGAGAGAGAGAGAGAGAGAGAGAGAGAGAGAGAGAGAGAGAGAGAGAGAGAGAGAGAGAGAGACACACACAGAGAGAGACACAGAGAGCGACACAGAGAGAGACACAGAGAGAGAGAGCGAGAGAGAGAGAGAGAGAGAGAGAGAGAGAGAGAGAGAGCGAGAGACACACAGAGAGAGAAGTTGTGTGCACTGTAGGCTACTGTACGTGTTACAGTATGTTGTCATGGTGATGTTAAACCACTTTCTCACAAATCCAGTTGAGTTTGCTGTCACATGACATGTCATTCCATGCCTTTAGAAGATGCTGATCTTTGTATATCTCAGCACAGTTGTCATCCCCAGTAGGACCTGCATTATCAGGCTGTTTGTCATACCAGTACCTACAGGGTTAAAAACAGTCAGATATCATGGTTAATACCAGTACCTACAGGGTTAAAAACAGTCAGATATCATGGTTAATACCAGTACCTACAGGGTTAAAAACAGTCAGATATCATGGTTAATACCAGTACCTACAGGGTTAAAAACAGTCAGATATCATGGTTAATACCAGTACCTACAGGGTTAAAAACAGTCAGATATCATGGTTAATACCAGTACCTACAGGGTTAAAAACAGTCAGATATCATGGTTAATACCAGTCCCTACAGGGTTAAAAACAGTCAGATATCATGGTTAATACCAGTACCTACAGGGTTAAAAACAGTCAGATATCATGGTTAATACCAGTCCCTACAGGGTTAAAAACAGTCAGATATCATGGTTAATACCAGTACCTACAGGGTTAAAAACAGTCAGATATCATGGTTAATACCAGTACTTACAGGGTTAAAAACAGTCAGATATCCTGGTTAATACCAGTAACCTACAGGGTTAAAAACAGTCAGATATCATGGTTAATACCAGTACCTACAGGGTTAAAAACAGTCAGATATCATGGTTAATACCAGTACCTACAGGGTTAAAAACAGTCAGATATCATGGTTAATACCAGTCCCTACAGGGTTAAAAACAGTCAGATATCATGGTTAATACCAGTACCTACAGGGTTAAAAACAGTCAGATATCATGGTTAATACCAGTACTTACAGGGTTAAAAACAGTCAGATATCCTGGTTAATACCAGTACCTACAGGGTTAAAAACCGTCAGATATCCTGGTTAATACCAGTAACCTACAGGGTTAAAAACAGTCAGATATCATGGTTAATACCAGTACCTACAGGGTTAAAAACAGTCAGATATCATGGTTAATACCAGTACCTACAGGGTTAAAAAACATTTCGATATCAATGTTAATACCAGTATGACAGGGTTAACAACAGTCAGAAATCACAGAACATTACAATCCTAAATAATATACAGGAATGTTTCATCTTAAAGTTAACTTTGTTTACTGCTATCATCAATAACAACAACATGTATAGAAAAATGTTGAATGGAGTCTTATTGACAGATTAGTTATCATCTCTCACCCTGTGGACAGTGGTCTGCTGTCCACCCATTTCCAGGTCCCCTCATTAATAGAGTCTGTCAGACCAATCCAGACTCTCTTCTTGAGGTTGTACAGAAATGTCTGTTGTTAAGAAAGATAAATATATATATACTACCAGGCAAAAGTTTTAGAACACCTTCTCATTCAAGGCTTTTTCTATATATTTTTACTATTTTTTACATTACAGAATAGTCGTGAAGACATCAAAACTATGAAATAACACATATGGAATCATGCAGTAACCAAAGAAGTGTTAAACAAATCAAAATATATTTTATATTTGAGATTCTTCAAATAGCCACCCTTTGCCTTGATGACAGCTTTGCACACTCTTGGCCTATTAACAGACGTCAGTTCAACGTCTGGTTTTGATTTACATTTGGTTGAGTTGGGTGAAAAAATATGAAATACCCTTACGTTGATTACTTTTAGCAAATCCAAAAGTTGATTCAACATCATCACAGTGATTTTTGGGGTTTGAAATCACATGGAAACAACGTTGATTCAACCAGTTTTTGCCTAGTGGAAAGCTATTACAAAATGTAGTCCAGAAAGAAAACACCATGTAGAAATATGTTTAACCATTCAGTAAAGAATGAATAATGCAAATCTTGGCGATATGAATAAATAGTTGATCTGATGTGTCTCCACCCGGTCCCTCTCTGTTCTCTGTCTGTGGCCCACAGATGGTGGCAGGATGCTTCAAGGCTCCATCCACCAATAAGAAGGAGACTTGGGTTGCATCCAAAATGGCACCCTATTCTCCATATAGTGCACTACAAAGTGAAATAGGGTCCAATTTGTGATGAAGGCTTGTAGACCAGACAGTTTGGTGCAACGTCCTCTTCATCTTTGATCATTCTGTTCTGTGTTTTTGTCCTAGAAATGTAAGTGATTTGTCAACCCTAACACAAGTCATATTTGAATAAATTAACTAAGCTGATGCTGTGTTGTTTGTTTATTAATTTGGGTCGACTGTGTGTGTGAGTGGGTGTGTGTATGTGTGTGTGTGTGTGTGTGTGTGTGTGTGTGTTCTTGTGTGTGTGTGTGTGTGTGTGTGTGTGTGTGTGTGTGTGTGTGTGTGTGTGTGTGTGTGTGTGTGTGTGTGTGTGTGTGTGTGTGTGTGTGTGTGTGTGTGTGTGTGTGTGTGCATGTATGTGCGTGTGCATGTGTGCCCTCTCAGTACTTTTCTGCCTTCTGTCTCTGTTTAACACTGTTTAAAGTATCCAATCACATTCAATCAGGAAGCTGGTAGACCTCAGAGGACATTGTTCCTTTATTACTACATCTGGGGATTTGTTCTTCTTCTTATTAAAGACATTGATGCTGTTAATTGATCATGAAAAAAATGAAGAAAAAAACAAATCATAAGACTACATGGCAAATTACATGTCACGTTGCTAAAAAACTATGAATACAAACATTTGACAGATTACTATATGTTTACATACATACTGTCCTCTAAATCTTAACATAACTATACTTTTTTTCTCTTTTTGTTCTCTCTCTCCGTCATTACCTTAATTTTCTTCTTCCTCTGCTGTGGCTCACTCTGACAGTGAGACCTAGATTCAATCCGTAGAGGAGAAGATATGCGCTATAGCTCTATTGAAACGTAAAGTTAATTTTCAATTAAGCTGAGTTTACCGTGAATGCAGTCTCCGCATAGGTGGGAACATTGCCTTTGAATTTCAATTCCACTATAGCGCTGATCTTCTGCGCTGCAGACTGAATCTAGTACCTACATTGTGGGCGTGTGTGAGAATGAAGGAGGAAGTTGTGTGCACTGATGGCTGCTTTATGTGTTACATTATGTTGTCATGGTGATGTTAAACCACATGTATCTTGTCTGTAGCTGGTCTCTCTCTGCAGTTGAGTTCTTTGAGGCCTTATAATCTGCAACAACAATGTGTGCATGTGTGCGCGAGCACGTGTTTTGTCTTGTGCGTGCATGTGTGTGCATGGACATTTCTGTGTGTGTGTGCATGTGAGAGAGACTGTGTGGCTGTTTCCTGAGGATTGGTCTCCTGGTCCATTATTAGGAGCAGTGTCTGCTGTCTCTTCTCTCTTGGTGCGGCTCTCACCGTCTCTCAGGGTGTCTGCACTGACGTAGATATCCACAATCCTCTCCTCCATCTCACCTCTGTCAAACCTTTTATTCATATCTGGCTCAGCATCGATGGCCTCAGATATCTCCAACAACGTACAGTGTTTTCTGTCTACCCAGGATCTTGTGATATCGTTACCTCTGCCCTGTGTCTGTTCCTGTCCCTTACCGTAAGTGACACCGTTTTAACAGATGAGAAACTGTCAAATCAACAAATCACTGGCCACCAAGTGACTCCCCCCACTTTAGCTTCGAATGGAAACATGTTTGTTTCCCATCGTGCACATCTGTTTTAAACATACACTATATATACAAAAGTATGTGGACACCCCTTGAAATTAGTGGATGTTGATATTTCAGCCACACCCGTTGCTGACAGGTGTATAAAATCGAACACACCGCCATGCAATCTCCATAGACAAACATTGGCAGTCGAATGGCCTTACTCAAGAGCTCAATGACCTTTAACGTGGCACCGTCATAAGATGCCACCTTTCCAACAAGTCAGTTTGTGAAATTTCTGCCCTGCTAGAGCTGCCCCGGTCAACTGTAAGTGCTGTTATTGTGAAGTGGAAACGTCTAGGAGCAACAACGGCTCAGCCGTGAAGTGGTAGGCCATGCAAGCTCACAGGACGAGTGCCGAGTGCCGAATCGCATAGCGCGTAAAAATCGTCTGTCCTCAGTTGCAACACTTACTACCGAGTTCCAAACTGCCTCTAGAAGCAACATCAGCACAATAACTGTTTGTCTGGAGCTTAATGAAATGGGTTTCCATGGCCGAGCAGCCGCACACAAGCCTAAGATCTCTATGGTCAATGTTAAGCGTAGGCTGGAGTGGTGTAAAGCTCGCCGCCATTGGACTATGGAGCATTGGAAACACATTCTCTGGAGTGATGAATCATGCTTCACCATCTGGCAGTCCGACAGATGAATCTGGGTTTGGCGGATGCCAGGAGAATGCTACCTGCCCCAATGCATAGTGCTAACTGTAAAGTTTGGTGGAGGAGGAATAAGGGTCTGGGGCAGTTTTTTTTGGTCCGGGCTAGTGAAGGGAAATCTTAATGCTACAACATACAATGACATTGTAAACGATTCTGTACGTCCAAATTTGTGGCAACAGTTTGGGGATGGCCCTTTCCTGTTTCAGCATGACAATGCCCCCGTGCACAAAGTGAGGTCCATACACTATTGGATGCACATTTTGTTTTTTGCGCTAGCACTACACAGCTGATTCAAATAACCAACTCATCATCCAGTTTGATTATTTGAATCAGCTGTGTAGTGCTAGGGCAAAAAACTAAACGTGCACACAGCGTGGGTCCCAGGACCGAGTTTGGGAAACCCTGCTCTATGGCTCTGTCTGACACTAAGGCTCTATCTAAATTAGTCTTTCATCGATTCCTCTCCTCCTTCTCAACCCTATTAGAGGAGAATGTCCATGGTCCCTCCTCTTGGACCATATTATCCAATGCATTTTGAGAAGGAAGCAAGGAGAGAGGAGGAATTGAGGAAGAATGAATTGAGAAAGAGTCCATAGGCAAGTCTGTAATACCACTATTTCACCTCGATGGTGAGTTAATCTCTCTCTGACATTTACATTTTAGTCATTTAGCAGACGCTCTTATCCAGAGCGACTTACAGTTAGTGAGTGCTTACATACATTATTCTTTATTTATTTTTTTATACTGACCCCTGTGGGAATCGAACCCACAACATTGGCATTGCAAACGCCATGCTCTACCAACTGAGCTACATCCCTACTGGCCATTCCCTCCCCTACCCTGGATGACGCTGGGCCAATTGTACGCCGCCCCATGGGTCTCCTGGTCGCGGCCGGCTACGACAGAGCCTGGATTCGAACCAGGATCTCTAGTGGCACAGCTAGCACTGCAATAGAGTGCCTTAGACCGCTGAGACTCTTTAACCACTAGGTCAGGGTTCTTCAATTCCGGTCCTGGAGGGCCGAAACACCTCTGTTTTTCATCCTCTCCTTCTAATCAGGGGCTAATTCAGACCTGGGACACCAGGTGAGTACAATTAACTACCAGGTAGAAATAAAAAACTGAAGTGTTTCGGCCCTCAAGGACCGGAATTGAAGAACCCTGCACTAGGTGGAAACATCACTTCACCATTCAGCACTGTATCCAACCATCAACATAGTAACTACGAGAGAGAGAGAGAGAGAGAGAGAGAGAGAGAGAGAGAGAGAGAGAGAGAGAGAGAGAGAGAGAGAGAGAGAGAGGAGAGAGAGAGAGAGAGAGAGAGAGAGAGAGAGAGAGAGCGAGAGAGAGAGAGAAAAAAACATCTTAAGCGCTTAAGCCTAGGCACAGGGATAGTCTATACATAGTGAGTGTTATCTTCACAGACCCAGTTGATGGTTTTTTAAGACCAGATGTCATGGTGCATCCTTCCAACTCTTCATGGGTCTGGTTGCTGTCTGTGAGATCTCAACACAAGCCACCTTGACATTCAAGTTATTAGGCTCCCCTTCCATCCAATACCTATAAACCACACAGAGAATCAGAGTTGAAAATCATCCAATACATAAATAGAGAGAGAAAGAATGAGAGAGCGAGCGAGAGAGCGACAGAGAGAGAGACAGAAAGAGGAGAGAGAGAAAGAATGAGAGAGCGAGCGAGAGCGACAGAGAGAGAGACAGAAAGAGGGAGAGAGAGACAGAGGGAGAGAGAGAGAGAGAGAGAGAGAGGGGGAGAGAGAGAGAGAGAGAGAGAGAGAGAGAGAGAGAGAGAGAGAGAGAGAGAGAGAGAGAGAGACAGAGAGAGAGAGAGAGACAGACAGAGACAGAGACACAGAGAGAGAGACATAGAGAGAGAGACTCAGCGAGACATAGAGAGCTGGCTGGGGATGATTCCACTGTTCCACATGACATCTACCTACATGAACTATTATACAACTCTATAGCTCTACTCTATTCCATAGGAGAGAGAGCATCACACAGAAACCTTAGATTCAGGGACAGAGTCAAAGGTGGACGTATTACTAGCTACAGGTACAGCTGTAGTGTTGGTGACAGAGACCTGGGTGGACGTAATACTAGCTACAGGTACAGCTGTAGTGTTGGTGACAGAGACCTGGGTGGCTGTAGTACTAACTACAGGTACAGCTGTAGTGTTGGTGACAGAGACCTGGGTGGATGTAGTACTAACTACAGGTACAGATGTAGTGTTGGTGACAGAGACCTGGGTGGATGTAGTACTAACTATAGGTACAGCTGTAGTGTTGGTGACAGAGACCTGGGTGGATGTAGTACTAACTACAGGTACAGATGTAGTGTTGGTGACAGAGACCTGGGTGGATGTAGTACTAACTACAGGTACAGCTTTAGTTACTTATCTATGTTTTACTTAACACTTTACACACTATTTTCTTAAAAAACTGCATTGGTGGTTAAGGGCTTGTAAGTAAGCATTTCACTGTAATGTCTACACCTGTTGTATTCGGCGCATGTGGCAAATACAATTTTTGGATTTGATTTGATTTGATATATCTCAGTATCACTATAAAGATATTACATTGTAATGAAGAACGTGAAGGTAAAGATGTATCCAAATTGAAAGAGAAAGTAACTTTAAGGTTCTCTTTCAGTCAAGACCTCAACGTCACTGTATGGGATGGATCGTTATTATCACAGCTATAAAAAGAAACGCATGGTTGGGATGACAGAGAGAACTGATACACTGTAAGAAGAGTTTGATTGAAGAGCTCCTTGCATCAATAGTTACTAGTACAGAGTGCAGGTGAGTGCTTCTCCATTTGACAGGATGTGACATATTATTCCAGTCTTAGGAACAGGTTGTTGTTGTTGTATCACTTGGGTTGTTGAAATAAGAGTTAACTTTATTTGATTATATACTTTGAACATGCTGTAGATTTGAGGTCAACAACTTCTGCAACATGGGTGGTGGATATTCCTTAATTGATGGTGAGATATTTTTTAGCAATGACAACCGTTTTGTATGTAGCTGCAACTTATTTGTATGTAAAGGCACAATGGAAATGTTTCTCATCCTTTGACTGGTTGTGTTCTCATCTTTAGATGTGAAGAGCACTGAGAAGAAGAAAAACTACATCTCTGTCTTGGTTTTGATTCTCTGTCTTCACTTTGGACTGGTGACACAGGTACCCTAAGAAAAATACAACCTCAAACCTAATATTTCATTTACCTAGTTTAGTTGATTTACCCTGCTTATAATAAATTATGGCAAATCAGGAAATCAAGTTGAGTTAACAAAACGAGGCAATAACATTTGTTACATTATAAAGTATAAGTTCATACAACTTTACATTTAACACCAGCAGGGTTCATTTATATTTTTAAGTTGAACAAGTACTCATTTTACAGAGATAAGTTGAACAAGTACTCCTTTTACAGAGACATAATTTTAAAAAATAGTGTCCCACGACTGTTTTTTCTGACAAGAAAAGAGTGTCCTTAAATGTTATGGGCAATACCTGTGAATAGGCTTCATGTTGTTTTGACTACGCCCTGAGCTATGCAGAAAAAACAAATGTCTATCATATTTTTGTCATCCTGCTTTGGGACTTGGGCGGTGCTATTATTTTGTACTTTCATTTTGCACATTGACATAAACCAACAGACAAACACACAAGTCTACTATTGTTTTCCTCACAGTTGGCCTCACAAACTGCGGCCAATAAGGGATCGGTAGACATTTTATCACCCAAGCAAGGACCTGATAGGTCTGTAAGGAGAATGTCCCTAAAGAATGTTACTGTTACAGAAGGAGATTTTCCCACTGGACATGGCAGCTGATTCTGTTGACGACAAATACGATGTCTGCAGAGACGAAGCCTTTAAGAGAGTGGAGAGCTACTTCCTCCCACATGAGAAGAACACCACCACTAACTTCAGAAGAGCCTGGGACATTGCAGAGAAACATGCCTCCACTCCAAAAGATGGTCTGCAAAAAGTGCATTCCATCGCTATGTATTTGTACACAAATAACAAACCCCAACCTCCATCCGAATCCATCTACCTGAACTTCAACGAAGCAGTTAGAGAAGGCAGATATGGGTATGGAACATCATTCCAGCACCATTCCCTGCACTTCTATCTAACTGACGCCATTCAGATTCTCAAACAAAGTCAAACATCATGTAGGACCACCTACCTTAGAACCAATGTAACTTTTGATCAGGATGTTGTCAACAAAGAAATGCGCTTTGGTTATTTTGTCTCAAGTTCTATACATAAGACCTTATACGATTTTGGAGACACATCCTGCTTTGAGATCAACACATGTTTTGGTGTTAACCTGACATATTACTCTGCCTGTGCAAACGAGGGGGAAGTTTTGATTCCTCCCTATGAGGTATTCAAAGTCACCAACATCCAGATGAAGTCAGCAGTGAATAACCTGTGGTGTAAAGTCGTCTACACTCTAAAGAGCACTGGAAAATGGAAGAGTGACCTGAATTGTAAAGCAATAGATACAGGCTACTGCTACATAAAGCTATTAACTATGTTCATAGTCGCAATAGTGTTCATATATTTACAAAACTAAAATAGTGATTTTGTCAGACAGCATAGGCAGCAGCTCTGTAGAGATTAGATGATTATTTGGAATGAAAGAATAAAGTCATCAAATAAAAGAAATGTAACATACACAACAACTGAAATATTTTATTAAAGAAATGTGAATAAATGATGGTTAATAAGTGATAAGCAGTAATGGGAAGTCACTACTATCATGGGACTTTTATTAATTGTTTTATTCTGTGTTTTTACAGAATCCAACCCTTATAACGCATAGTGTATTTAATGTTTAAGAAATAATCAAAACCGAAATCAGTTATTATTTTATAATAATCTAACTGAAACCGAACCAACCTCAAAAAAGCACTATTACCACATATCATAGAACCAAAGTGTAATTTGATCAGAACATTGTCATCAAAGAAATCGATTTCGGCACCTTCACCTTGAGCACTCTAGGCAGGGGAATAGGCAGAGATTCATTTGGAGCGACGTCCTGCTTTGAGATCTCCACATGTCTTGGAGCTGACATATCATATTACTCTGTATTTACTGGAGAGAGAGAAGTCTTAATTCCTCCCTATGAGGTATTCACAGTGACCAACATCCAGACGAAGTCACCAGATAATAAACTATGTTGTGAAGTCGTCTACACACTAGCGAGCAATAGAGTTCGTAAGAGCTGAACTGCAAATTGGTGCCAAAATAAATCAGAAAAGCAGTTCATTTTTATTTTAATCACAATCAGCAGAACAGCCGATACAGGCTTCATATTGCTGTTTAATTATGTTCTGTATATTACTGATCATTCCTCCCACCAATGTACAAGGAGAAGTAATCTGAAAAAAAGGTATCTTTCTCAGCTCTCAGGTGTAACGATCCTGTTAAATGGATAAACACGCATTACTTTCTCAGATTAAGATTTTTGGAAATAATATAATGTATGGTAATAGATTGAAATTGAATGTAATTAATTAATTTGTCATTTGATTATATTTTTAGCATGTGCACTCCAGCTTATGTTGAATAAATAAAAACATTGAACATTATTACATCCCATGTCCTATATATCCACTACCTGTACATCAATTATAAAGAGATTAATTTCATCTCACTTGAAGAAAATGAGTTTGTTCTCAGGTTGCAATTAGAATGGACTACAAAGAGATTTAGATTTAAGGAAAGATTCAAAGATCTTGACAAATGAAACCTGAAGCTTCAATCGTCACATCTGAGTGAGATTGTGGCTAACATGGTAAATCTTTACCCATTATTCAACATAGTTGTACAAAGAAATTAAACTTAGTTATGGCTTTGAAATGAACTTGAGGCCAAAGATTTGAATTGTAACCAGAGTGATAAGAGAAGAGGAAACTGTCAGAGGGAGATGGGAGGGAGGGAGAGCAGGAGCAGGGTTAGTAGTTTCCTGTGTCTGTGAGGTCAGAGGGAGATGGGAGGGAGGGAGAGCAGGAGCAGGGTTAATAGTTTCCTGTGTCTATGAGGTCAGAGCTCAATACTGCTCAATCTATCAACCACACCGAGGATAGGACGGTCTCGTTCCAGGCCGCCTATTTTGAAGACAGGCTGCAGCCATTAAGACATGGCTGCTGGCCAAGTCATCGACTGTGCTGTTGGGCATCAGATTGCTATAGCATTTGATTTGGTTAGCTGATATGTTAAACATCTATCTAAGAGATGTGACATCTGGCAGGCAACTTCAATGTAGTCAGCCTGGAACGTGGCCAACCTCATGAGTGGGGTTGGAAGAGAGATGAGGAGTGACTCAGTTACCAAGAAGCTTTCAGCAGCCATCATGTTGACTAGCAGAGACAACAGAGGCCATAGGGTGGCAGTGAACCGTCATAACAACCTACTGACTAAACTGGTGTTTTGACATTAACTGTTGCTTTGACACAAATACAAAACACAATATATCTAAGAGATGGAAAATACAATGAATATCTTATACAGTAATGATGACACCTGCATAGTTACATCTGGGAAACTGAATGACATTTATCTTTGTCAGGTTGTTTGTGTTGTGGTTTGCACCAAACTCAGCCTGATGATGACTGTGTCACACCTTCAAGAGGGCCTCAAACTTTAGTGTGGATTCTGGGGGGGAAAATATCACAAGAAAATATACCTGTTAGTGGGAAAGAGATCAACAGTAGTCAGAAGTCACCCTGATGATTGACTGATGACTGGTATCATTCCACATTTGATCAAATTTATATAATATTTTATGAAATATTTAAATGGACAATGAAGATGTTCTATTATATTCTAGTGTGTCCTTGTGTGTTTGTGCCTTGGGCTTTAGTGTTTGTGGTTTGAAGGGAACACTACTGTATGTGCACAAATAACTAACCCAAACCCATCTACCTAGACTGTATTAGAACACAGATAACTAACCCAAACCCATCTACCTAGACTGTATTAGAACACAGATAACTAATCCAAACCCATCTACCTAGACTGTATAAGAACACAGATAACTAACCCACACCCATCTACCTAGACTGTATTAGAACACAGATAACTAACCCAAACCCATCTACCTAGACTGTATTAGAACACAGATAACTAACGCAAACCCATCTACCTAGACTTTATTAGAACACAGATATCTAACCCAAACCCATCTACCTAGACTGTATTAGAACACAGATAACTAACCTAAACCTATCTACCTAGACTGTATTAGAACACAGATAACTAACCCAAACCCATCTACCTAGACTGTATTAGAACACAGAAAACTAACCCAAACCTATCTACCTAGACTGTATTAGAACACAGATAACTAACCCAAACCCATCTACCTAGACTGTATTAGAACACAGATAACTAACCCAAACCCATCTACCCAGATTGTATTAGAACACAGATAACTAACCCAAACCCATCTACCTAGACTGTATTAGAACACAGATAACTAACCCAAACCCATCTACCTAGACTGTATTAGAACACAGATAACTAACGCAAACCCATCTACCTAGACTTTATTAGAACACAGATAACTAACCCAAACCTATCTACCTAGACTGTATTAGAACACAGATAACTAACCTAAACCTATCTACCTAGACTGTATTAGAACACAGATAACTAACCCAAACCCATCTACCTAGACTGTATTAGAACACAGAAAACTAACCCAAACCTATCTACCTAGACTGTATTAGAACACAGATAACTAACCCAAACCCATCTACCTAGACTGTATTAGAACACAGAAAACTAACCCAAACCTATCTACCTAGACTGTATTAGAACACAGATAACTAACCCAAACCCATCTACCTAGACTGTATTAGAACACAGATAACTAACCCAAACCCATCTACCCAGATTGTATTAGAACACAGATAACTAACCCAAACCCATCTACCTAGACTGTATTAGAACACAGAAAACTAACCCAAACCTATCTACCTAGACTGTATTAGAACACAGATAACTAACCCAAACCCATCTACCTAGACTGTATTAGAACACAGATAACTAACCCAAACCCATCTACCCAGATTGTATTAGAACACAGATAACTAACCCAAACCCATCTACCTAGACTGTATTAGAACACAGATAACTAACCCAAACCTATCTACCTAGACTGTATTAGAACACACAACTAAACTCATCTATCTCCTCTCTGAAGTGTGCATGTGTAACAACTTTAATTTGACCTTGCACTCCTTCTAAATAATGCCATTTTTAGGAACTTTCTCAAATGGTCAAGAATACATCATTTAGTGCATTCTGTTCGTAACAGATTCTAGTTTTGGGAACAGAAAACTGTATTGAGATCAAATGTTTCATCGATTAAGAAATGAGCAGAATGTTGGCCCAGTTTCATCTCGCTCCATCTTCTCCCACTGCTGGCCACTGGGCTTCCTCTCATCACCATATTTGGTAGTGAGTGGAAGCCCCCACCGGATGCTTCAGGTTTTTACCCCATGTGACACATCAGTGTTTCCCCTTTTACATGTGCTAGGACTGTAATGCAAGGTGTACTCAGGGCTAAAGTCACCAAGGACCAGAAACACCAGTGATCTGTCATACATGGGTGGTTCCATAAAAACAAAACCTGTTTTGCGAATTGACATAACAACAGAAAACACAAAAGAAGAGGATTAAGAGGTTTTGCTCATAACTTGGCCTCACAAAAAAGGATACCGTAACGTTGAGTGACCAGAACTGAAGTAACAGGTAAGAATGTAATATATGTACATAACACCTGTACACCCAGTTTTCTACAGATTATTTCACGTGCAAAAGACACTGAAAAGTAATGATTAAAGAATGATAATAGTAGTAACTTTGCCCTCTCACAGAGTATAACACTGGCTTATGAGTGATAAGTAAAAGTGACTAACTAGCGAGAACAAATACATTTGATGGCAGATATTACAAATGTCACATTTACATTTACCGGTAATTTCATTTCAAGTTCTTCCAATTCTACCTCTTAATATCAATATCTTTGGAACAGGCGCAGTAAGACCTGAGCTGTGTTCGAATACTCATACTAACCGCACTAACCATACTATTTGTGACGTAAATGGAGTATGTAGTATGCTTATTGGTCATAGTATGGATATATTTAGCATGCCAAAAGTTCCCTGATGTTGTACTACATTAGCCAAAATACAAAGTAAACAAGCAGTGGACACTATTTCCGTGCTTTTGGGGCCCATAATGCAATTCTTCAGAGAATGGGCGTGGCTTCACAGCATTTTCAGATTTTAAGAAAATTGCAGAAAATATGTAGCTGAAGTCCGACGAGAGTGGATACAAATTCATTGCTTTAACTTATTACGACAAATGTTAAGAAAATGTTGAGCAATGTAATAATGTAATGCCTTTTGAAATAAGTGACGTTACATGTTATGTTGGGTGACAATTTCTTAGGTACGCTAGCCTTACGAACCGCATAGCATATCATTACAGCAGTTGATTGTATGTACTGGTATGTTAGCTAGCTACCTAACGTTGGTTGGCTACTAATACATTGAACTTGCCAGTATATTAACTATATGTGTCACGGGTGCTGAAGGTGGGTGTGGTGCAGGAATCAAGCGCAGGACGCAGAAACTAAGTCCAAAAGATTTTAGTGAAATATTCACGTAGTACACGAGCACAACAAGCCCGGAGGCGAAATAAAGGCGCACACAGGCGTCAAACTAAAGGCGCACTAACATGTGCGAACACCTCTCCAAAACAACGGAGGGAAACACGTAGCACAGAACACCAAACAGAAGCGTAATCACACACAACACCTGACACACACAACGAGCACTAAATAGGACACTAATGAGCACTAACTAGAAACAGGTGTACAACATCAAGACAAAACCAAACGAACATGAAACTTACAACGGTGGCAGCTAGTACTCCGGGGACGACGACCGCCGAAACCTGCCCGAGCAAGGAGGAGGAGCAGCCTCGGCCGAAACCGTGACAGTACACCCCCCTTGATGCGCGGCTCCAGCTGTGCGCCGACCCCGGCCTCGGGGACGACCAGGAGGACGCGGAGCAGGGCGCGTGGGATGCCCCCGGTGGAACTCCGACAGGAGAGACGGGTCTAGGATGTCCCTCTGCGGCACCCAGCACCGCTCCTCCGGGCCGTACCCCTCCCACTCCACGAGATACTGGAGACCCCCATCCGGCGTCTTGAGTCCAAGATGGACCGAACGGTGTACGCCGGAGCCCCCTCGATGTCCAGTGGGGGCGGAGGAGTCTCTCCTATCTCACCTTCCTGGAGTGGACCAGCTACCACCGGCCAGAGAAGAGACACATGGAACGAGGGGTTAATATTCTTATATTCAATAGGCAGATGTAACCTATAACACATCTCGTTCAGTCTTCTCAGGACTTTAAAAGGCCCCACAAACCGCCGACCCAGCTTCCGGCAGGGCAGGCGGAGGGGCAGGTTTCTGGTTGAGAGCCAGACTCGATCTCCAGGTGCGTACACCGGCCCCTCACTGTGGTGGAGATCGGCACTCGCCTTGTGTCGACGGATGGCCCGCTGCAGGTGGACGTGTGCAGCGTTCCACGTCTCCTCCGAGCGCCTCATCCAATCATCCACCGCAGGGGCCTCGGTCTGGCTCTGCTGCCAAGGTGCCAGAACCGGCTGGTAACCTAACACACATTGGAAGGGGGTTAGGTTGGTAGAGGAGTGTCGGAGAGAGTTCTGGGCCATCTCGGCCCAGGGAATATACCGAGCCCACTCCTCAGGCCGGTCCTGGCAACACGACCTCAGAAACCTACCCACATCCTGGTTGACTCGTTCTACCTGCCCATTGCTCTCCGGGTGGTACCCCGAGGTAAGGCTCACCGAGACCCCCAAACGCTCCATGAACGCTCTCCAGACTCAGGAGGTAAACTGGGGGCCTCGATCAGACACTATATCCTCGGGTACCCCGTAATGCCGGAAGACGTGGGTAAATAGTGCCTCTGCGGTCTGTAGGGCAGTAGGAAGACCCGACATAGGGAGAAGACGACAGGCCTTAGAGAACCGGTCCACAACGACCAGGATGGTGGTATTCCCCTGCGAGGGGGGAAGGTCTGTCACAAAATCCACTGAGAGGTGGGACCATGGTCGTTGTGGAACGGGCAGGGGTTGTAACTTACCCCTGGGCAGGTGTCTGGGCGCCTTACACTGGGCGCACACCGAGCAGGAGGAGACATAAACCCTCACATCCCTGGCTAACGTGGGCCACCAGTATTTAGTGCTAAGACAATGCACTGTCCGGCCAATACCCGGATGTCCAGAGGAGGATGACGTGTGAGCCCAGTAAATGAGTCGATCCCGAATCTCGAGCGGAACGTACTTCCGACCCACAGGACACTGTGGAGGGCTAGGGTCGGCACGCAACGCCCGCTCGATTTCAGCATCGACCTCCCACACAACCGGTGCCACAAGACAAGACGCCGGTAGTATGGGAGTAGGCTCAACGGCTCCGTGTCATACCGCCGGGACAGCGCATCTGCCTTACCGTTCTGGGACCCAGGGATGTACGTGATTTTAAATATGAACCTGGCGAGAAACATACTCCATCGAGCCTGGCAAGGGTTCAGTCTCCTCGCTGCCCGGATGTACTCCAGGTTCCGATGGTCAGTCAAAATGAGGAAAGGGTGTTGAGCTCCCTCAAGCCAATGCCTCCACACCTTAAGGGCCTGAACTACAGCTAACAGCTCCCTGTCCCCGACGTCATAATTTCGCTCCGCCGGGCTGAGCATTTAGAATAAAAATCACAGGGGCGGAGTTTAGGTGGCGTGCCGGACCGTTGAGAGAGTACGGCCCCTATACCGGCCTCAGACGCGTCCACCTCGACCTGAAAGGGTAAGGCGGGATCCGGATGCGCCAACACCGGAGCCGACGTAAACAGGTCCTTCAGTCTCCCAAAGGCCCTGTCCGCCTCAGCTGACCACTGCAGGCGCACCGGACCCCCTTTCAGAAGGGACGTGATGGGAGCTGCCACCTGTCCAAAACCCCGGATAAACCTCCGGTAGTAATTCGCAAAGCCCAAGAACTGCTGCACCTCTTTGACAGTGGTTGGGGTTTGCCAATTACGCACGGCTGACACATGGTCCACTTCCATTCTCACCCCTGACGCGGACAACCGATAACCCAAAAAGGAGACCGACTCCTGGAAAATCAGACATTTCTCTGCCTTGACATACAGGTCGTATTCCAACAGCCTCCTCAATACAAGACGCACCAGGGCTACATGCTCGGCTCGGGTAGGCGAGTACACTAGAATGTCATCAATGTACACGACCACCCCTTGCCCCTGCATATTCCGGAAAATCTCATCCACGAAGGATTGGAAGACTGATGGAGCATTCATCAACCCGTATGGCATGACGAGATACTCGAAATGACCCGAAGTGGTACTAAACGCTGTTTTCCATTCGTCGCCCTCCCTAATGCGCACCAAGTTATACGCGCTCCTGAGATCCAGTTTTGTGAAAAACCGTGCTCCGTGCAATGACTCCGTCATGGTCGCAATCAGAGGGAGTGGATAACTGTATTTCACAGTAATCTGATTGAGACCACGGTAATCAATGCACGGGCGCAACCCTCCATCTTTTTTCTTCACAAAAAAAAAGCTTGAGGACGCGGGAGAAGTGGAGGGCCGTATGTATCCCTGTCTCAAAGATTCGGCTATGTAAGTCTCCATAGCTTTTCTCTCCTCTTGAGACAAAGGATACACGTGGCTCCGTGGGAGCGCTGCTCCTGCCTGGAGATCAATCGCACAATCCCCCTGTCTATGAGGAGGCAACTGTGTCGCCCTAGCTTTACTAAACACGATAGCCAAATCCCCATATTCAGGCGGAATGTGCAGTGCGGGCACTTGGTTTGGACTTTCCACCGAAGTCGCCCCCACGGAAACACCCAGACATCGCCCCTCACACTGAGCAGACCACCCATTGAGAGCTCTCCGTTGCCACGAAATGGCAGGGTTATGGGTACTTAACCAGGGAATTCCCAGCACCACCGGGTACGCAGGAGAGTCGATCAGATATAGCTGTATAGTCTCCTCATGACCCCCCTGCGCACACATCCTAAGTGGCGCTGTGATCTCCCTAATCAACCCCGACCCCAACGGGCGGCTATCTAAGGCATGAACGGGAAAAGGCTTGTCAACAGGCAGGAGAGGAATCCCTAAATCTAAACAAAACTTCCGATCAACAAAATTCCCAGCTGCGCCTGAATCTACTAGCGCCTTATGCTGGGAATGAGGTGCAACCTGTGGAAAACGAACAGGTATACAAAAGTGCACAACAGAGAGCTCTGGGTAAGTGGGGCGTCTACTCACCTGGGAAGGCTCCCCAGTGCGTGGCCTGTTGTCTCCTCCCTCTGGAAACCCTCCCCAGCACCTGGCCGCAGTGTGCCCTCCACGACCGCAATTGGTGCAGGGGACAGGCCCCCTCGGGCTCCTCCTCCTCCTTTCTCTAGCGCCAGCACCCCCGAGCTCCATAGGGCTCGGCTCGGAGGTGCTGGAGGGTGGAATGGACGGACCCCACTCGGGACGTCCACGGGTGGCCAGCAGGGTGTCCAGACGGATGGACATGTCGACCAACTGGTCGAAGGTGAAATTGGTGTCCCTGCAGGCCAACTCACGTTGAACGTCCTCCCGTAGGCTACATCGAAAATGGTCGATGAGGGCCCGTTCATTCCACCCTGCGTCTGCCGCTAGAGTCCGGAACTCCAGTGCGAACGCCTGTGCGCTCCTCCTCCCCTGTCTCAGGTAGAATAGCCGCTCCCCCGCCGCTTTGCCCTCAGGTGGATGGTCGAACACGGCCTTGAAGCGACGGGAGAACTCCGCGTAGGAGATGGTGGTGGCATCCATCCTCCTCCACTCGGCGTTGGCCCATTCCAACGCCTTGCCCGTGAGACAGGAGATGAGGGCGGAAACGCTCTCGTGTCCCGAGGGCACCGGGCGTACAGTGGCCAGGTAGAGCTCCACCTGCAGGAGGAACCCCTGACACCCGGCAGCTGTGCCGTCATACGCCCTCGGGAGCGAGAGCCGAATCCCACTGGGTTCCGGACCTGGGACTGGTGGACCGGCCGATGGGGGTGGCAAGGTAGGTGGAGGTGTGGGTACCCCTCTGGACTCCCATCGGTGCAGGGTGTTGATGACATCCTGTAGAGCGGTCCCCAGTTGTCTGATCTGGTCATCCTGGCCGCGGACATGCTCCTCCAGCGACTCAGTTGTGGTCGTTGCTCCTGCTGATTCCATATATATGGTGTGTGATTCTGTCACGGGTGCTGAAGGTGGGTGTGGTGCAGGAATCAAGCGCAGGACGCAGAAACTAAGTCCAAAAGATTTTAGTGAAATATTCACGTAGTACACGAGCACAACAAGCCCGGAGGCGAAATAAAGGTGCACACAGGCGTCAAACTAAAGGCGCACTAACATGTGCGAACACCTCTCCAAAACAACGGAGGGAAACACGTAGCACAGAACACCAAACAGAAGCGTAATCACACACAACACCTGACACACACAACGAGAACTAAATAGGACACTAAGGAGCACTAACTAGAAACAGGTGTACAACATCAAGACAAAACCAAACGAACATGAAACATACAACGGTGGCAGCTAGTACTCCGGGGACGACGACCGCCGAAACCTGCCCGAGCAAGGAGGAGGAGCAGCCTCGGCCGAAACCGTGACAATATGCTATCTAACTAACTTCCCAACGTCTATTGACTTTATTATTCACGTCATTCTTAGCTTAGCTAAGTGGAATAGTCGTTGTGCGTTCTCAATGAACATTGTTAATGAAGTCGTAAGATGTCTAACTAGTCATTTGTGATGCTAACAAGCTAGCAAGAACTTGCACAGCAACAGCATCAACTTCCGGTAGACAGGCAAAGTTCTAGTATACTCAGCTGTAAGGATACCGTTCGTTTACAATATACTAAAATGAACTAATAGTATGTAGTATATACTCATTAAGTATGTAGTATACAGTATGTTAGTATGGGTATTCGAACACAGCACTGGTTTCTTGTTGAAATTAACTGTCCCCTTCTACTTCCTTCTTTCACGTCATTAGATGGAAATCACATGACCTACACACAAAGAAGACAATCACCTTTTCTGTTATGTTTCTGCTTGTTTTGATGGTAATCTTTGCTTTGATCTTCGGCATTCCCAAATCAAAGGTGAGATATTTAACATTTTAATCAAATAAATAAAACAAAAATATATTACATATTCAATTGTCAATGTTTGCCACTACAGTAGATCAGTGTTTCCAAACTGTAGAACAGGTTGCCATAAGTCTAATCAGTGGAAACGTTTCCAAAAAATTTCACCGTTACAGGATGGAGAAACTCAGAATGGAGGGATTCAAGATGGAGGGATGCAAGAGATTCTACCTCTAGACATGGTCCGTTCTTCTGTTGATGACAAATATGATGGTTGCAGAGGTCTAATGTTAATGGAGGTTGAAAACATGCACCTCTACAATGAGTTAAACACTAATCCTCAATTCAACACATCCTGGAACATAGCAAAACCACATGCTATACCACATGGAGACCTTTTGAAAACAGAGCATTCCACTGCTATCTATTTGTACGCAAAAAATCTACCCAGATTGAATTCCAAATCGATCTACCTGGACTTTAACAAAGCAGTTCAAGAGGGCAATTCTGCATACGTGACATCATTCATGTACCATGCACTGCATTTCTACCTGACTGATGCCATTCAGATTCTTAGAGAAAGACAAGGGGCATGTAAGGAAGCCTTTCACAGAACCAACAAGAAGTTTGATCTGAGTGTTCTCAACCACGAGATCCGTTTCGGCACCTTCGCCGCAAGCTCTTTGAGATCCGACTTAACCAACTTTGGGAATGTGTCTTGCTTTGAGACCCACACTTGCTTTGGCACTGAGCTAACTTCTTACTCAGCCTTTCCTGAAGATAAATAATTTTCAATTCCACCATATGAGATTTTTGAAGTCACCAAAATCCAGACAAAGTCACCAGTGAATAACCTGTTGTGTAAAGTTGTCTGTACACTAAAGAGCAAAGGAGGAGACAGTGATCTGAATTGCAAATTGATTTTGAGTGGAGGTGAATCCACTGCCGAGATGAAACCAAAGAGAACCAGCCACTATCATCACATACACATTTGAGTGACATTGTGGCTGACATGATAAAGCTTCTTTCACATTACACCATTTTCAAAATCCTTCAAATGTCCTTATGTGCTTGACTCTCATGCATAATGGCTGTACAAAGAAATGATAAGTTAGTAATGGCTTTAAAGCTTGCTTCACATTACATGGTTTACAAAATCCTACAGTTTTATTACCTTTCACGCTATGCAAGTCTTGACAGGATTGCACGGTGTCCTGTCAAGTCTAATCTGAAATGAATTATACCAGACATACTGACTCAAGGTCAGTTCTTAATGGGTTGTAAGAATACCAAGAGTGAAAATAAAATAAAACTGCGAGGGCTCTCAGGCTGAGAGAGAGAGTTGGGTGAGAGAGCACTGAGAAGGGTTAGTCGTTTCCTTTGTCTGTGAAGTAAGGGGCCATAAGCCTCTCAGAGTAAGAGTGCTGATTTAGGATCAGTTTCGCCTTTTAGATCATAATGAATAAGATTACATGGACAGGGGATCCTAGATCAGCCCCTGAGCTCCATACTGCTCAATCAACCAATCACAACCAGGAGAGAACAGCATGAAGTTGAGTGGGAGAGACAAAACAAAGATGAATGATATAGCTACAGCATCAATCCTAAACACGTTTTCATGCGAGTGATATTCTGTCGGTTTTTTAAGTACATTGTTCAACTGGCAAAACTGGTTTGAGAGACTCAATGAAGCATAACCGACACACGTTGATAACGTGTAAGAACACTTTAGGCCAAAGGTTAAAAGAGAGAAACGACTATATGTAGGGTACTGTCTGGTATGTTGTTCTACCATAAGAAAAAACACACTGGCCGTGTCCGACTCCCCAAACTAACAAGTAGGCTGATGGATATGCGAAAATACAACGTTTTATAGTATGTGACATTTCTAATATTGAGTATGCTTTAAATGCCAGGATGTCACTGCATGCTATTGAGGAAGAGAATTGTCACTTCAGACCCAGTTGATAATCAGCTGACAATAAGTTAAGTGGAGACACTGTACCAAGATTAGAAGATGTATTCTCAGTGTGGGTGAGCCTAGTATGTTAGTATTTGTGGCTTACTGCATCCATTTTAACTAGACTGTACATTCTAAATAGCCTCGTAATAACCAGACAGATTACCATGTAGTGAAACATTAATGTGAGAGATCCGGCTGGCTTGCGAGACTACATTCTAAATAGTACGTTGTATGATCAGAACTCAGTAGTTTTAGTAAGTAGTAGGTAAGACCGATGTCGGACACGGTCTATGGGGTTTGTCTATGAGGCAGGTTGACAATAAACATCAAATAGCACAACAATCAAGGATAGATTTTACATATTGACCTTTTTTTAATTGATCTGATAAAGGGGTTTTCATATTCATATGACTGTCTCACACTTATTTAGGAGTTGGATTCTGGTGAAACAAACGTTTTATTTGGTATTTGGTATTTTATTAGGATCCCCGTTAGCTGTTGCTATAGCAGCAGCTGCTCTTCCTGGGGTCCACACAAAACATGAAACATGACATAATACAGAACATTAATAGACAAGAACAGCTCATGGACAGAACTACATAAAAAAATGTTTACGGCACACGTAGCCTACATATCAATACATACACACAAACTATCTAGGTCAAATAGGGGAGAGGCGTTGTGCCGTGAGCTGTTGCTTTATCTGTTTTTTTAAGTAGAGGGTTGAAGATGATTGACAGATGCTTTGGTCTAGGCAGGCTGTAGTGACATGGAGCATTCTTCACATTTACCAGTAGAGGGCAGCATTTCAATTAACCAGCTAAAGTAATGATTGACCGAGAAAGCTTAGACTAGGGTTATTCAAATCCAGTCTCACACAGTAGGGATCAGTTCAGTGATTGCTTAAATTCAACACACCTGGTCTTCCAGGTCGGTTAAATTTAAAACAAGAAGTTCCTGCGGCGCTCCAGGAACGAGTGCCTATAGGGCATGTCTGGTGGTCCCTCTCCTCAGGGACCACCAGACAACCCTCTCCTCAGGGACCACCAGACAACCCTCTCCTCAGGGACCACCAGACAACCCTCTCCTCAGCGACCACCAGACAACCCTCTCCTCAGGGACCACCAGACAACCCTCTCCTCAGGGACCACCAGACAACCCTCTCCTCAGGGACCACCAGACAACCCTCTCCTCAGGGACCACCAGACAGGAACACCTGCATCAATTAGTCAAGGGGTTGATGGTTAGTAGACTGAGTCAGGTGTGTCAGATTAGGGCTAAAACTAAAATGTGAAATGTCTGGTGGTCCCTGAGGAGAGGGTTGGGAAACCCTGGACTGGGGGCCTCAAGCTTCACTGTAGTGCTGTATTCCTTTATTCTGGGTGATTGATTGATTCAAGTGGTATTTTGGCTTTTAGTATTCAAGGCCTGAATCAGTCCCTGATTAGAGGGGAAGGATGATGATGATGAGTTCAGCAGTGTGTTGATGATGTTAGTCATGTTCTCACATAGATCAGTATGAAAGAAGTGTGAACAAACAACTCTCAGAAGTCACTTGGTGTTTACTGCATGCATGTGTGTGTGTGTGTGTGTGTGTGTGTGTGTGTGTGTGTACGTTTGTATGTGTGTGTGTGTGTGTGTGTGTGTGTGTGTGTGTGTGTGTGTGTGTGTGTGTGTGTGTGTGTGTGTGTGTGTGTGTGTGTGTGTGTGTGTGTGTGTGTGTGTGTGTGTGTGTGTGTGTGTGTGTGTGTGTGTGTGTGTGTGTGTGTGTGTGTGTGTGTGTGTGCGTTTGTTTGTATGTACAGTACTGGACAAACATTTGCACACACCTACTCATTCCAGGGTTTTTCTTATTTTTACTATGTTCTACATTGTAGAATAATAGTGAAGACATCAAAACTATGAATTAACACATATGGAATCATGCAGTAACCAAAAAAGTGTTAAACAAATCAAAATATATTTTAGATTTCAGATTCTTCTAAGTAGCCACCCTTTGACTTGATGACAACTTTGCACACTCCTGGCATTTTCTCAACCAGCTTCACCTGGAATGCTTTTCCTACAGTCTTGAAGGAGTTCCCACATATGCTGAGCACTTGTTGGCTGCTTTTCCTTCACTCTGCAGTCCAACTCATCCCAAACCATCTCAATTGGGTTGATGTCGGGTAATTGTGGAGGCCAGGTCATCTGATGCAGCACTCCATCACTCTCTTTCTTCGTCAAATAGCCCTTACACAGCCTGGAGGTGTGTTGGGTCATTGTCCTGTTTAAAAACAAATGATAGTCCCACTAAGCGCAAACAAGAAGGGATGGCCTCTCGCTGCAGAATGCTGTGGTAGCCATGCTGGTTAAGTGAATTCTAAATAAATCACAGACAGTATCACCAGCAAAGCACCCCCACACCATCACACCTCCTCCTTCATGCTTCACGGTGGGAACCACACATGCTGAGATCATCCGTTCACCTAGTCTGCATCTCACAAAGACACGGCGGTTGGAACCAAAAATCAAAGATGGAAAGAATTTCCACAGATTAACTTTTAGCAAGGCACACCTGTTAATTGAAATGCATTCCAGGTGACTACCTCATGAAGCTGGTTGAGAGAATGCCAAGACTGTGCAAATCTGTCATCAAGGCAAAGGGTGGCTATTTGAAGAATCTCAAATATAAAACATATGTTGATTTGTTTAACACTTTTTTGGTTACTACATGATTCCATACGAGTTATTTCATAGTTTTGATGTCTTCACTATTATTCTACAAGAAATGTGTGGCGTGGTTGAAAAACGAGTTTTAATGACTCCAACCTAAGTGTATGTTAACTTCCGACTTCAACTGTATTTGTATACATATAACAAACCCTAACCTCAACAAAGCAGTTAGAGAAGGAAGATATGGGTATGGAACATCACTCCAGTACCATTCCCTGCACTTCTATCTAACTGACGCCGTTCAGATTCTCAAACAAAGTCAAACAACATGTAGGACCACCTACCGTAGAACCAAGGTGTATTTTGATCGGAATGTTCTAAACAAAGAGATCCGTTTCTGATTCTTTGCCTCCAGTTCTTTAAATAAGTCATTACATATTTTTGCAACACGTCCTGCTTTGAGATCAACACAGGTGTTGGTGCTAACCTGACATATTACTCTGCCGATATCAATGAGTGAGGTTTTAATCCCGTCCTATGAGGTCTTTAGAGTCACTGATGTCCAGACAAACATGTGGTGTGATGTCATCTATACACTGAAGAGCACTGGAATATCTAAGAGCAACATGAACTGCAGATGGGTTTACAATGGAGCAGATCCAAACCTGAGAAGCAGCTTTGATACATTAATCAGAGCATCAGATACAGGCTACATAATGCTCTTTATTGTGTTGATAACTACTGTATATCACTAATCATTCCATCCAGAAACAATGATGCAATTACTACAATGATGAGGAATCTAAACCACTTTCCATATCTTGGTTGTAATGATCCTGTTAAGAAAATCTTGCTTTGCTTGTAAATGTATGTTTTTCTTTCTTGACATTGTCATTGTTTAAAATATTGAAATAAAGGAGCCTATAAATTTGCCCTGCAGCTTTTGTTGAAAGCAATAAAGAAAAGCATTGAGAATGATTACATCTCATGTCATCTTTATACACTGTAGATCTGTTATTAACCTATAGAGCCAGCTCTCTGACCAAGTATCAGTAGATCTTTTCAGACAGTCTGCAGACAGGAAACCTGAAGTCTTCTACAAAACTATATCGGGCTCCAGTTCTGGTAAATTCACCACTAAGATCATTGTAACTGAATGAAGAAGATGATGGTCACACATCCTCAAAGAGCCACAAACATTTTCAGAAATGTGGTTCTGTTTAAACTAAACACACCTTTTCCTGGACATTTGCCAAATAGCAACCAGTGGTCATCCATAACTTTGTTACAACCTGAGTGACCGTAATCATGACTGACCAGTGACCACACAGTGCAGTGGGAGAGTTTGGGGTCATGGAGTGTATGTCTGTTAATGGGACTGTTTATCTCGGTAGAGATACCTTATAAAAGAGGCAGGCAACCCTGGTCCTGGAGTTCCATAGACACATGATGTTTTTGATTTAACCAACCTGGAAGACCAGGTGTGTTGAACTTAGGCAATCACTGAACTGATCATTTAGCTCAGTTGGTCTGGTGTGGAGCCTAGTTGGGGCAACACCCTGCGGCACTCCAGGAACAGGGTTGCTGACCCCTGCCTTATAAGGTGGTGGAGTAATGCAAACCGTTGAGTGTGGAATGTGAGCTTTCTGACACAAGCTCTATTGAATGGCTATTACACCTAAAAACAAGTCAGTGGCCTTGTGGTTAGAGTGGATTTGACCCAGCTACCTTTCGGTTACTGTCCCAACGCTCTTACCCACCAGGCTATCTAACTACATGCACAATGAGGTGAACACAGTCTACCTCCCACGTGAGAAAAATACAAATTCAGACTTCAATAATGCCCTGAACAAAGCAGGACAAAAGGCCAAACCATCTATCCATGAACTGAAAAAAGAACATTCCATGGCTATATATGAGTACACAAATGAAAAGCCCAATATCTACCTGGACTTCAACAGACAAGTTAGAGATGGTAGATCTAATTATGGGACAGCATCACTCCAGTACCATTCCCTGCACTTCTATCTAACTGAGGCCATTCAAATGCTCAAACGAAGTCAAACAACATGTATGACCACCTACCGTAGAACCAACGTTTATTTTGATCAAAACGTTATTAACAAAATTATCTGTTTCGGCAGCTTCGCCTCGAGCACTCCAGACCTGAAAATAGGCAGAGATTCATTTGGAACGACGTCCTGCTTTGAGATCTCCACATTTTGGAGCTGACATATCATATTACTCTGTATTTACTGGAGAGAGAGAGAAGTCTTAATTCCTCCCTATGAGGTATTCACATCCAGACGAAGTCACAAGAGAATAACTTGTGGTGTGAAGTCATCTACACACTAGTGAACACTGGAGTTCAGAGTGACTTGAAGTGCAAGTTGCAAAATGGAGCAAAATCAAACATGAGAAGCAGCTTTTCTGCATTCAACCGCACATCAGGAAAAGGCTACATAATGCTCTATATTATGTTGATAATTACTGTATATCACTGATCATTCCCCCACTAATGTACAATTAAGTAATCTGTCAAAACAAAAAGGTCACGTTCCTTCTTTCAGTTGTAATGATCCTGTTAAAAACTGTTTAACCCACATTGCTTGCTCAGATTCAGATCAAGGTTATATTTCTTGATATTGTGTAGTAATTTGTTGACATTGAATCGAATTGTAATTTGTGATTTGTTGACATTTGTTAGCATGTACACTCTGTTTGTTTACATTCATCTGTACTGTTGTAAATGTTACCCACATTGTTTGCTTAGATTGTTAACATTTCTTCTGCCAGTGAATTGGCATTTGTTGTCATGTGCATTGCAGCTTTTGTTAAAACCAATAAAGAAAAGCATTTAGTATTATTACATCTCCTGTCCTATTTATCCACAACCTGCACATCTGTTATAAATATATTAATTTCAGCTCACTTGAAGAAAATTAGTTTGTTCTCAGGTAGAATTAGAAGTGGCTACAAAGATATTTAGATTTAAACTAAGATGAAACTATTTCTAAATATTTGTAGAAATAAATTAAACTAATGGCTTCGAAATAAACTTGATGCAGCAATTCGACCATGAAGGCCTGATTCACACAGTCTACTCTGAACAGTTGATGTTGAGATTTGTCTGTTACTTGAACTCTGTGAAGCATTTATTTGGGCTGCAATTTCTGAAGCCGTTAACTCTAATGAACTTATCCTCTGCAAAAGAGGTAACTCTTGGTCTTCCATTCCTTTGGCGGTCCTCATGAGAGCCAGTTTCATCATAGCGCTTGAGGGTTTTTGCGACTGCACTTGAAGAAACTTTCAAAGTTCTTGAAATGTTTTGTATTGACTGACCATGTCTTAAAGTAATGATGGACTATGTGTTATTTGATAGTTTTGATGGCTTCACTATTATTCTACAATGTAGAAAATAGTAAAAATAAAGAAAAACCCTTGAATGAGTAGGTGTTCTAAAACTTTTGACCGGAAGTGTCTATATATTTTTACACATATTGCTACAGTTATTGTTATTTATGGTGGTAATACATTTTGTTGTTGTTAATTTTAATAGTGGGAGGGTCTGCACATTTTTTGAGAGTACAAGGGGAGGGTCATGTGAAAATATTTTTTATGTGGGGGAGAGGGGTGATTATTATTTTCTTTTTTGACACCTCTAGTTAGCAAGACAGCACAAACAGATCTGGGACTCAGGCTAGGAAAGAGCTAAACAGCAGTCAGAGGTTATGAGTGAAGTCACCCTGATGACTGACTGGTGACTGGTATCATTCCATATTTTCCTAATGTGATATATTTTATTAAATATTTTAATGGACAATTAAGATTTTCTATTTTATTCTATTCTGTCCTATTCTATTCAAATTAGGATACTTGGTTCTGCGACAATTTTTTTTAAATAAGCTGTGGTGTGAAGTTCTCTACACAGTAGTGAGCATTGGAGTTGCAAAATGGAACAAAATCAATCCTGAGAAGCAGCTTTTCTTCATTCAGCAGAGCATCAGCTATAGGCTACTTAATGCTCTTTATTATGTTAATCATTCCTGTATATCACTGATTATTCCACAACCCCCCACCAATGTACCATGAAGTAATCGGAACTTTCCTTCTTTCTGTTATAATGATCCAGTTATAAATAGTTTAACCTGTAATGGTTAGTGTTTTCCTCATCACATCGTATTATCATTTGTTGACGTAATGTCTTGAACATTTTATGAGTTAATATAAGTTAATAAATTAATATTCACCATTATGTTACTGATAACCTCCACCCCATCAATAGTGTGTTTATATTCACCATTATGTTACTGATAACTTTCAAATGAATCATTAGACATCGTTTTACAGAGCAGTAACACTTAGTCATGGCTTTGAAATAAACTGGAGGCCAAAGAGTAACAAGTAGGCTGGCTAACCAGAGAGAGAAGATGTGGCTGTCAGAGGGAGGGAGGGAGGGAGGGAGGGAGAGAGAGAGAGAGGGAGGGAGGGAGGGAGGGAGGGAGGGAGGGAGGGAGGGAGGGAGGGAGGGAGGGAGAGCAGGAGCAGGGTTAGTAGTTTCCTGTGTCTGTGAGGTCAGAGGGAGATGGGAGGGAGGGAGAGCAGTAGCAGGGTTAGTAGTTTCCTGTGTCTGTGAGGTCAGAAGGAGATGGGAGGGAGGGAGGGCAGTAGCAGGGTTAATAGTTTCCTGTGTCTGTGAGGTCAGAGCTCAGCACTGCAAAGTCTATCAACCACAACGAGGAGAGAACGGTCTCGTTCAAGGCAGACTATATTGCAGTCAGGCTGCACACAGCAACCATTGGGCATTAGATTGCTATACCATATGATTTGGTTAACTGATATGTTAAACACCAATCCAGGCGTTGTGAGATCTGGCAGGCGACATCAATGTAGTCAGCCTGGAACGTTACCAATGTCATGAGTGGGGTTGGAGGAGAGAGGGGGCGGGACTTGGTAATGAAGGAAGCGTTCAGCAGCCATCGTGTTGACTAGCAGAGACAACAGAGGCAACATGGTGGCAGTGAACTGTCATAACGTACTGTCTATCCACAGGTTACTTTGACACTAACTGTTGCTTTGACACTACTATAAAACACAATATCTCTAAGACATGGAAATGATCATGAATATCTTAAGTTTATAACTTCCCTGCCTGGGCTGATGAGACAGTGGATTGCGCAGTCAGATGGAACAGAGTAAAGAGTCATTTTAACGTCATAGATTTAGCCGGTGGTAACTTGTGGAATAGACACCGGCTGGAATGCGCTTTTAACCAATCAGCATTCAGGATTATACCCAACCGTTGTATAAACATATATAACTGTTAGATTAGGTGCTACCTAAACAGTGGCTGAACTCCATCATAAACTCCACAGTCAGTGGCCCTATGTTACCAAACAATATGGCCATAGTCTCAATCTGTTTCCTTCCTTTCCTTGTCTCCTTTCCTTGTCTCCTATCATTTGTAACCACCACATATCTGACAGACCTCACCATATGAATGCAATATGATGGAACCCTATCAACCTACCAGTCCTCTCACATCTCAGTCATAACAAAGGAATGGAACTCTATCAACCCACCAGGCCTCTCACATCTCAGTCATAACAAAGGAATGAAACTCTATCAACCTACCAGTCCTCTCACATCCTAGTCATAACAAAGGAATTGAACACTATCAACCTACCAGTCCTCTCACATCTCAGTCATAACAAAGTAAAGGTAACAACCATAACCAGTAGTATTAGAATACTGCCTAAATCATAACCTGGACATTGGCATGAGAGACAACAGAATAGCGAATACACACACTAATGTACCTGGAGGCCTTTAGTCTTGACATGGTGCATTCTGGGCAGAAGAGGGCAGTGTTTAACTCAACCAGCTAAAGGAATGATTGGCAGAGACTATACCAGAGGTAATCAACCCTATTTCTGGAGCGCATCAGGTACTGCAGGATTTTGTCCCAACTAGGCTCCACACTGTATGTGTGTGTGTATGTGAAGGGAATGGGGGATACCTAGTCAGTTTCACAATTGAATGCATTCAACCAAAATGTGTGTTCCACATTTAACCGAACCCTTCTGAATCAGAGAGGTGCAGGGGGCTACCTTAATCAACATCAGGGAGCAGTGGTTGTTGGGGTTTAACTTCTCAAGCAGAGAAACTGCAGATTTTCCACCTTCACCGGCTCAGGGTCAAACCAGCAACCTTTCGTTTACAGCCCAACGCTCTTAAACACTAGGCTACCTGTGTGGGTGTGTGTGTTTGTGTGTGTGTGTGTGTGTGTGTGTGTGTGTGTGTGTGTGTGTGTGTGTGTGTGTGTGTGTGTGTACTGTACTAAAGGGCTACCTGTGTGTGTGTGTGCGTGTGTGTGTGTGTGTGTGTGTGTGTGTGTGTGTGTACTGTGCTAAGGGGTTTGTGGTTTGAGGGGTACTTGTGCCTGTAGGTGCCTGTTCTCAGCAAGAGAGGAGGGACTGTGAAAATAACCACAAGAGCGCTGGTATAACAAGGCTCCCAGAAAGCTGAACATTTCAATGCTGATTCTGTATCTTAAAAGACATTTCATCTCATTACAAGTTGCCATTGGACCAACATATTCTGACATCATGGCAAGACACAAGATCCTAAGCTTTAACTGTGAGTATTTCATCCAGGCTTGGACTATGGGTGTGGACTCCAAGATGGTAAGATATTACACGATTTTGAAAGAGAGAGGAGAGAGAGAGAGAGAGAGAGAGAGAGAGAGATGAGAGTGAGAGAGAGAAGAGACGAGAGAGGAGAGAGAGAGAGAGAGAGAGAGAGAGAGAGAGAGAGAGAGAGAGAGAGAGAGAGAGAGAGAGAGAGAGAGAGAGACAGAGAGAGAGAGAGACAGAGAGAGAGAGAGACAGAGAGAGAGATAGAGAGAGAGACAGAGAGACAGAGAGAGAGAGAGAGAGAGAGGATAGAGAGAGAGAGAGAGAGAGAGAGAGAGAGAGAGAGAGAGAGAGAGAGAGAGAGAGAGAGAGAGAGAGAGGTATTACAGTATTACATTTTTTATTAGATATGTATTCGTTTTATTTCTTATATATAAATAGTATTATAGCTATTATTTTTATTGTTGTCACTGTTGTTTTCATAACTGTGTGTATCACTTTGCTTTGGCAACATTTATGAATTTGAGAGAGAGAGAGAGAGAGAGAGAGAGATAGAGAGAGAGAGGGGGGGAGTAGAGAGAGAGAGAGAGAGAGAGAGAGAGTAGAGAGAGAGAGAGAGAGAGACAGAGACAGAAGAGGAGAGAGAGAGCATTTAAATGTATTTAAATATATAAAACCTTTCCTCTGTTTTTACACGTGTTGCCTGTTTTTTACCCCTCCATATTCTCTGAAGGTTAATCTCCATCAGCCTGGACTGAATTCCAGCCATACCCTTAGACATGGTCCCTAACTCTGTTGACGACATGTATAACGGCTGCACTGAACAAATGTACAACAAGGTGCGGAAGGAATATCTTCCAAATGAAAAACAGAAATGTAGCGATCTTCAATGAATCCTGGAAAAAGGCAGCAGGGTGTGCAAAAAATGTGAAGGACAGATTCAAAAAGGACAAGTCCAAGTACAATTCTAAAGACAAACTTACACATGATCATATCAAGGCTATCTGTGCTTACACAGGAGGTCAAACTAAGATGTACCCAGTGTTCAACCAAGCAGTCCGGACCAATAGAAAAGAGTACACAACCTCCTTCCAGTTCCACTCCCTGCATTTCCTGTTGACTGACGCCATTCGCCTCCTGAAACTAAACCAAAAGACCTGTCACACCACATACCGGAGAACCAACTTGGAGTTTGGAGGTGAAGTTAACAAAATAATCAGATTCGGTTTCTTTGCCTCCAGCTCTTTCCTAAAGAACTTGACACATTTTGGAGAGAAGTCCTGCTTTGAGATAAAGACATGTTTTGGCGCTGATCTGAAGTCCTTCCCCAAAATGGGGAATCGTGAAAAGGAGGTGTTGATTCCACCGTATGAAGTGTTCAAAGTTACTGCCGTGCTGAAGAAAAAAAATGATAAAAACCTTTGGTGCGATGTTGTGTACAAACTAGAGAGTATCAAACCCCCCAAGAGTAACCTGAATTGCAACATTTTTAAGAAGCCAATTATTAATTAAGAAAAATCTATGTTGATCTTGAGTAATTGTCCCTAAATAGGATTGAAATCAAACAGCCAGGCTGCTTATCCTTCTTAAAGTAAATAAAGCCAAACAATGTGTTTTCAGTGTCTGAAGCTTTTATTGTATTAGGTTGATTTGTTCATTGGTGGATGTTACATACAAACCTCATCCTGACTACCTGAAATAGTGATTATTAAGATGTTTGTACTAGCCTGTGTATCATACTCCATAGGAGACTTTAAAACACTTACATGCCTTCTGGAACTTCTGGCAAAATAAAGAAAGAAAATCACTGAGCTTGACTACAGTACGTCTAATCCTTTTTATTTGAACTTTCACTGTACTACATTTAGACAAACTAATGTTACAACATTAAATGGGCCACTGATTAAGATATAATATAACATACCACAAGTTGAATTGTTCAATAAAGTGATACTGGAAACTATCAATTGCTGGGGGGAATATTTACTGTAATTTCTTTCTTAGTGCAGCAATAGCAAACAAAGGGTTACAAAAATGTCATCAAATGACTAAATATTACCACTAGCTTCAACTTCACAAAACGCCCCGCCCGGATTGGCCCACAGGCATCACCAGCTGATTCTCATAAGAGGTGGAGCCCCGCCCCTGCCGTCCTTGATTGGCTTCGAAGTTTATACTAGGGGCCTCAAGGTTTGCCATAGTGCTGTTTTCCTTATTCCTCATAGCTGATTAATTGGTTGGTTGATTGATCGACTGATCGATAAATCAATTGATTGATTATTGGTATATTGGCTGTTAGTATTCCAGGCCTGAATCAGCCCCTGATTAGAGGGGAAGGATGATGAGGAGGTTTAAGGGTCTTTCTGTACTGTTACTATGGGGAACCTTTTCTCAGTACCAGCAGTGCTGCTGCTGTTGTTAGTCATGTTCACACATAGCTCAGTATGTGTGAACAAACAATTCTCAGAAGCCATGTGGTGTTTCCTGCCTGCCTGTGTGAGTGTGAGTGCGTGTGTGAGTGTGGATTGTACTTTTGTATTTGCACAAAATGTAAGTGTAATTTCTCAGAAGCACAGAGGAGGGGCTGTGACTACCTTGAAGACAGATACAGCATCTTAAAGACGCCTGAACTTCATGCAAAGGTGTGTTCTATTCCATTGCTTCCCTCAATGCAAACCTGAGAGCACACTAACTCCAAGTGAAGAAGAGGAATGTTTGTTTGTATCCGTTTACACCAGAGATGGATAACCCTCCTCCTGGAGAGCTATTGTGTGTATGCAGGCTTTTGTTCCAGCCCTGCTCTAACACACACTTTACATTTTAGTGATTTAGCAGACACTCTTATCCAGAGTGACTTACAGTTAGTACATTCATCTTAAGATAGCTAGGCAGGACAACCACATATCACAGTCATAGTAAGTATACTTTTTCTCCAAAAAGTCGTTATCAGCAAAGTCAGACCTAGTAAGGGGGAAACAAGTTAAGTGTGAGTTCATTAAAGATCTATAATTTGTAGGGGGTGGGAGGGGTCACTGTGGGATTATTTAAGATACTTTTTGAAGAGGTGGGGTTTCAGATGTTTTCGGAATATGGGCAGAGACTCTGTCCTAGCTGTCCCAGCTTCAGGGGAAAGCTGGTTCCACCATTGGGGTGCCAGAACAGAGAAGAGCTTGGACTGGGCTGAGCGGGGAGCTGCCCTCCGGTAGGGATTGGAGGCCCAAGAGACCAGAGGTAGCAGAACGCAGTGCTCGGGTTTGGGTGTAAGGTTTGAGTATAACCTTAAGGTAGGGAGAGGCAGTTCCTCTTGCTACTCCGTAGGCAAGCACCATGGTCTTGTAGTGGATGCGAGCTTTGACTGGAAGCCAGTGGAGTGTGCAAAAGGAGCGAAAGTTGAATACCAGGCAGGCTGCAGCACTTTGGAGAAGTTGCAGGGGTGTGATGGCACAAGCAGGGAGCCCAGCCAACAGCGAGTTGCAGTAGTCCAGATGGGAGAAGACAAGTGCCTGGATTAGGACCTGCACCACTTCCTGTGTGAGGTAGGGTCGTAACCTACTTATGTTGTAGAGCATGAACCTGCAGGAGCGAGTTAAATGCTTTGATGTTTGCAAAGAAAGTTAGGGTGTTGTCCAGGGTCACGCCAAGATTCTTTGCACTCTGGGAGGGAGATACGGTGGAGTTGTCAACCGTAATGGAGAGGTCTTGGAGCAGGCAGGCCTTGTTGAGGTTGAGTTTGAGGTGGTGGGCCGACCTCCAAGCTGAGATATCTGCCAGGCACCAGGGTGTCAGAAGGGGGGAAGGAGAAAAGTAGTTGAATGTGATCCACATAGCAGTGATAGGAGAGACCATCTGAGGATATGACGGAGCCAAGTGACTTGATATATAGAGAGGAGGAGAGGGCCTAGAACCGAGCCCTGGGAGACAGCAGTAGTGAGAGGATGTGGAGCTGACACAGATCCTCTCCACATCACCTGGTCGGAGATGTCCAAGAGTGTGCTGAGCCTTAGACGCCCAGCCCTGAAAGGGTGGAGAGGAGGATCTGATGGTCCAAAGTGTCGAAGGCAGCGGACAGATCTGGGAGGATTAGAACAGAGGAGAGAGAGTCAGATTTGGCAGAGCGGAGAGCCTCCGTGACAAAGAGAATAGCAGTCTCAGTTGAGTGAACCATCTTGAAGCCTGACTGGTTAGGGTCAAGAAGATTGCTCTGAGAAAGATAGAGAGCGAGTTGGTCCCCCACAGGAAAGGAAGACCCAGAGTTACCTCTGCTGCAGAGGATAAGTTCATTAGAGGTAACTGCACCTCAGATTGCAGCCCAAATAAACGCTACACAGAGTTCAAGTAACAGACACATCTCAACATCAACTGTTCAGAGGAGACTGCGTGAATCAGGCCTTCATGGTCGAATTGCTGCAAAGAAACCACTGCTAAAGGACACCAAAAAGAAGAAGAGACTTGCTTTGGCCATGAAACACGAGCAATGGACATTAGACCGGTGGAAATATGTCCTTTGGTCTGATGAGTCCAAATTTTAGAATTCTGGTTCCAACAACCGTGTAATTTTGTGAGATGCAGAGTAGGTGAATGGATTATCTACGCATGTGTGGTTCCCACCATGAAGCATGGAGGAGGAGGTGTGATGGTGTGGGGGTGCTTTGCTGGTGACACTGTTGGTGATTTATTTAGAATTCAAGGCACACTTAACCAGCATGGCTTCCACAGCATTCTGCAGCAATACGCCATCCTATCTGGTTTGCGCTTAGTGGGACCATCATTTGTTTTTCAACAGGACAATGACCCAACACACCTCCAGGCTGTGTAAGGGCTATTTGACCGAAAAGGAGAGTGATTGAGTGCTGCATCAGATGACCTGTCCTCCACAATCACCCAACCTCAACCCAATTGAGATGGTTTGGGATGAGTTGGACCGCAGAGTGAAGGAAAAGCAGCCAACAAGTTCTCAGCATATATGGGAACTCCTTCAAGACTGTTGGAAAAGCATTCCAGGTGATGCTGGTTGAGAGAATTCCAAGAGTGTGAAAAGTTGTCATCAAGGCAAAGGGTGGCTACTTTGAAGAATCTCAAATATAACACATTTTTGATTTGTTTAACACTTTTACGATTACTATACAATTCCATTTGTGTTATTTCATCGTTTTGATGTCTTCGCTATTATTCTACAATGTAGGAAATAGCAAAAATAAAGAAAAACCCTTGAATGAGTAGGTGTGTCCAATTTATTGATGTTCAATCAATCAATCAATCAATTTTATTTTATATAGCCCTTCTTACATCAGCTAATATCTCGATGTGCTGTACAGAAACCCAGCCTAAAACCCCAAACAGCTAGTAATGCAGGTGTAGAAGCACGGTGGCTAGGAAAAACTCCCTAGAAAGGCGAAAACCTAGGAAGAAACCTAGAGAGGAACCAGGCTATGAGGGGTGGCCAGTCCTCTTCTGGCTGTGCCGGGTGGAGATTATAACAGAACCATGCCAAGATGTTCAAAAATGTTCATAAGTGACAAGCATGGTCAAATAATAATCAGGAATAAATCTCAGTAGGCTTTTCATAGCCGATCATTAAGAGTTGAAAACAGCAGGTCTGGGACAGGTAGGGGTTCCATAACCGCAGGCAGAACAGTTGAAACTGGAATAGCAGCAAGGCCAGGCGGACTGGGGACAGCAAGGAGTCACCACGGCCGGTAGTCCCGACGTATGGTCCTAGGGCTCAGGTCTCTCAGTTGGCTTTTCATAGCCGATCATTAAGAGTTGAAAACAGCAGGTCTGGGACAGGTAGGGGTTTCGTAGCCGCAGGCAGAACAGTTGAAACTGGAATAGCAGCAAGGCCAGGCGGACTGGGGACAGCAAGGTGTCATCATGCCCGGTAGTCCTGACGTATGGTCCTAGGGCTCAGGTTCTCAGAGAGAAAGAGAGAACGAGAGAATTAGAGAGAGCATACTTAAATTCACACAGGACACTGGATAAGACAGGAGAAGTACTCCAGGTATAACCAACTAACCCCAGCCCCCCGACACATAAACTACTGCAGCATAAATACTGGAGGCTGAGACAGGAGCGGTCCGGAGACACTGTGGCCCCATCCGAAGAAACCCCCGGACAGGGCCAAACAGGAAGGATATAACCCCACCCACTCCGCCAAAGCACAGCCCCCGCACCACTAGAGGGATATCCCCAACCACCAACTTACAATCCTGAGACAAGGCCGAGTATAGCCCACAGAGGTCTCCACCACAGCACAAACCAAGGGGGGGGCGCCAACCCCCCCTTGGTTTGTTACTCTTTATTTATTGATGTGATTCTTTGGTTACATGCAGAGTGCGACATGAGTAAGACATGAGCTTCCCTAAATGCATCAAAGTCAAACTGTGGGGGGTCTCTAAATATTGATAATTTGACTGACAGCAAGATACATAAATCTTACCTGCGAAGGCATCTGAGCAAAACAGCTCCCCTCTGTCTCACTGGACACTGAGTATACAACACATTAAGAACACCTGCTCTTTCCATAACATAGATTGACCAGGTGAATCCAGGTGAAAGCTATGATCTCATATTGATGTCACTTGTTAAACTAAATCCACTTCAATCAGTGTAGATGAAGGGGAAGAGACAGGTTAAAGGAGGATTTGTAAGCCTTGAGAAAATGGAGACATGGAGTGTGTATGTGTGCTATTCAGAGGGTGAATGAGCAAGACAAAATATTTAAGTGCCTTTGAACGGGGTATGGTAGTAGGTGCCAAGCCCACCGGTTTGTGTGAAGAACTGCAACGCTGCTGGTTTTTTCACACTAAATAGTTTACTGTGTGTAGCAAGAATGGTCCACTACTCAAAGGACATCCAGCCAACTTGACACAACTGTGGGAAGCATTGGAGTCTACATGAGCCAGCATCCCTGTGGAACGCTTTTGACACCTTGTAGAGTCCATGCCCTGATGAATTGCGGCTGTTCTGAGGGCAAAAGGGAGCGGGGAGTGCAACTCAATATCCTAATGTTTTTTACACTCAGTGTTTAATTTTTTGCTCTCTGTGACCAACTGTCTAACACTGTTATAACGATCCAATCACATTCAATCAGGAAGCTGATAGAACTCAGAGGACATTGTTCCTTTATTACTTAATCTGGGCATTTGTTTTACTTATTATTATTAAACAGATGTATGCTAATAATTGATCATGAAAAAATGTTGAACCATAATCGTACATATCAAATCACATGACATGTTTGTAATAAAATAATGAAGAGTCATTTTCCAGAGTACAGTACGTCTACATCCTCTCCTCTAAATCTAAACACAACTATTATTTGTCTTATTTTTTCTCTCTTCCTCATTCTCTTAATGTTCTTCTTCCTCCTCTATGTCTCTCTGACACTAAGGCTCTATCTCAATTAGTTTTCCTAGATTACTCTCCTCCCATCTCCTCTCCTCCTGTCTCCTCTCCTCCCATCTCCTCTCCTCCTATCTCCTCTCCTCCCATCTCCTCTCCTCATATCTCCTCTCCTCCTTCTCAACCCTATTAGAGGATGAAGTCCAAGATCCCTCCCCTTGGACCATATTCTCCAATGTGTTTTGAGAAGGAGGAGAGGAGGAAGGATTGGAGGAGGATTGGAGGAAGGATGAATTGAGAAAGAGCCCGTTGGCAAGTCTGTAATACCACTATTTCCCCTCTATGGTAAGTTCATTTCTCACTTTAACCACTAGGTGGAATCATCATTTAACCATTCAGCACTGTAAGCAACCATCAACATAATAACTACTAGACACAACTAGTAAACAACTAGAGCGAAAGAGAGAGAGAGAGAGAGTTCAGTCTCTCTCTCTCTCACTCACTCTCTCTCTCTCTCTCTCTCTCTCTCTCTCCTCTCCTTGCCCTATCTCTCTCTCTTTCTCTCTCTCTCCCTCGCCCTCTCTCTCCCTCTCCCCTCTCTCTCTCTCCCTCTCTCTCCCTCTCCCTCTCTCTCTCTCTCCTCGCCCTCTCTCTCTCTCCCTCTCCTCTCTCTCTCTCTCTCTCTCTCTCTCTCTCTCTCTCTCTCTCTCTCTCTCTCTCTCTCTCTCTCTCTCTCTCTCTCTCTCTCTCTCTCTCTCTCTCTCTCCCTCTCTCCCTCCCTCTCTCTCTCACCTGTTCCTCTCTCCACACTGTCCTGTCTGCTCTCCTCCCAGGATTTATTCTCAATAGAGAGGAAGCAACAGCCGCAGTGAATGTTTTGCCAGCCTTCAGGACAGGGTTGTTCTCCAAGATGAAAACATGAATTGACTTCAACTTATCACACTGGACACTTAATGAAAGAATACAGACTTATGATCAGGTGTGTGTGATTAATGACATGATCATTTATTCCTGTAGCTTTACTCACTGCAGTTGATAAGTGGCCAGTATATTAGGTACACCTTTCTAGTACCCGGTCGGACCCCCCCTTTGCCTCCAGAACAGCTACGCTATGGTGTTCAAATGTTGCTCAATTGGTTTTAAAGGGCCTATCGTGTGCCAGGAAAACATTCCCCACACCATTACACCACCGCCACCAGCCTATACCGTTGACAACAGGCAGGATCGGGCATGGACTCATGCTGCTTACGCCAAATCCTGATTCTGCCACCAGCATGACGCAACAGGAACCGGCATTCGTCGGACCAGGCAGTGTTTTTCCACTCCTCAATTCCCTAGTGTTGGTGATCGCGTGCCCACTGGAGCTGCTTCTGCTTGTTTTTAGCTGATAGGAGTGGAACCCAGGGTGGTCGTCTGCTGCAATAGCCCATCCATGACAATGACCGACGAGTTGTGCGTTCTGAGATGCTGTTCCGCACGCTACTGTTGTAATGCGCCGTTATTTGCCTTTTTGTGGGCCACGTGTTAGCTTGCACGATTCTTGCCAATCTCCACGCTCAAAGTCTCTTAGGTTGCTTGTTTTACCCATTCTAACGTTCAATCGAACAGTAACTGAATGACTCGACGCCTGTCTGCCTGCTTTATATAGCAAGCCATGGCCACGTGACTCACTGTCTGTAGGAGCGAACCATTTTCATGAACAAGGTGGGGTACCTAATAAACTGGCCACTGAGTGTTTATGACCATCCATCTAAACAATGTATTGAGTTCTCATGCTGGGCCTCAGTGGCTTCTCTCATTTATTCACTAGTGATTTAATTTCTTCCCGGTATGGCGACCTCCTATGTGTACACAATTTTGATTTAATTTTTGGGCCTAATCATAGAATTACATATATAATTAGAATAATTTAATTTAATCTATAGGCCTAATAGTAAAGATATGTCATTTAACTTTTCAAATATATTTTAATATTTTTATGCCTTTTAACGTGGTATAAACACAACCAGTCATGATGTTTTCATCTTATTATCAAACAATGACTTCAAAAGGCTCCTGCATAGGCTACCTGTGCACGTTACTCAGGGACGGCGTAAAGACCGGTGGTGCCATTTATTTATTTATTTTAAGAATGTTTTTTTTAAACGTGTCTATAATTGGACACACGGAGCTTCTCTTCTGTCACTCAGTCTAGAACACTGAATAAAGCCTTGCTCACCAGAACCAGAATGATGTCATAAATGGGTAGAATGATCAATGCATCATCAGCAATCTAGTTGACATCGGTGAAGTTTTCTCTGTTCTTTCTGCTTCTCCCACGGAGCGAGGACCAGGGATCTCCAAATGGCATCAGTTTGACCGGTTTTAAGGAAGTTAAAAGCTGTGAAAACGATCCAACATGTTTCCGATAGTATATCAGTTCATCTTGGATGCATATTTTATGTGGTTGAAAATGAAATACTGTCAGCTTTTATGTTGCTGAAAGAAATTGCACGTTTAGTCTACACAACAGCTCCCTAAGCATGCATTTACATTCTTGCAAAATGCTGAAATAAATTATATTTCTCCACTCCTGTTCCCGAGACAAAATTAACATTTGGTCTATAATTTTACTGCGAGGAACACTTCATTCTGCAGGAGTTAATATTATAATAGGCTACATGTGAGGCCTAGAGTCAGTGTCCAGACTTCACTTAGTCCACTATTCCAACTAGGCTACTCCACTAAAATAATTCCGGCATCCACACAGTGCCAGTTGATAAATGCAAAGACACATCCCTTACAAAACACCAAAAAGTGTTATGAATGACATTCGGTTATAGTCATTAGTTAGCCCTACACAAGTCTTGTAAATTGAATTCATGTGTACACTTCCTTCTCAGTCTCGACCACGCATCTCTGCCTTGGAAAAATGTCAATGTTATCATTGAACCACACTGCATTTTGGAGCATTTATTTGCTCATTTTTCTTACATGCAGTAAGGATGAATAGTGTAGTTTTATTGGAATCTATGTTTTAATTATTGTGATAGGCTCATGTTTTACCAGTATGGCGTACCCCCACTATTTATTTTGCTGGTACTCAGTACCAGACCATTCCGGATTACTTTCACCCTTTGTACACTATGCTCCTAAAATAATCTCTCTCAGTCTGTAAATGGTTTCTCTCTTTAGTCAGGATTTTGTAACTGGTCTGCAGCTTGTCTCTCTCTTCAGTCAGGGTGTTGTAACTGGTCTGTAGCTGGTCTCTCTCTTCAGTCAGGTTGTTGTAACTGGTCTGTAGCTGGTCTCTCTCTTCAGTCAGGTTGTTGTAGCTGGTCTGTAGCTGGTCTCTCTCTTTAGTCAGGTTGTTGTAGCTGGTCTGTAGCTGGTCTCTCTCTGCAGATGAGTTGTTCTTATAGTCTAAGAAGCTCTTAGCGACCCCATCATCTGTCACAAAAACAAAAAAGTGTCTCATTGAAATAGATAATCACAAAACTGCTGGTGAATTGTAGGAATTCAAACTCAAAACTTACAGTAGACAGACAGGCCTATGATCCCAGCCAGTAGGAGAACACACAGCAGCCCCAGACACACTGCAGCAACTAGGAAGGGTCTCTTCCCTGAGCTACCAGGCTCTGTGGACACATTAAAAGATGTGTATTGTATATTTGTGTGTGTGTGTTGTGTGTGTGTGTGTGTGTGTGTGTGTGTGTGTGTGTGTGTGTGTGTGTGTGTGTGTGTGTGTGTGTGTGTGTGTGTGTGTGTGTGTGTGTGTGTGTGTGTGTGTGTGTGTGTGTGTGTGTGTCTCCGTGTGTACCTTACCTGAGTGTTCAGGTTGTGGTGTGGTCCCTGGGGTCCAGTCAGAAGACGTGGCTGCATTTTCATAGATGGGCTCTTCATTTACATAGATGTTGTCTCCATTATGAAACGGATCCCCTAAAACACACTGTCTTGCCCTAACAGCTTCATTGACATAACCAGTGGCCCCAGACATCTCCATAGTCTACCACTGTCTCTCTATGAGAGCTGTCCAGTTAATTCTGTCTGGCACTTGCTATTTGTGATGATGGACAGGGAACTATCATACCAGGAAGATATAGACAATAGAGGGGAAGTGGAGAACAAAGACTAGAAGTTGTCATATATTAAATATCATATGTAACAGCTGCAAGTTTCCCAAAATCCCCCTTCCTTTCACCTTTCTGCAGATGTACATTTGACATTTTAGTCATTTAGCAGACGCTCTTATCCAGATCAACTTTGAGTTAGTGCATTGATCTTCAGATAGCTGTTACGATGAGTTTCTAGGATATCAAGTGATTACGAATGTAAGGATGTACTTAGACACTTTTGATGAGGAGTTCATATAAGATATGTAATATGTACTATGGTTAGTTATAACAGAATAATAGAGATTTGCCTCTATCATCTCCCTAACTCCAGAACAAAGATCCACTCTCTCTATATATACACTCTGTTACAAGTCTCTCTACGAACATCTGGTAATCATCATGGGCACTCCCATTCTTTGATGTTATTACTCCTTACCCCAAGCCAGTATATCCTGTCCATCAATCATTTTATCATAAACATCAGTAATCTCCTTTGACATAACGGAATGTAGACTCTGTGGCCCCAAACCAATTATCTAGTAACTCTAACCTGGTCCCCACGATACTATGACATGACATCATAACACTATAAAAACCTCATATCAATAGCGAAGTGAGACAACCACATATCACAGTCGTATTAAGTATATTTTTCCTCAATAAAGAAAGTCAGTGCAAATTCAGTGCTAGTAGGAAAAGTCAAGTGCAAGGTTGTTGTTGTTTGGGGGGGATTAGACTGAGATGTCTTATTAAAACTTCTACTGCAGTGGGCTAAATCAGGGTCACACTGTTTCTTGGTAGTCTTAAAGAAATCTACTTTGAAACAAAAGTATACACCTCACACACATGGTTATGGGCTTACAAAAAAGAAGACACCTGTACCATGTCAGATATAGAGTTGAAATGTATTCCATTTTGAGCTTGCATCCCAATATTACACTTTATATACATCACAGAAGACTGAAATATAACAAAACCGTTTGACATAGAAACACCAGATTTCCGGGCAGGTTTTTAGAAATAATGTCTATCAATTATGAAATTATGAAAAATATATATAATTCCACCCATGAGGCCACTAAATAATTTGACTGCAGGAAAGCGCTACAATACTCATTGAAGAGATAGGGTTTCAGACGTTTTCAGAAGATGGGCATGGACTCTACTGTCCTAGCATCAGGGAGAAGCTGGTTCCACCATTGGGGTGCCAGGACAGAGAAGAGCTTGGACTGGGCTGAGCGGGAGCTGCCCTCCTGTAGGGTTGTGAGGGCCAAGAGACCAGAGGTGGCAGAACGGATTGCTCTGGTTGGGGTGTAGGGTTTGAGCATAGCCTGAAGGTAGGGAGGGGCAGTTCCTCTTGCTGCTCCGTAGGTAAGTACCATGGTCTTGTAGTGGATGTGAGCTTCAACTGGTAGCCAGTGAAGTGTGCGGAGGAGCGAGGTGACTTGGGAGAACTTAGGAAGGTTGAACACCAGGTGGGCTGCGGTATTCTGGATAAGTTGCAGGGGTTTGATGGCACAAGCATGGAGCCCAGCCAACAGAGAGTTGCAGTAGTCCAGACGGGATATGACGATCGCCTGGATTAGGACCTGCACCGCTTCCTGTGTGAGGAAAGGTCGTATTCTATGGATGTTGTAGTACATGAACCTGCAGGAGTGAGTCACTGCTTTGATGTTAGCAAAGAACGACAGAGTGTTGACTGTTTGAGAGAGAGAGAGAGAGAGAGAGAGAGAGAGAGAGAGAGAGAGAGAGAGAGAGAGAGAGAGAGAGAGAGAGAGAGAGAGAGAGAGAGAGAGAGAGAGAGAGAGAGAGAGAGAGAGAGAGAGAGAGAGAGAGAGAGAGAATGAAGGAGGAAGTTATGTGCACTGTAGGCTGCTGTATGTGTTACAGTATGTTGTCATGGCGATGTTAAAAACATTTTTCTCAATCTAGTGACTATAGTCTTAACATGTCAAGTCATTCCACACCTCCAGAGGATCCAGTCTATTTGTGTTCATCTCAGCACAGTCCTCCTCCCCAGAAGGGCCCTGACTATCAGGCTGTACATCATACCAGTATCTACAGGGTAAACAACACAGAGAACCAGACAGTCAGACACTGTGGTACAAACATCCTCCTCAATCATAGACATAGACCATTGTTTTTTCAGCTTTAAAGCCACACTCTGTAAGATGAGCATTACAGAAGTCTCTATGGTTACCACTGTCTCTGTATGAGAGCTGTCCAGAGAGTCTGGTCTGGGACTTGTTATTTGTGACGATGTAGAGGGAACTATCATACCAGGAAGATATAGAGGGGAAGTGGAGAACAATGGCGAGAAGTTGACATGTTTTAAATATCATATGTAACAGCCCCACGATAATTCAGGGAGTTCGCAGAACTCCCCCTTCCTTTCACCTTTCTGCTGATTTGGACCCTCTGTTTTCTCCCAAATATACATCAACATGTTCAGGAGGTCCAGGACTACAAACATGGGTCATTATAATGTCCATACAATAGATGTGACACTACAAACTGCTCCAATTGGATATTGAGGATGGGTAGGCTTAACCAGTGAGGATGAGATGACAACATAATAGTCTGCAGCACTCTTCTCTCTTAATAAACCTGATTAGTGACAGCTGGTCGAACCACTGAAAAGGTCGCTGATTTTTGAGGCCCATATAGGGGAACAACAGTCAAATATGAGCGTTTGATATTGTGCTTACATGTAACTCAACAACAAAGACTGACTGTCAAGGGTTAGTAAGTAACATCCTTTTGGACGTACTCAAAGACCATTGTAAACGGGCATATAAAGAGCCTGCTACCTCTGGTCCCTGTAGTGATGTGTGGGTTGAGAGAAATGTCTGAGTTTGACAGGTTTTGCTCGCGTTTTGAGCATGAAAACAATAACGGATTCGATAAATTGAACGAAGAGCTGCGCATAGCCTGTATATGAAGGGCCTACATGTATCGACTTTCACAGCCATAGCCTGTATATGAAGGGCCTTCATGTATCGACTTTCACAGTGAATGCTTTTGTTTATACGTTTTGTGCGAATGAGTTGAACATCGCTATTCCAAGATGGCGAAGTAGTGCAGTCCTGTTTCTGTCGTGTGTCTGTAAATAGCCTGTAAATACCCAGTTTTTTGTATTTTTCGTAAATATTTCCCTATCAGACTTTTCATCCTTCTACAAAATATACTTTCCTGCAACCCGCCTCACTCAATGTGGAACGGATTCTATTATTGACTTACCTTTTATCTAGAATCTAGAATCTCCAGTTGAAACTAGCTAGCCAGCTAACTAGCTACTTGCTATTAGCCACGGCTAGCGGTGTTTCACCCAGAACATTGGATTTTTTTCCGCGGGATTAATTTTAATCACTGGACATTGATCACCGGATATTCGGCCAGTCTGCACAGCGCGTTATCGACCCAGAACATATCAGTTCTTCCGCCGGAATCACTGATTCACTGGACCTTTAACTCCGGATTCATCGCTACCAGCTGGCTACAACAAAACGGACGCTGTGGTCTGGCTAATCAACCTGAGCTAGGCCCATCTCCCGGCTATCTACCTCTCTATCAACCGGACGGGACCACCTAGTATTGACGCGGAGCCCCGCCGATCCTACACGACTGGTCTGCCGACGAAATCGTCTGATGTGGTTACGACGTAACCACGAAGATTCCATCCATCTGCTAGCCCTGGCCCGTTAGCACACGCTTACTCACTAAACTGAACTAGCTACTGAACTAGCTACTTGCTATTGGCCACAGCTGGCGGTGTTTCACCCAGAACATTTGATTTTTTTCCGCGGGATTGGTTTTAATCACTGGACATTGATCGCCGGATATTCGGCCAGTCAGCACTGCGCGTTGTCGACCCAAAACATATCAGTTTTTCCGCCGGCATCACTGAATCACTGGACCTTTAACTCCGGATTCATCGCTACCAGCTGGCTACAACAAAACGGACGTAGCACACGCTAGCCGTGGCCTCTTGCTCACTGGCGCTTCACCACCGGACCTTGTGATAACTCAGCTATACAGCTGATATCTGCTGGACTGTTCCTTTTTACGGTACTACATCCTGTTTATGTTTAGCCTCAGCCCAAACATGGTTAGTTTATTGTTGTTTCGGTTATTTCTAATTGTACTATATCACTGTAGACCCCCCAGCCTAGCTGAACCTGCCTTGGTTAGCTCCTTTGTCCCTCCACCCATACACTCAGAGACCGACTCAATTGATGCCTCTAGAGATACTATCTCTTTCGGTGTTACCCAACGCTTAGGTTTGCCTCCACTTTACTCATGTCCTTCCATATCCTTGTCTGTTCATAATGCCCTGAATCTTTTCTATAACACCCGGAAATCTGCCCCCTTTATTCTATGTACCCAACGCACTAGAAGACCAGTTCTTAAAGCCTTTAGCCGTATCCTTATTCTAGTCCTCCTCTGTTCCTCTGGTGATGTAGAGGCTAACCCAGGCCCTGTAGCCCCCAGTATCACTCCTACTCCCCAGGAGCTATCATTTGTTGACTTCTGTAATCGCAAAAGTCTTGGTTTCTTGCACATAAATATCAGAAGTCTACTTCCTAAGTTTGAGTTATTCACTGCGTTAGCACACTCTGCCAACCCTGATGTTCTAGCAGTGTCTGAATCCTGGCTCAGGAAGGCCACCAAAAATTCTGAAATTTCCATCCCCAACTATAACATTTTCCGTCTAGATAGAACTGCCAAAGGGGGTGGAGTTGCAATCTATTGTAGAGATAGCCTGCAGAGCTCTATCATACTATCCAGGTCTGTGCCCAAACAGTTTGAGCTTCTACTTCTAAAAATCCACCTTTCCAGAAATAAGTCTCTCACTGTTGCCACTTGCTACAGACCCCCCTCAGCCCCCAGCTGTGCCCTGGACACCATATGTGAATTGATTGCCCCCCATTTATCCTCTGAGTTTGTACTGCTTGGTGACCTAAATTGGGATATGCTTAATACCCCAGCCATCCTACAATCCAAGCTAGATGCCCTCAACCTCATGCAAATTATCAACGAACCTACCAGGTACAACCCTAAATCCTTAAACATGGGTACCCTCATAGATATCATCCTGACTAATATACCCTCTAAATACACCTCAGCTGTCTTCAACCAGGATCTCAGCGATCACTGCCTTATTGCCTGCGTCCGTAACGGGTCCGCGGTCAAACGACCACCCCTCATCACTGTCAAACGCTCCCTAAAACACTTTAGCGAGGAGGCCTTCCTAATTGACCTGGCCCAGGTATCCTGGATGGATATAGATCTCATTCCGTCAGTAGAGGATGCCTGGTTGTTCCTTAAAAGTAATTTCCTCTCAATCTTAAATAAACATGCCCCATTCAAAAAATACAGAACTAAGAACCGATATAGCCCCTGGTTCTCCTCAGACTTGACTGCCCTTGACCAGCACAAAAACATCCTGTGGCGTACAGCATTAGCATCAAATAGCCCCCGCGATATGCAACTTTTCAGGGAAGTTAGGAACCAATATACACAAGCAGTCAGGAAAGCAAAGGCTAACTTTTTCAAACAGAAATTTGCATCCTGTAGCACTAACTCCAAAAAGTTTTGGGACACTGTAAAGTCCATGGAGAATAAGAGCACTTCCTCCCAGCTGCCCACTGCACTGAGGCTAGGAAACACTATCACCACCGATAAATCTACAATAATCGAGAATTTCAACAAGCATTTTGCTACAGCTGGCCATGCTTTCCATCTGGCTACCACTAACCCGGCCACCAACTCTGCACCCTCTGCTGCATCTTGCCCATGCCCCCCCCGCTTCTCCTTCACACAAATTCAGACAGCTGATGTTTTGAAAGCGCTGCAAAATCTGGACCCCTACAAATCAGCTGGGCTAGACAATCTGGACCCTTTCTTCCTAAAACTAGCCGCCGAAATTGTCGCAACCCCTATTACTAGTCTGTTCAACCTCTCTTTCATAACGTCTGAGATCCCCAGAGATTGGAAAGCTGCCGCGGTCATCCCCCTCTTCAAAGGGGGTGACACTCTAGATCCAAACTGCTACAGACCTATATCCATCCTGCCCTGCCTTTCGAAAGTATTCGAAAGCCAAGTTAACAAACAGATCATCGACCATTTCGAATACCACCGTACCGTCTCCGCTATGCAATCCGGTTTCCGAGCTGGTCACGGGTGCACTTCAGCCACGCTCAAGGTCCTAAACGATATTATAACCGCGATTGATAATAGACAGTACTGTGCAGCCGTCTTCATCGACCTGGCCAAGGCTTTCGACTCTGTCAACCACCGCATTCTTATTGGCAGACTAAATAGCCTTGGTTTCTCAAATGACTGCCTCGCCTGGTTCACCAACTACTTCTCAGATAGAGTTCAGTGTGTCACATCGGAGGGCCTGTTGTCTGGACCTATGGCAGTCTCTATGGGGGTGCCACAGGGTTCAATTCTTGGGCCGACACTTTTCTCTGTGTATATCAATGATGTCGCTCTTGCTGCTGGTGACTCTCAGATCCACCTCTACGCAGACGACACCATTTTGTATACATCTGGCCCTTCATTGGACACTGTGTTAACAAACCTCCAAACGAGCTTCAATGCCATACAACAATCCTTCAGTAGCCTTCAACTGCTCTTCAACACTAGTAAAACTAAATGCATGCTTTTCAATCGAACGCTGCTAGCACCCGCCCACCCGACTAGAATCACCACTCTCGACGGGTCTGACCTAGAGTATGTGGACAACTACAAATATCTAGGTGTCTGGTTAGACTGTAAACTCAACTTCCAGACTCACATAAAGAATCTCCAATCCAAAGTTAAATCTAGAATCGGCTTCCTATTTCGCAACAAAGCCTCCTTCACTCATGCTACCAAACATGCCCTCGTAAAACTGACTATCCTACCGATCCTTGACTTCGGCGATGTCATTTACAAAATAGCCTCCAACACTCTACTCAGCAAATTGGATGTAGTCTATCACAGTGCCATCCGTTTTGTCTCCAAAGCCCCATACACTACCCACCACTGTGACCTGTACGCTCTTGTTGGCTGGTCCTCACTACATGTTCGTCGTCAAACCCACTGGCTCCAGGCCATCTATAAATCACTGCTAGGCAAATCCCCGCCTTATCTTAGCTCATTGGTCACCATAGCAGCACCCACCTGTAGTCTGCGCTCCAGCAGGTATATCTCACTGGTCATTCCCAAAGCCAACACCTCCTTTGGCCGCCATTCCTTCCAGTTCTCTGCTGCCAATGACTGGAACGAATTGCAAAAATCTCTGAAGCTGGAGACTCTTATCTCCCCCAATAACTTTAAGCATCAGTTGTCAGAGCACCTTACCGATCACTGCACCTGTACACAGCCCATCTGAAATTAGCCCACCCAACTACCTCATCCCTATATTGTTATTTAATTTGCTCTTTTGCACCCCAGTATCTCTATTTGCACATAATCTCTTGCACATCTAGCATTCCAGTGTTAATACTATTGTAATTATTCTGCACTATAGCCTATTTATTGCCTTACCTCCATAACTTGCTACATTTGCACACACTGTATATATATTTTCTGTTGTATTTCTGACTTTAGGTTTTTTTTTACCCCATATGTAACTCTGTGTTGTTTTTATTGCACTACTTTGCTTTATCTTGGCCAGGTCGCAGTTGTAAATGAGAACCTGTTCTCAACTGGCTTACCTGGTTAAATAAAGGTGAAATAAAAAAATAAAAATAAAAAATGCATCCTAAAGAACATATTGCGCCTCTGGAATAACGGACATTCTGGGGTAATAAACAGGCCTACATAACCAACGCTCTCTAGTAATATAGGGGAAGCCAGCATCATTACATTTTACATTTTAGTCATTTAGCAGACGCTCTTATCCAGAGCGACTTACAGTTAGTGAGTTCATACATTTTTGTTTTTTTCATACTGGCCCCCCGTGGGAATCGAACCCACAACCCTGGCGTTGCAAACACCATGCTCTACCAACTGAGCTACATCCCTGCCGGCCATTCCCTCCCCTACCCTGGACGACGCTGGGCCAATTGTGCGCCGCCCCATGGGTCTCCCGGTCGCGGCCGGCTACGACAGAGCCTGAATTCAAACCAGGATATCTAGTGGCACAGCTAGCACTGCGATGCAGTGCCTTAAACCACTGCGCCACTCGGGAGACAGTGTAACATAACAGTGCATTGTGCATCCACCAACTTTCCTTTCCAATTCGCAAGAGGCCGAAACCAGAGATCTGTATATAATGGCGAGATGCTCATGTCTCCTCCCTAACAATGGTAGTCATTGTCCCAAAGGCAGGAAGGCAGGCGACAAGTTTAGATCTGCAAATAATGCCCATAGAAATGCACCGGGCTTATTTCGGACAGAATTTGGCGAGAGTGAGCTTTCACTTCGCCTCTTCCTCTCTGCTAAAACTACAGTGAGGGAAAAAAGTTTTTGATCCCCTGCTGATTTTGTACGTTTGCCCACTGACAAAGACATGATCAGTCTATAATTTTAATGGTAGGTTTATTTGAACAGTGAGAGACAGAATAACAATAAAATAATCCAGAATAACGCATGTCAAAAATGTTATAAATTGATTTGCATTTTAATGAGGGAAATAAGTATTTGACCCCTCTGCAAAACATGACTTAGTACTTGGTTGCAAAACCCTTGTTGGCAATCACAGAGGTCAGACGTTTCTTGTAGTTGGCCACCAGGTTTGCATACATCTCAGGAGGGATTTTGTTCCACTCCTCTTTGCAGATCTTCTCCAAGTCATTAAGGTTTCGAGGCTGACGTTTGGCAACTCGAACCTTCAGCTCCCTCCATAGATTTTCTATGGGATTAAGGTCTGGAGACTGGCTAGGCCACTCCAGGACCTTAATGTGCTTCTTCTTGAGCCACTCCTTTGTTGCCTTGGCCGTGTGTTTTGGGTCATTGTCATGCTGGAATACCCATCCACGACCCATTTTCAATGCCCTGGCTGAGGGAAGGAGGTTCTCACCCAAGATTTGACGGTACATGGCCCTGTCCATCGTCCCTTTGATGCGGTGAAGTTGTCCTGTCCCCTTAGCAGAAAAACACCCCCAAAGCATAATGTTTCCACCTCCATGTTTGACGGTGGGGGTGGTGTTCTTGGGGTCATAGGCAGCATTCCTCCTCCTCCAAACACGGCGAGTTGAGTTGATGCCAAAGAGCTCAATTTTGGTCTCATCTGACCACAACACTTTCACCCAGTTCTCCTCTGAATCATTTAGATGTTCATTGGCAAACTTCAGACAGGCCTGTATATGTGCTTTCTTGAGCAGGGGGACCTTGCAGATGCTGCAGGATTTCAGTCCTTCACGGCGTATTGTGTTACCAATTGTTTTCTTGGTAACTATGGTCCCAGCTGCCTTGAGATCATTGACAAGATCCTCCCGTGTAGTTCTGGGCTGATTCCTGACCGTTCTCATGATCATTGCAACTCCACGAGGTGAGATCTTGCATGGAGCCCCAGGCCGAGGGAGATTGACAGGTCTTTTGTGTTTCTTCCATTTGCGAAAAATCGCACCAACTGTTGTCACCTTCTCACCATGCTGCTTGGCGATGGTCTTGTAGCCCATTCCAGCCTTGTGTAGGTCTACAATCTTGTCCCTGACATCCTTGAAGAGCTCTTTGGTCTTGGCCATGGTGGAGAGTTTGGAATCTGATTGATTGATTGCTTCTGTGGACAGGTGTCTTTTATACAGGTAACAAGCTGAGATTAAGAGCACTCCCTTTAAGAGTGTGCTCCTAATCTCAGCTCGTTACCTGTATAAAAGACACCTGGGAGCCAGAAATCTTTCTGATTGAGAGGGGGTCAAATACTTATTTCCCTCATTAAAATGCAAATCAATTTATAACATTTTTGACATGCGTTTTTCTATGATTTTTTTGTTGTTATTTTGTCTCTCACTGTTCAAGTAAACCTACCATAAAAATTATAGACTGACCATTTCTTTGTCAGTGGGCAAACATACAAAATCAGCAGGGGATCAAATACTTTTTTCCCTCACTGTATATCACCAGAGGAAGCATCCGAGTGAGCGAAACAGTGCCCCTCTGTCATACTACATTTGGGGAAAAAAGTATTTAGTCAGCCATCAATTGTGAAAGTTCTCCCACTTAAAAAGATGAGAGAGGCCTGTAGTTTTCATCATAGGGACACGTCAACTATGACAGACAAATTGAGAATTTTCTTCTCCAGAAAATCACATTGTAGGACTTTTAATGAATTTATTTGCAAATTATGGTGGAAAATAAGTATTTGGTCACCTACAAACAAGCAAGATTTCTGGCTCTCACAGACCTGCAACTTCTTCTTTAAGAGGCTCCGCTGTCCTCCACTCGTTACCTGTATTAATGGCACCTGTTTGAACTTGTTATCAGTATAAAAGACACCTGTCCACAACCTCAAACAGTCACACTCCAAACTCCACTATGGCCAAGACCAAAGAGCTGTCAAAGGACACCAGAAATAAAATTGTAGACCTGCACCAGGCTGGGAAGACTGAATCTGCAATAGGTAAGCAGCTTGGTTTGAAGAAATCAACTGTGGGAGCAATTATTAGGAAATGGAAGACATACAAGACCTCTGATAATCTCCCTCGATCTGGGGCTCCACGCAAGATCTCACCCCGTGGGGTCAAAATGATCACAAGAACGGTGAGCAAAAATCCCAGAACCACACGGGGGGACCTAGTGAATGACCTGCAGAGAGCTGGGACCAAAGTAACAAAGCCTACCATCAGTACCACACTACGCCGCCAGGGACTCAAATCCTGCAGTGCCAGACGTGTCCCCCTGCTTAAGCCAGTACATGTCCAGGCCCGTCTGAAGTTTGCAAGAGTGCATTTGGATGATCCAGAAGAGGATTGGGAGAATGTCATATGGTCAGATGAAACCAAAATAGAACTTTTTGGTAAAAACTCAACTCGTCGTGTTTGGAGGACAAAGAATGCTGAGTTGCATCCAAAGAACACCATACCTACTGTGAAGCATGGGGGTGGAAACATCATGCTTTGGGGCTGTTTTTCTGCAAAGGGACCAGGACGACTGATCCGTGTAAAGGAAAGAATGAATGGGGCCATGTATCGTGAGATTTTGAGTGAAAACCTCCTTCCATCAGCAAGGGCATTGAAGATGAAACGTGGCTGGGTCTTTCAGTATGACAATGATCCCAAACACACCGCCCGGGCAACGAAGGAGTGGCTTCGTAAGAAGCATTTCAAGGTCCTGGAGTGGCCTAGCCAGTCTCCAGATCTCAACCCCATAGAAAATCTTTGGAGGGAGTTGAAAGTCTGTGTTGCCCAGCGACAGCCCCAAAACATCACTGCTCTAGAGGAGATCTGCATGGAGGAATGGGCCAAAATACTAGCAACAGTGTGTGAAAACCTTGTGAAGACTTACAGAAAACGTTTGACCTGTGTCATTGCCAACAAAGGGCATATAACAAAGTATTGAGAAACTTTTGTTATTGACCAAATACTTATTTTCCACCATAATTTGCAAATAAATTCATTAAAAATCCTACAATGTGATTTTCTGGAATTTTTAGTTGACGTGTACCTATGATGAAAATTACAGGCCTCTCTCATCTTTTTAAGTGGGAGAACTTGCACAATTGGTGGCTGACTACTTTTTTTCCCCCACTGTATAAACACTGAGTGCACAAAACATTAAGGACACCTTCCTAAATATTGAGTTGCACCCCCTCTTTTCCCCTCAGAACAGCCTCAATTCGTCGGGGCATGGACTCTACAAGGTGTCGAAAGCATTCCACAGAGAGCTGGCCCATGTTGACTCCAATGTTTCCCACAGTTGTGTCAAGTTGGCTGGATGTCCTTTGTGTGGTGCACCATTCTTGATACACACTGGAAACTGTTGAGTGTGAAAAACCCAGTAGCGTTGCAGTTCTTGACACAAACCGGTGTGCCTGGCACCTACTACCATACCCCCGTTCAAAGGCACTTAAATCTTTTGTCTTGCACATTCACCCTCTAAATGGCACATATACACAATCCATGTCTCAATTGTCTCAAGGCTTAAAAATCCTTCTTTAACCCGTCTCCTCCCCTTCATGTACACTGATTGAAGTGGATTTAACAAGTGACGTCAATAAGGAATCATAGCTTTCACCTGGATTCACCTGGTCATTCTATGTCATGGAAAGGGCAGGTGTCCTTAATGTTTTGTACACTCAGTGTATGTATCCCATCTATCTGATGCTGTCTGGACAGAAATAGTATGACATGCCATACTATTTTTGTCCAGACAGCATCAGATACATGGTCTATACATACTGAGACAGAGGGGCGCTGTTTCGCCCACTCTGATGCTTTATCTGAGATTGACGCTTCTTTCTGTCGGCGGGCATCTCTGTCAAATAAATGATCAATATTTCAATCTTTTATTTGGACGGGCAAGGAGGTACGGTAGGGCGGGCCCAGCCCCTTAAGGCCCGCCCATAACTCCAGCCCTGTGTAAAGTACTTAAATTGTGTCAAGACCTTCCTTCTGTATGTTAAGTCGAAGATCAACAAGTCTGAAAGCCTAAATGGTAATTCACTGAGGCCCACCACACATGTTAAGAATATTTTTGTTTTTAATCAAAGTTTATTTTCTTTTTATTTCAATGTAAAAACATACAAATACAAATGCATTTTGTCAAGGTTAGTAGTACATTTTACAAAAAGGGATATTTCAAACATGGATACCTCATAAAAACAGAACCCCCTTACCCACGGGAGAAAAACAACATTATCATCATAAAACAGTCAACTACGAAGCTCTCCACTCTATGTAGCCTAGCGGTTAAGCGCGTTGGGCCAGTAACTGAAAGGTTGCTGGTTCGATTCCTTGAACAGACTAAATGAAAAATCTGTTGATGTGCCCTTGAGCAAGGCATTTAACCCTAAAGGCTCCTGTAAGTCGCTCTGGATAAAAGTGTCTGCTAAATTACTAAAATATAAATATATGTAAATTAAGATACTTTTCTCAGTGTAATTCCACCTTAGATTTCATCCTGTATGTATAGTTCCTTAAACAGCAGTGCAGAGAAAGTACCAGGCTGCGTTTACACAGGCAGCCCACTTCTGATTATTTTGCCACTAATTGGTATTTGACCAATAAGATCAGATATTTTGCCACTTATTGGGCGAAAGATGAGGATTGGGCTGCCTGTGTAAACTCAGCCAGAGAAGCCTATTTCTCACAGATCCAATGAATTGCCCTGAGACACTCAACATCCCACCATATTCTTTGGCTGATAAGAAGTAAGAAATAAACCCACAGTTCTCCACTCCACCCCCATTAGGTTCTCCACTCTCCCAATACCTGCAGTAGAAACAACACAGAGTTAGACTGACCACTCTCTCAGAACGTAGAGTATGAACAACACAGAGAATCAGTCCTACTCCTTACACTGTGGTCAGCGTTATTAGAGCAGTAGTCTCTTACCTTGGGGTGGTCAGTGTTATTATAGAGCAGTAGTCTCTTACCTTGGGGTGGTCAGTGTTATTATAGAGCAGTAGTCTCTTACCTTGAGGTGGTCAGTGTTATTATAGAGCAGTAGTCTCTTACCTTGGGGTGGTCAGTGTTATTATAGAGCAGTAGTCTCTTTCCTTGGGGTGGACAGTGTTATTATAGAGCAGTAGTCTCTTACCTTGGGGTGGTCAGTGTTATTATAGAGCAGTAGTGTCTTACCTTGGGGTGGTCAGTGTTATTATAGAGCAGTAGTCTCTTACCTTGGGGTGGTCAGTGTTATTATAGAGCAGTAGTCTCTTACCTTGGGGTGGTCAGTGTTATTAGAGCAGTAGTCTCTTACCTTGGGGTGGTCAGTGTTATTAGAGCAGTAATCTCTTACCTTGGGGTGGGCAGTGTTATTAGAGCAGTAATCTCTTACCTTGGGGTGGGCAGTGTTATCAGAGCAGTAATCTCTTACCTTGGGGTGGGCAGTGTTATCAGAGCAGTAGTCTCTTACCTTGGGGTGGTCAGTGTTATTATAGAGCAGTAGTCTCTTACCTTGGGGTGGTCAGTGTTATTATAGAGCAGTAGTCTCTTACCTTGGGGTGGTCAGTGTTATTAGAGCAGTAGTCTCTTACCTTGGGGTGGTCAGTGGGGTGCCGTCCACCCATTTCCAGGTCCCCTCAGTAACAGAGTCAGTCAGACCAATCCAGGTCCATCCATTTGGTTTCAACCCAAATATAAATATTTGTTGTTGTGGCACAGAAAACAACATTGTTAAAGAGATTGAATGGGATCTTAAGCACTTACAAATTCATAACATATTGTACTAATTCGTAACATATCATATGAATTGGGGGCAGGACGTAACATATCATACAAAATGGATACCACATTTTGGAGACTTGTTTTGGCTGCTGAGCGCTACCTTCAAAACTACTGGCTGAAATGATACCAAACCTTTATAATGCATATTTAATATGTCTGCGGCAAGTATCCTAGCAGTTAAGAGTGTTGGGCCAGTAACCCAAAGGTTGTTGCTTTGAATCAATGAGCCGACTAGGTGAAAAATATGTCGATGTGCCCTCGAGCAAGGCACTTAACCCTAATTGCTTCTGTAATTCGCTCTGGATAAGAGCATCTGCTAAATGACTAAAACGTAAATGTCTCTTTCTTTCACCTGTTCCTCTCTGCTGTTTATGATCACCAGGTCTGCTCCTCTCTCCAGACGGTCCTCTCTGCTGTTTATGATCACCAGGTCTGATCCTCTCTCCAGACAGTCCTCTCTGCTGTTTATGATCACCAGGTCTGATCCTCTCTCCAGACAGTCCTCTCTGCTGTTTATGATCACCAGGTCTGCTCCTCTCTCCAGACAGTCCTCTCTGCTCTGCTTCCAGGTTTTAGTCTCTGTAGACAGGAAGTACCAACTGGATTCAAACTTCTGACAATATGAGTGAAATAGTTTTGCTTCCAAAAAATAGTAAATAAGTATGTTAAAAATCTGTTTTGTGTGTCGGAATGGTGTGAGCGTACCCCAACAACAGAATGGGGCGTATACCGGTCATAGAAATATTCATGTGAGTAGATCGCTGATTGGCCAGCTCATCCTCAGGAGGATGACATCATTCTCTCTGAATAAATAGCAAGCATTTTTTAAACAGTCTGTTTGATGTGGAGGTTTTGACAATTTTTCTCCAATTTATACTTTGGCCACAAATACGAGTATAGGATGAGTCAACAACATTATTTGGGTATGAGTTAATAGAATATTAACTTTTAAAAGTGAGATTTTTTACTGGATGGGTGTTCATTTTTTGGTTTCTAACATTTCTTTGTTAGCAAAAGCCACACAAGTGGAAACCAATGGAGGAGCGAAGCTGCACAGATATTCCATGGCTCATCATATTAACAATGTTCTGTATGGGAATGGTTAGTTTGCTGTCAGTGGAGGCTGGTGGGATGAGCTATATGAGGAGGAGCTCATTATAATGGCTGGAAAGGAATTGATGTCCTGCCTCCTGCCTCTCTATTGGACAGTTGGTCTGTCAATCAAGACGTGAAGGCTAATGAGAGATTGCTATTGGTGCTTGATAACCATTACAGGTAAGCTCACTCATCAGTAAATATCAAGACCAATGCATCATGTCATGTGTTATTTTAATTTCTTTACACATTTCCACCAAAAATTAGCTGTATTTTGATTCCTTTCCTGCACACGTATACAGTCAGCCTATTCCTTCGTACTGCATGTTTGACAAGTAGGTCTTAACTGATAGGGGGTTTAAAAACCACTCGGACACACTAAATAGTGCGTGTGTACTGTCTCTCTGCGGGTGTGCATGGAGGAAGCTGAAGCGTTGGACTGACGGTTCAGAGATCTTTGCTGCTATCTAGTGGTGGTAAACGGAACAACGACACTGCAGAGACAGCACTTCCTGCTACAACATACTGTATAACAACAATGTAATGTAATTGTATCACTGTGTAGTTTCATCAGATAGGCCAGTTTTCATTGTGATTGTGAACTAACATATCGGATTGTATGGGGTCTCCAACGGAAATTCCGGCTAACTTTCATACAAGAAACCTAATGTAATACAACATATTTGATTGTATTTTTCTTCACGATGTTTTCGTTATCACAGTGATGTTTAAAAACAGTTTATAGACAGCTTGTCTGAAAATTCCATACAAACAGTGGGTCTGACATAACACCACCAGCTAGCAGAGGTGAATTTTATTACAGCACCCCCGGTGCATTCTGGGAGAGTTGATAGAGGCTGATCTTTTTTAGTAGGACGGCAATTTCTGGCACCCGAGATCTCATGTCCAAATAGGCTAGTCTTCCGATATCGGTAGTAATGGCGATGACACGGTTCGAAAAGTTCCTGGCCTCGCTGCTGCGCGGGGCGGTCGGGATGCTGTTCGCCGTCTTCCAGCTACTCGCGCCGCGGCGGGGAGCGGACAGGTCGGCGACGAGGCTCCCACCAATCACGAACCCACTTCTGAGGGTCCCGGCGATGCGGCTCGCCCGCATGATTCGACGGAGAGAGGCAGGTGAACTTTATTAAAGTGTTGTTTGATAGGTAAATGCAACCCGGTAGATCATGACATAACGTGTATTCATATAGATAGGCCCTAGATAAATTAAGAACAGCCAGTTACTTGTTTTATTATGCATCGCAGCTCGGAATGTTTAGGGAAGAGAAAGATGCTGCAAGGTGACTCGGTGGTACTGACGAATGCTGGGATTTGTAGGCTAGTAATAACTTTACGACAGTAGTTTACTGACATAGTAGTTTACTGTATTTAGTACCTAATAGTCCTTGTATTACTCTGGGCCTACTTGAATAAAGTAGGCTATTGAATTAGTGTTTCATATAAAATACATCCTGTCACATCACAGAGGATATACTGTAGTTTGCATCCCAAATGGTCCCCTATTCCATACACGTCTCTGTTCAAAAGCAGTGCACTACATACGGAATAGGGTGCCATTTGGGACAGACCCATAGTGTGGCTTTTGATGGTTGAGCCGGGCTCCCTGTTGAGAGGGATTTACTTCTAGAACTTAAACAATAGTGGCAGGGGGCCACGTAGAGCCACCGGAGGGGACTTTACTTTACCTGTACAAAGGTCACTGTTGTCAGAGCAGGCTGCATCCCAAATGGCACCCGATTCCCTATATAGTGCACTACTTTTGACCGGGGCCCATAGGGTTCTGGTTGAAAGTCGTGCACTATAAAGGGCATAGGGTACCATTTTGGGATACATTCAGAATCATTAGGAACTCTTTCCCCTACTCCCATTCTCTCTCTACTATGTACAGTGCTTTGAGCATCTGGAAAATGTCACTATGCATCCTGTCAATTGCACCCTCTCAGAATAGCTTTACAGTGTTTACAGAGTGTGAGAATAGACATCTTCATCCTAAATATTCACATCTGCGCTTCTCGTTTCTTGTTTGGATTGATAATGGTTGTATCCCAAATGGTATCCTATTCCCTATGTAATGCACTACTTTTGGTCAAAGGTAGTGCACTAACAGGGAATAGGGTGTCATTTGGGACACAGGGCATATCTTGATGAATGATACTGTAATTGATATAATTGTTCTCTCAGGTAACCAGTGTGGAGGTAGTACAGGCCTACATAGACCGCATCCAACAGATTAACCCTCTCATCAATGCCATGGTCAAGGACAGGTGAGAGAGACTGTGAGTGTGTGAGTGTGTGAGTGAGTGAGTGAGTGAGTGAGTGAGAGAGACCTCCCGTCCTCCATCTATCTCTTACCTCCTGTTCTCTTTCCGTCCCTTCTACCACCCCTCTCTACTCTCTCTCTCCCTCCATCCCCCTCTCCTCCCTCCATCCCTCCACCTATCTCTCTCAGGTTTTCCTTGGCCCTGCAGGAGGCAGCCCAGGTTGATAAGCTGATAGAGGAGGAGACAGGAGGAGAGGATGTTCTGGAAGACAGGCTTCCTCTACTGGGGGTCCCTTTCACTGTCAAAGAGGCATTCTCCCTCCAGGGTAGGCTGCTAATGCTACTTCTTCTAATGTTGATTAGAATAGAATAGAGTAACTTTATTCCTATATACCCTGTTACTCTGGTAAATAGGGTCACTGCCCTGACCTGCAGCAGTACTGCTATCAGTTGTATTTCAATATTTGATACAACATTTGGTGCTAAAGTATGGAGTCTTGCATCCAGGATAGGCTGCTAATGCTACTTATACTGAGGATAATATGATCAACATGGTCAATACCATGACCTATAGTTGTGCCTGTGCTGCAATCAATGTTATTTCCCCACTGGTTGTCCTTGATGCAAAGTTTGTTGCTAAAGTCTATCTGTCGCTGTGCCATTCACTATTGAACTGAACTACTACAGTTGAAATAGAAGCCTTGTTTGTTCTAATACCTTGTTTACTGTCACCATCCCTCTCCCATCTCCCTCTCTCTCTCTCTCTGTCTGTCTGTCTGTCTCTCTCTCTCTCTCGCTCTCTCTCTCTCTCGCTCTCTCTCTCTCTCTCTCTCTCTCATGCTCTCTCTTTCCCCTCTTCCTCTCTCTGTCTCTCTCTCTCTCTCTCTCTCTCTCATGCTCTCTCTTTCCCCTCTTCCTCTCTGTCTGTCTCTCTCTCTCTCTATCTCCTCTTCCTCTCTCTCTCTCTCTCTCTCTCTCTCTCTCTCTCTCTCTCTCTCTCTCTCTCATGCTCTCTCTTTCCCCTCTTCCTCTCTTTCTCTCTTTCTCTTTCTCTCTCTCTCTCTCGCTCTCCCCTCTTTCTCTCTCTCTCTCTTTCTCTCTCTCTCTCTCTCTTTCTTTCTTTCTTTCTTTCTTTCTTTCTTTCTCACGCTCTCTCTCTCTCTCTCTCTATCTCTCTCTCTCTCTCTATCTCTCTCTCTCTCTCTCTCTCTCTCTCTCTCTCCAGGTATGCCTAACTCCACAGGGCTGGTGTCACGGCGGGGGGTGATTTCGGCAACGGACGCGCCCCCGGTGGCTCTGCTGAAGAGGGCAGGGGCCATTCCTCTGGGGGTGACTAACTGTAGTGAGCTCTGCATGTGGCTTGAATCCCATAACCGCCTGTATGGAATCACCAACAATCCATACGACCTGGAGAGAATACCAGGGGGAAGCTCCGGTTAGTTACATCACTGTCAATCTAGAATGGAATAGAATGGATGGAATCCAATGCAATGCAGTGGCAATAGAATGTTTGGAATACAATGGAATAGAATGGGAATAGAATGTTTGGAATATGATGGAATAGAATGTTTGGAATATGATGGAATAGAATGGGAATGGAATGTTTGGAATACGATGGAATGAAATAGGAGTAGACAATAGAATGATACCTTTACTGTCAACCTTGAATATATTGTTGTACGTCAGTGTGACTCAAAGTGCTACTGCATCTTGTATGACCTTTATCTCTCTGTTTGTCTCTCTCAGGAGGGGAGGGCAGTATTTTGGGGGGCGGCGGTTCAGTGATAGGGGTTGGCTCAGATGTTGGGGGCAGTATTCGCATCCCAGCATTCTTCAACGGCATCTTCGGCCACAAGCCCACATCAGGTGAGGCCCTCAAGTCTGACACCTGTTGTGTTCGTGGAGGTTTGTATCTATCCCTCTTTTAGAGAGACACATCCTGTGTGTGTGTGTGTGTGACACTGACACCAGTCTGCTGTCTCTGTGTTGTATGTAACGAGGGCCAGTTCCTTCTAGTCGTGTGTGTGGGGTTGTGTTTGCTTACAGGTGTGTGTGTGTGTGTGTGGTTGTGTTTGCTTACAGGTGTGTGTGTGTGTGTGTGGTTGTGTTTGATTACAGGTGTGTGTGTGTGTGTGTGTGTGTGTGTGTGTGTGGTTGTTTGATTTCAGGTGTGTGTTTGTGTGTGTGTGTGAGGTTGTGTTTGCTTGCAGGTGTGTGTGTGTGTGGTTGTGTTTGCTTACAGGTGTGTGTGTGTGGTTGTGTTTGCTTACAGGTGTGTGTGTGTGGTTGTGTTTGCTTACAGGTGTGTGTGTTTGTGTGTGTGTGGTTGTGTTTGCTTACAGGTGTGTGTGTGTGTGTGGTTGTGTTTGCTTACAGGTGTGTGTGTGTGTGTGTGTGGTTGTGTATGCTTACAGGTGTGTGTGTGTGTGTGTGTGTGTGTGGTTGTGTTTGCTTACAGGTGTGTGTGTGTGTGGTTGTGTTTGCTTACGTGTGTGTGTGTGTGTGTGGTTGTGTTTGCTTACAGGTGTGTGTGTGTGGTTGTGTTTGCTTACAGGTGTGTGTGTGTGTGGTTGTGTTTGCTTACAGGTGTGTGTGTGTGGTTGTGTTTGCTTACAGGTGTGTGTGTGTGTGGTTGTGTTTGCTTACAGGTGTGTTTGTGTGGTTGTGTTTGCTTATAGGTGAGTGTGGTTGTGTTTGCTTACAGGTGTGGGTGTGTGGTTGTGTGTTGGTTTTGCTGGCAGGTGTGCGTGTATTTTGGTATCTGGTATGTTATAAGGATCCCCATTAGCTGTTGAGAAAGCAGCAGCTACTCTTCCTGGGGTCCACACAAAACATGACATAATACAGAACATTAGCAGACAAGAACAGCTCAAGGACAGAACTACATCAATTTTAAAAAGCCTACATATCAATACATACACACAAACTATCTAGGTCAAATAGGGGAGAGGCTCTGTGCCGTGAGGTGTGGTTTTATTTGTTTTTTTTTAACCAGGTTTGCTGTTCATTTGAGCGATATGAGACAGAAGGGAGTTCCATGCAGTAATGGCTCTATATACATATATATTATGGTAGTAGTAATGTATTACAGTGCCTTCAGAAAGTATTCAGACCGCTTTCCTTTTTCAACATTTTGTTACGTTACAGCCTTATTTTAAAATGGATTAAATAAATGTTTTTCCCTCATCAATCTACACACAATACCCCATAATGACAAAGGTTTTTAGAACTTTTTGCAAATCTATTTACATAAGTATTCAGACCCTTTGCTATGAGACTCAAAATTGAGCTCCGGTGCATCCTGTTTCAATTGATTATCCTTGATTGGAGTCCACCTGTGGTAAATTCAATTGATTGGACAGTATACGTGGGTCAGTTCTCCTCTCTCTCTCTGTAGGTGTAGTATCTAACATGGGTCAGTTCTCCTCTCTCTCTCTGTAGGTGTAGTATCTAACGTGGGCCAGTTCCCCCCGGCCTCAGGGCAGCAGCCTGGTTTCCTGTGTACAGGCCCCATGTGTCGCTATGCCCAGGACCTGCTGCCCATGCTCAGAGTTATGGGAGGAGCCAACGCTGACAGGTATAGAGGGACAACAACAACATGCACAGAGACACAATAACTCCATGTTAATAACACCCAGATATGACCACTTCTTCTCTCTCTGTTAGAGACACAATAAATCCATGTTAATAACACCCAGATATGACCACTTCTTCTCTCTCTGTTAGAGACACAATAAATCCATGTTAATAACACCCAGATATGACCACTTCTTCTCTCTCTGTTAGAGACACAATAAATCCATGTTAATAACACCCAGATATGACCACTTCTTCTCTCTCTGTTAGAGACACAATAAATCCATGTTAATAACACCCAGATATGACCACTTCTTCTCTCTCTGTTAGAGACACAATAAATCCATGTTAATAACACCCAGATATGACCACTTCTTCTCTCTCTGTTAGAGACACAATAAATCCATGTTAATAACACCCAGATATGACCACTTCTTCTCTCTCTGTTAGAGACACAATAAATCCATGTTAATAACACCCAGATATGACCACTTCTTCTCTCTCTGTTAGAGACACAATAAATCCATGTTAATAACACCCAGATATGACCACTTCTTCTCTCTCTGTTAGAGACACAATAAATCCATGTTAATAACACCCAGATATGACCACTTCTTCTCTCTCTGTTAGAGACACAATAAATCCATGTTAATAACACCCAGATATGACCACTTCTTCTCTCTCTGTTAGAGACACAATAAATCCATGTTAATAACACCCAGATATGACCACTTCTTCTCTCTCTGTTAGAGACACAATAAATCCATGTTAATAACACCCAGATATGACCACTTCTTCTCTCTCTGTTAGAGACACAATAAATCCATGTTAATAACACCCAGATATGACCACTTCTTCTCTCTCTGTTAGAGACACAATAAATCCATGTTAATAACACCCAGATATGACCACTTCTTCTCTCTCTGTTAGAGACACAATAACTCCATGTTAATAACACCCAGATATGACCACTTCTTCTCTCTCTGTTAGAGACACAATAAATCCATGTTAATAACACCCAGATATGACCACTTCTTCTCTCTCTGTTAGAGACACAATAAATCCATGTTAATAACACCCAGATATGACCACTTCTTCTCTCTCTGTTAGAGACACAATAAATCCATGTTAATAACACCCAGATATGACCACTTCTTCTCTCTCTGTTAGAGACACAATACATCCATGTTAATAACACCCAGATATGACCACTTCTTCTCTCTCTGTTAGAGACACAATAAATCCATGTTAATAACACCCAGATATGACCACTTCTTCTCTCTCTGTTAGAGACACAATAACTCCATGTTAATAACACCCAGATATGACCACTTCTTCTCTCTCTGTTAGATACACAATAAATCCATGTTAATAACACCCAGATATGACCACTTCTTCTCTCTCTGTTAGATACACAATAAATCCATGTTAATAACACCCAGATATGACCACTTCTTCTCTCTCTGTTAGAGACACAATAAATCCATGTTAATAACACCCAGATATGACCACTTCTTCTCTCTTTCTGTTTGACCCTCGTTCTCTCTCTCTCTCTCCCCCTCTCTCTCTGCAGGTTGTCTCTGTCGTCTGAGGTGGATCTGAAGAGGTTACGGTTTTTCTCTGTTCCTCACGATGGAGGCTCTCCTCTGGTGTCTCCTGTCGATCAGCAGCTAGTCGT
>NW_028167180.1:444716-495902 GCF_964263955.1 Coregonus lavaretus
CGTTCTCTCTCCTCTCTTCTCTTGTTCTCTCTCATCTCTCTCTTTGTTCTCTCTCTCTCTTGTTCTCTCTCTCTCTTGTTCTCCTCTCTCTCTCTCTCTCTCTCTCTCTCTTGTTCTCTCTCTCTCTTGTTCTCTCTCTCTCTCTCTCTCTCTCTCTCTCTCTCTCTCTCTCTCTCTCTCTCTCTCTCTCTCTCTCTCTCTCTCCTCTCTCTCATTCCTCTCTCCTGTTTATGATCACCAGGTCTGCTCCTCTCTCCAGACAGTCCAGTCTGCTCTCCTCCCAGGTTTTCTTCTCAGTAGAGAGTAAGTAGAAACTGGAGTGAAAGTATGTCCATCCCTCCTGACAATGACGAGCTACAGACCAGTTACAACACCCTGGCTAATGAGAGAGACCAGCTACAGACCAGTTACAACACCCTGACTGAAGAGAGAGACCAGCTACAGACCAGTTACAACAACCTGACTGAAGAGAGAGACCAGCTACAGACCAGTTATAACAACCTGACTGAGAGAGAGACCAGCTACAGACCAGTTACAACACCCTGACTAATGAGAGAGACCAGCTACAGACCAGTTACAACACCCTGACTAATGAGAGAGACCAGCTACAGACCAGTTACAACACCCTGACTAATGAGAGAGACCAGCTACAGACCAGTTACAACACCCTGACTAAAGCGAGAGACCATCTACAGACCAGTTACAACACCCTGACTAAAGCGAGAGGCCATATTCAGGCAAAGATTTTTGTGATAGGTGAGATATAAACTGTGATTAATTAGAAGTAAAATCAACAGTAATTATATATCAATGGGTTTGTGAGTATAAAGATACTGGCTAAGTTTCACAATGTGTTCACCTTTGCTCTTCAACAGTATGAAAATGTATGCACTCACTAACTGTAAGTCGCACTGGATAAGAGCGTCTGCTAAATGACTAAAATGTAAATGTGAATGTAAACAGAGCAGCATTGTCAAGAGGAATGGAGATACTTTGACTCCAGGTCGACTTCCTCTCCACTGATTGAATTGTGTCACCACACAAATAACTTCCTCTTTGCGGTGACAACACCAGAATGAAGGTTTGGATCATAAATAACATTCCAAAGCCATTAAAAAGAGGAAGAAAGATGGAACAGAACAGAATGAACAGGGGATGGAGAGGACGTTATATACAACTGTCTGGTCTACAAGCCTGCGTCCCTAAGGACACCCTATTTCCCTATGTAGTGCACTATATAGAGAATATGGTGCCATTTGGGACACATATCAAGTCTCCTTCTTATTGGTGGATAGAGCCTTGAAACATCCTGTCACCTGCTGTGGGCCACAGACAGAGAACAGAGAGGGAGCGGGTGGAGACACATCAGATCAACTAGTAATACTACTTCTACTACTCAGTACAGTTAGAATACAGTCGATATTACCATTAGGAGTCAGTTAGAAAGGTAATCATACAGTAGATATTACCATTAGGAGTCAGTTAGAAAGGTAATCATACAGTAGATATTACCATTAGGAGTCAGTTAGAAAGGTAATCATACAGTAGATATTACCATTAGGAGTCAGTTTGAAAGGTAATCATACAGTAGATATTACCATTAGGAGTCAGTTAGAAAGGTAATCATACAGTAGATATTACCATTAGGAGTCAGTTAGAAAGGTAATCATACAGTAGATATTACCATTAGGAGCCAGTTAGAAAGGTAATCATACAGTAGATATTACCATTAGGAGTCAGTTAGAAAGGTAATCATACAGTAGATATTACCATTAGGAGTCAGTTAGAAAGGTAATCATACAGTAGATATTACCATTAGGAGTCAGTTAGAAAGGTAATCATACAGTAGATATTACCATTAGGAGCCAGTTAGAAAGGTAATCATACAGTAGATATTACCATTAGGAGTCAGTTAGAAAGGTAATCACAAGTTGTTGAATTAAATGAGATTATTGAAGAAAATGACAAGAGAGCAATGAGGAGAGTGAAGACTGACATGACTAAAAACAATGAAAAATGCTAAATTATAGCAAGTCCCAGTGGAATCGTTTTTGATAGATTTTACCTTCAATTATGCAAATAGATGTATAATTTAAATGTATTCATTGGTATTAAAGAGTCAATCTTATGTTCAACCTAAACAAAGTAGTCACCCGCCACCGGTTTGGTAAAAGGCTGAGGAATGGATCTGGAGAAATATAGGCAAGAACTGATCATCCATCAGATCAACATTATAGTTTCAAAAATGTTTTGAGGCTCTACATGCAATTTGTTTACAATATCATTGTTTCCAAACAATTAATAAAACATAGTATTTTTTGGGTTCTGATGGGGTACGACTGTTGAACTAAACTCATGAGGTATTTATAAGTTATCATCTTTAAGAATGGATTGGTAAACTTTATATCATAAAACAGCTGTGAGAAACGCTCCTGTTGTGGCTGATTATGTCACACCCCCACCCTCTTATACGTGTGTGTGTGTGTGTGTGTGTGTGTGTGTGTGTGTGTGTGTGTGTGTGTGTGTGTGTGTGTGTGTGTGTGTGTGTGTGTGTGTGTGTGTGTGTGTGTGTGCGCACATGCGTTTGATTGTGTGGGTGTGTGTGTGTGTTTATGTGTGTGAGTGGGTGTGTGTGTGTTCTCACATCAGTTTGTTTCTCCTCAGGACCTGAGGATTCAGGGAGAAGACTCTACAGGATGGGTGCTGTGAGCTTTGGGATGCTGTGTGTTCTACAAGTCACTCTCAACATCTCCCTGAGACTAGTCTGTGAGTGTATTGTTATCTAATCATTACACTATATCAGACTTTCACAACAAGGTCCTAAATTCAGATTAATGTTGTTATCTGTGTAACTAACTTCCTCCTCTGTTAGACATTACGGAACTTGCAAAGCACAGCCAAGATAATCTGTCCACTTTTAGCAGACTGTCTAGCAATGTTACCTCTAATATTTTTGGGCACTGAGCACATTTTAGGTATAGTGAGCGGAAACTTCCGCCGTGCGTTTACAGTGAACACTGAGGCTGTACGTTTACAGTTTTAGACAGTAGCCAATAGGCTATTGTGGCTATTTGAGCATTATGTAGGCCTACCAACAAAACCAATGGAGCAAATCCCATAACATTTTCACATTGAAAAAGCATTTGATTTCTATGATATAGCCTACAGTAGCCTATATGTGGTGTTCAATGCAGGCCTACATTGCATGAGACTTTGAAAAACGTTTTTACATTATGAAAAGCTTGACATTAATTCATGATTTTTTACATGGTCTGTAACACCATGGGCCAAATACATTACTATAAATTGCATTGTATTGTGTTGTATTATGCAAGACACCACTTTACAAAATACATTTAATTATTATTACCATACAGATAATTAATTACACAGTGTAGGCTACCCCTCTGCCATTTGGCTTATTTGCATATTCAACCCTGTCTCAAAATACAACACTGCCCCTTTAATTTAGACATAACCGTTGTACCTGACTGGATTTTCAAAGACAGCTTGAAATGTAGCCTACATGTTTTGTGCTCTTGTAGGAAGCAGTAACTCCCCATTGCTGACCTATACTTATGTATACCTGGGCTATAGTGGGTAAGAGCGTTGTGCCAGTAACCGAAAGGTCGCTGGTTCTAATCCCCGAGCCGACTAGGTGAAATATCTGTCGATGTGCCCTTGAGCAAGGCACTTAACCCTAATTGCTCCTGTAAGTCGCTCTGGATAAGAGTGTCTGCTAAATGACCAAAAATAAAAAAATAAACTAATAACTCGCTAACTAGCAAAGAATATCAACAACTGTGCACACGCGCGGCTCTGTGTTCTAATCTGAACTGATCTGAAAAACGTATTCACTCGTCGATAATTGAAAGACCGCTCTTAGGCAACCCGCGCCAATAGAATTATACTCCGTTGCGCTCTGGCTCTGCCTACAACACAATCACAGACTCAATCTTGAAAAGTTAGATTTGTTTTGGTTTGTTGCATTGAAAAGGGGCTGATATAATATTGATTGTATTGCAGAAAAAACGTTGATCTATATAGTTCAAACTAATGGGGTGAACTCAGTGAAGTTCAATCTCTTGTATCTCTGCACGGCATGGTAATTATTCTGCGCGGCAGTCCTCGAGGAAGTGCGTGGCCGCGCACTCGCGCAGTTTAGAGGGAACATTGTTTTTAAGGACAAAACCTAAAACTGACTTTACCTTAACCCTAACCTTCACCTAATTTTAACTAATTCAGAAACTGAACAGATTAAAAATGTATAAAATAAGTTTAAATTGAAGCCTTTTTCTTTACAGGTGTCCTGTTGTATTTGTGGTGACCTTAAATCCATGGATGAAAAGTGTCCTGTGTTTTTAAGACAGATGCAGTGCATAAGGCCTACATAGAATGTGAATAATGACATTAAGGGTACGTCTCAAATGGCACCCTATCTCACACACACACACACGCACACACACGCACACACACAAATACACACGCACACACACCATTTTTTGTGAGCATATTAATAAATTCCTTCTTATCAGCATCCTGTGTGTTAAGAGTTATATTTCACACATCATTAGACACAACATGAGGTCAGTACATTACTCACAACACGAGGTCAGTACATTAGACATAACATGAGGTCAGTACATTAGACACAACATGAGGTCAGTACATTAGACACAACATGAGGTCAGTACATTAGACACAACATGAGGTCAGTACAGTAGACACAACATGAGGTCAGTACATTAGACACAACATGAGGTCAGTACATTAGACACAACATGAGGTCAGTGCATTAGACACAACATGAGGTCAGTACAGTAGAACACAACATGAGGTCAGTACATTAGACACAACATGACGTCAGTACATTACTCACAACATGAGGTCAGTACAGTAGACACAACATGAGGTCAGTACATTAGACACAACATGAGGTCAGTACAGTAGAACACAACATGAGGTCAGTACATTAGACACAACATGACGTCAGTACATTACTCACAACATGAGGTCAGTACAGTAGACACAACATGAGGTCAGTACATTAGACACCAACATGAGGTCAGTACATTAGACACAACATGAGGTCAGTGCATTAGACACAACAAGGTCAGTACATTAGACACAACATGAGGTCAGTACATTAGACACAACATGAGGTCAGTACAGTAGAACACAACATGAGGTCAGTACATTAGACACAACATGAGGTCAGTACATTAGACACAACATGAGGTCGGTACATTAGACACAACATGAGGTCAGTACATTAGACACAACATGAGGTCAGTACATTAGACACAACATGAGGTCAGTACATTAGACACAACATGAGGTCAGTACATTTAGACACAACATGAGGTCAGTACAGTAGACACAACATGAGGTCAGTACATTAGACACAACGTGAGGTCAGTACATTAGACACAACATGAGGTCAGTACATTAGACACAACATGAGGTCAGTACATTAGACACAACATGAGGTCAGTACATTAGACACAACATGAGGTCAGTACATTAGACACAACATGAGGTCAGTACATTAGACACAACATGAGGTCAGTACATTAGACACAACATGAGGTCAGTACATTAGACACAACATGAGGTCAGTACAGTAGACACAACATGAGGTCAGTACATTAGACACAACATGAGGTCAGTACAGTAGACACAACATGAGGTCAGTACAGTAGACTCCTGATAAGTAAGTCCGTAGTACTCAGGAATCAGCTATAAAAATGAACAGGAGAAGAAAATGTCCCAACCTCAACCACGAATGTGTGGTCCTCTGTAGCTCAATTGGTAGAGCATGGCGCTTGTAAGATCGCCGGGACCACCCATACGTAAAAATGTATGCACACATGACTGTAAGTCGCTTTGGATAAAAGCGTCTGCTAAATGGCAAATTAAATTAAATATTAAATATGAATCATCTTCCTGTTTTAACATTTCCCTTTTATTTCTGGGTATAAGATCATAAACAGTTAGTCACAGACTCAGAGCAGAGACAGATAGAGACACAGACACAGGGTCAACGACAAGACCAGAACCTGAAAATAGACAGAAAACACAGTAAGTTGTTGGAGATGTCTGAGGCCATCTATGCTGTGCCAGATATGACCAAGAAGGTCAAGTTTGACAGAGGTGAGATGGAGGAGAGGATTGTGGATATCTACGTCAGTGCCGACACCCTGAGAGAACGGGTGAAGGACCAGCACCAAGAGAGAAGAGACAGCAGACACTGCCTCCTATAATGGACAAGGAGACCAGTACTCAGGTAACACACACACACACACAAACACACACACACACACACACACACACACACACACACACACACACAGACACACACACACACGCACAACATAATAATCTCTCTTATGTGTCCACAGAGCCTGATAGCTCAGGGAAGAGATCCTTCCTAGTTGCTGCAGTGTGTCTGGGGCTGCTTTTGTGTTCTCCTACTGGCTGGGATCATAGGCCTGTCTGTCTACTGTAAGTTTGTGTCAAAGTTCATTGCTTATCACCAAGTTGTAAGAAGTGCTGGTTACTAGGCCTATTTACCTGGTGTTTTACCTAGTAACTATGCGTTTATACTTTATAGATAACAGACTCATCAAAGATTCTGAGGATAAAAGGAACAACTTGATCCAGCTACAGACCAGATACAACAACCTGACTAAAGAGAGAGACCAGCTACAGACCAGCTACCACAACCTGACTGCTGAGAGAGACCAGCTACAGACCAGCTACAGACCAGCTACCACAACCTGACTAAAGAGAGAGACAGGCTTCAGAATTTGCTTTGTGGTCAGTGAGCTGGTTTTCATACCTTTCTTTATTATAAAGTCAATTTGTTCATTGAGATTTAGTCCAGTAAATCATGGAAAATAAAATGTAATGTTTATTGTATTGTATCATATTGTCTCAGTATTGTGTTGTGTTGTGTTGTGTCATCAAACAGAGAAAACCTGTTGTTTTGATGGATGGAAGAAGTTTGACTGCAGTTGTTACTTCCTCTCTACTGAGGAGAAAACCTGGGAGGAGAGCAGACAGGACTGTCTGAAGAGAGGAGCAGACCTGGTGATAATAAACAGCAAAGAGGAACAGGTGTGTGTGAGAGAGAGAGAGAGAGAGAGAGAGAGAGAGAGAGAGAGAGAGAGAGAGAGAGAGAGAGAGAGAGAGAGAGAGACAGAGCAAGAGAGAGAGGGGGGGGGGGTGGTAGGAAGGATATGGGTGTGCTGGGGGTAGATATGATCAAACGGTGAGCTCCAATGGAATTGGGACAGTGACACATTTTTGGTTGTTTTGGCTCTGTACTCCAGCATTTTGGATTTGAAATGATACAATGACTATGAGGTTAAACTGCAGTCTGAAGCAGTAATTTTAGGGTTTTCTCATCCATATCAGAAATGACAGCACTTTTAGTACATAGTCCCCCATTTTAGGGGACCAAAAGTATTGGGACAAATTCACTTATATGTGTATTAAAGTTACAGACTCACATATATCACACCCCCAAGATTCGCTAACCTCTCACCATTACAGTAACAGGAGAGGTTAACGTGTCTTGGGGGTATGCTATTTGTTCATCTTTAACTTTCTCACTCATCATTATTCACAGTTCATTCAGCACTTTCCGTAATCATTAAGTGTTTAGAAACATATTCTACTCTTATTTACAATAAAAGTGACTCCAAAATGACACGATACATTATTACCATTCATTTCTGTTGGGCACAAAATAATCTGAAACACAACCAAAACAAACAGCAAATGCATCCAACACGTTTGTAGAGTCACAAGCTTGATGTAATCATTGTGTGCTAGGAATATGGGAACAAATACTAAACTTTGACTACTTTAATACACATATAATTCAATTTGTCCCAATTCTTTTGGTCCCCGAAAATGGGGGGACTATGTAAAGAAAAAAGGGCTGTCATTTCTAAACGGTTCATTCGATGTGGATGAAACCCTACAATGAAAGCTGGAGTACAGAGCCAAAACAACCAAAAATGTGTCAATACCTTTGGAGCTCCATGTATATATATATATCTTTCTCAACAACAGAAGTATCTCTTCAATCTCAAGAAGAGGGTCTGGATTGGTCTGACTGACAGACAGAGAGAGGGGACCTGGAAATGGGTGGATGGAACAACACTGACTACAGAGTAAGAGATTATAACTACTCTGACAATGAGGCTCCAATTTTCAGTTCATTCAACCTTTATCTATACAGATTACTGTTATCGATGGCAGCAGTCAACAAAGTTGAATTTAAGATAAAACATTTCTGTATATTATTTAGGATTGTGATGTTCTAACTGTGATATCTGACTGTTTTTAACCCTGTAGGGACTGGTATTAACCATGATATCTGACTGTTTTTAACCCTGTAGGTACTGGTATTAACCATGATATCTGACTGTTTTTAACCCTGTAGGTACTGGTATTAACAATGATATCTGACTGTTTTTAACCCTGTAGGTACTGGTATTAACCATGATATCTGACTGTTTTTAACCCTGTATGTGCTGGTATTAACAATGATATCTGACTGTTGTTAACCCTGTAGGTACTGGTATTAACCATGATATCTGATGGTTTTTAACCCTATAGGTACTGGTATTAACCATGATATCTAATGGTTTTTAACCCTATAGGTACTGGTATGACCCACAGCCTGATAACAAAGGTCCTACTGGGGAGGAGGACTGTGCTGAGATACACAAAGATCAGCGTCCTCTGAAGGCATGGAATGACTTGTCATGTGGAAGCAAACTCAACTGGATTTGTGAGAAAGTGGTTGAATATCACCAATGTCACCATGACAACATACTGTAATACAGTGGACACATCTCTATCCCTCTCTCTCTCTCTCTCTCGCTCTCTCTCTCTCTCTCTCTTTCATTCTCTCTCTTTCTCTCTATCTTTCTTTCTCTCTCTCTCTCTCTCTCTCTCTCTCTCTCTCTCTCTCTCTCTCTCTCTCTCTCTCTCTCTCTCTCTCTCTCTCTCTCACACTCTCTCACAGTCTGAAACCCACACACACACACACCCTCACACACACAGACAAGCTCGCACACGCATGCCAACACACCTATTGTTGTATTTGTTTGTAGTGTCATATTAATAAAAGTCCTACTTATTTCCTGCTTGTAGCTTACTGTGTATCAGTAGTTATGTTTCACACATCAGATACAACACGTACATTTGATTTTTTGCACACTCTACATGCTTCGACCCGTACTGAGTATACGAAGAGGCAGGACGCAGACGCAAGAATTAACAAGGTCAAGGTGTACTTAACATGTACAAAGAGAAATAACAAAGATAGAGTAAACGACACGAAGCTAAACAATCACACACAACATCATCCAGAACAGTCAAGGGCTAAATAGGGGTGGTGATGAGATGATGAGGTGCAGTGGGCGTTGGGGTGCGTTGGGTTTCCATTCCGGTGTTGCCGAGGAGGTGCGCTCAGACCGGTGGCTCAGTAGACCGGCGAATCAGAGCGCCGGAGGGGAGCAACGGGGGAGACGTGACTCATGCAGTGCATTCCATCAATTACAATTCAAATATATTCTTCTTACTTGCTACATATATTTACATGCTCCCATTTATGTCTGGTGCAAACATTCTCAACCCTACCAAACCACCATTACATACACTGTATAGGAGTGTAGTAGAGATATCAAAGGGTATCAAAGCATGTTACTTAATCATCTTTGACAGTCAGTCTTTGTTGTCAAGTTACATATATGCACAATATCATATGCTCATATTTGACTGTTGTTCCCCTATATGGGTCCCAATAGAGGGAAGTGAAGTGGTTCAACCAGCTGTCACTCAAAAACTACTCAACCAATCAGGTTCATCAAGAGAGAGGAGAGCCCTGGTGGTTCCTGTTGTCATCTCATCCTCACTGGTTAAGCCTACCCACCCTCAATATCCACTTGGAGCAGTTTGTAGTGTCAAATCTATTGTATGGACATTATAATGACCCATGTTTGTAGTCCTGGACCTCCTGAACATGTTGATGTATATTTGGGAGAAAACAGAGGGTCCAAATCAGCAGAAAGATGAAAGGAAGGAGGAGTTCTGGAAACTCCCTGAATTATCTTGGGGCTGTTACATATGATATTTAATATATGTTAACAGATAGACTTTGTTCTCCACTTCCCCTCTATTATCTATATCTTCCTGGTATGATAGTGTCCTGTCCATCACCAGAAATAGCAAGTCCCATTCCCTGGGCAGGAGGACTGTGTTGAGATATACTCTGGACAAGATGACCATGTAGAGACATGGAATGATTTATATTGTGCAGCAGAAAATGGTTTAGCAATAAGCACTGTAACAATCTCTCACACACATACATGCACACAAGTACGTACACAAGTATGCAAACTTGTTCTATTTTTTGTATTAGCATAGCCACAACTACCCGTGTCATTTTGTTGATACTTCCCTAGAGTTAACACCTACAGCAGTCACACAGACAGAGACACACAGATGACTCAGAGACAGAGATATCACTAGAAGCAGAGACTTAACGTATAGAGGGCTTGCAGTTGACGTACGACGCCTCCTGGCGGCCATTTTGGAAGTTCACCACATTAATTCTAGAAGCAGAGACTTAATGTATAGTAGACCTATATAGACAGAAAGACCCAGGCATTGTTAAAGATGTCAAAGGTCATCTATGCTGATCCAGATATGAACAAGAAGGTCAAGTTTGACAGAGATGAGATGGAGGAGAGGATTGTGGATATCTACATCAGTGCAGACACCCTGAGAGACGGTGAGACCAGCACCAAGAGAGAAGTGACAGCAGACACTGCTCCTAATAATGGACCAGGAGACCAGTACTCAGGTAACACACACACACACAGACACACAGCAGGACTCTTAGCCTGATAGCTCAAAGAACAGACCCTTCCTACAGATGTAGAATCTCAATCTATTGATGCTGTGTTCTAATACAGTCTAGGTAGATAGGTTTGGGTTAGTTATCTGTGTTCTAATACAGTCTAGGTAGATGGGTTTGGGTTAGTTATCTGTGTTCTAATACAGTCTAGGTAGATGGGTTTGGGTTAGTTATCTGTGTTCTAATACAGTCTAGGTAGATGGGTTTGGGTTAGTTATCTGTGTTCTAATACAGTCTAGGTAGATGGGTTTGGGTTAGTTATCTGTGTTCAAATACAGTCTAGGTAGATGGGTTTGGGTTAGTTATCTGTGTACTAATACAGTCTAGGTAGATAGGTTTGGGTTAGTTATCTGTGTTCTAATACAGTCTAGGTAGATGGGTTTGGGTTAGTTATCTGTGTTCTAATACAGTCTAGGTAGATGGGTTTGGGTTAGTTATCTGTGTTCAAATACAGTCTAGGTAGATGGGTTTGGGTTAGTTATCTGTGTACTAATACAGTCTAGGTAGATAGGTTTGGGTTAGTTATCTGTGTTCTAATACAGTCTAGGTAGATGGGTTTGGGTTAGTTATCTGTGTTCTAATACAGTCTAGGTAGATGGGTTTGGGTTGGTTATCTGTGTTCTAATACAGTCTAGGTAGATGGGTTTGGGTTGGTTATCTGTGTTCTAATACAGTCTAGGTAGATAGGTTTGGGTTAGTTATCTGTGTACAAATACAGTCTTGGTAGATGGGTTTGGGTTAGTTATCTGGGCACATACAGCAGTGTTTCCTTCAAACCACAAACACTAAAGTACACACAATAGAATATACTACCACATCTTAATTTTCCATTTAAATATTTTGTAAAATATTGTAAATTTGATCAAATGTGTAATGATACCAGTCATCAGTCAATCATCAGGGTGACTTCTGACTACTGTTGATCTCTTTCCCACTAACAGGTATATTGTGTGATATTTTCCCCCTCAGAACCCACAGTAAAGTTTGAGGCCCTCTTGAAGGTGTGACACAGTCATCATCAGGCTGAGTTTGATGCAAACCACAACACAAACAACCTGACAAAGATAAATGTCATTCAGTTTCCCAGATGTAAATATGCAGGTGTCATCATTACTGTATAAGATATTCATTGTATTTTCCATCTCTTAGATATATTGTGTTTTGTATTTGTGTCAAAGCAACAGTTAATGTCAAAACACCAGTTTAGTCAGGAGGTTGTTATGACGGTTCACTGCCACCCTATGGCCTCTGTTGTCTCTGCTAGTCAACATGATGGCTGCTGAAAGCTTCTTGGTAACTGAGTCACTCCTTATCTCTCTTCCAACCCCACTCATGAGGTTGGCCACGTTCCAGGCTGACTACATTGATGTTGCCTGCCAGATGTCACAACTCCTCGATAGATGTTTAACATATCAGCTAACCAAATCCTATGGTATAGCAATCTAATGCCCAACAGCACAGTCGATGACTTGGCCAGCAGCCATGGGTCAATGGCTGTCTTCAATGTAGTCGGCCTGGAATGAGACCATCCTCGGTGTGGTTGACAGATTGAGCAGTACTGAGCTCTGACCTCACAGACACAGGAAACTACTAACCCTGCTCCTGCTCTCCCTCCCTCCCATCTCCCTCTGACCTCACAGACACAGGAAACTACTAACCCTTCTCCTGCTCTCCCTCCCTTCCATCTCCCTCTGACAGTATCCTCTTCTCTTATCACTCTGGTTACGATTTAACTCTTTGGCCTCAAGTTCATTTCAAAGCCATAACTAAGTTTAATTTCTTTGTACATGTCACGCCCTGACTCTGGGGACTCCTATTTGTTGAGTCAGGGTGTGTATATTCTATGTTGTGGTGTTCTATGTTATAGGTTCTATTATGTGTAGATCTATGTTGGCCGGGTTGGTTCCCAATCAGAGGCAGCTGTAGCTCGTTGTCTCTGATTGGGGACCATACTTAGGCAGCCTATTGGCACTAGTGGGTTGTGGGATCTTGTTCCGTGTTAAGGTATGTTGTGTTGCGCTGCCTTGGACTTCACGTATCGTCTGTTTATTGTTTTGTCGTTGTGTTTATTCGTTAATAAACATGTATGCATATCACGCTGCGCCTTGGTCCGTCCCGTTCGTCAACGATCGTGACAGTACAACTATGTTGAATAATGGGTGAATATTGTCCGTGTTAGCCACAATCTCACTCAGATGTGATGATTAAAGCTTCAGGTTACCTTTGTCAAGATTTTGAATCTTTCTTTAAATCTGAATATCTTTGTAGTTCATTCTAATTATAACCTGAGAACAAACTCATTTTCTCGTGAGATGAAATTAATCTCTGTATAATTGATGTACAGGTAGTGGATATATAGGACATGGGATGTAATAATGTTCAATGGTTTTATTTATTCAACAAAAGCTGGAGAGCACATGCTTAAAAATATAATGAAATTACAAATTACCATTACATTCAATTTCACCTCATTACCGTACAAAATACATATTTTTTAAATAATCGTCATCTTAATCTGAGGAAGTAATGCGTATTTAACCATTTAACAGGATCGTTACACCTGAGAGCTGAGAAAGATACATTTGTTTCAGATTACTTATCCTTGTACATTGGTGGGAAGAATGATCAGCAATATACAGACCATAATTAAAGAACAGTATGTAACCTGTATCGGCTGTTCTGCTGATGGTAAAAAAATATAAATATACATTTTACCACCAATTTGCAGTTCAGCTCTTACGAACTCTATTGCTCACAATATCACATCCTGTCAAATGGAGAAGCACTCACCTGTACTCTGTACTAGTAACTATTGATGCAAGGAGCTCTTCAATCAAACTCTTCTTACAGTGTATCAGTTCTCTTTGTCATCCCAATCATGCATTTTTTTTTTATAGCTGTGATAATGACGATCCATCCCATACAATGACGTTGAGGTCTCGACTGAAAGAGAACCTTAAAGTTACTTTCTCTTTCCATTTGGATAAATCTTTAACTTCACGTTCTTCATTACAATGTAACATATTTATGTGATAGTGAGGTATAGTCATACTAGACACAATGTAGCTCCGATTCTTATTATATTTGGTTACATGTAGCCAGAGGGGGGAATTGTCAGAGGTTACCAGAGTAACTGCATTGGCAGGGAGCGTTAGTAGTCTCTAAGCTTTGTCTGCCAATCATGTTTTTAGCTGGTGAGATTCTGACCTCTTGTGCCCAAAGTGCACCATGTCAAGACGATGATTCAGACAGAATCCCAATGACTCTTAAACAGCTTCATATTGTCGTTTCCTTTACTTTGTTATGTCAGAGTGAGACCCGGATGTTTTCCCCATAGAGATTCATTAGATTCTATTTAATTCTATGGGTTTCTCATCATATTGCTTTCATATGGCTAGGTCTTTCAGATCTGTGGTGGTTACAAAGGAAAGAAGGCAAGGACAGGAGACAAGGAAAGGAAGGAAGCAGATTGAGACTATTGGGACGTGACCTTATGGGTGTTTGGTATCACAGCTGCTGACTGTGTTGTGTTTATGGGTGTTTGGTATCACAGCTGCTGACTGTGTTGTGTTTATGGGTGTTTGGTATCACAGCTGCTGACTGTGTTGTGTTTATGGGTGTTTGGTATCACAGCTGCTGACTGTGTTGTGTTTATGGGTGTTTGGTATCACAGCTGCTGACTGTGTTGTGTTTATGCTGGAGTGCAGCAGCTGTAGAGGTAGCACTTAATCCAACATCTATATCTGTACAGTGATGTCTGTTTGCACACATCAATACAGGTCACATTCTAACACACACACACACACACACACACTGGACACACTCTTTTGTCTCCATAACACAGTAATATGTCAAATGAATAAACCTTCAGTGTTTGTTCAGGAGAAAGTTTCCATTGATAAAGACTGATGGATTGCTGTCGTTCAGAATGTCAACACGTTGGACACACCCAAACACACATGTACACTCAGTGGATGTTAACAGTTGGCCCTGTGGGTGACTGGGTCCAAACAGCAGGAGGCTAGAGAAGGAGGATACATTGGCACACACACAATCACAGATTTCTACAGATTCTAAAGTGGGGGTCAATGTTCTCTGAAGAACGCTGGAGAACAGAATGTTGGATGTCTGCATTCCAGCAACGTTCAGCAAACATTCTGATGTGTTTGGATAAAATGGTTCCATTGTTGTACATCTGACCTGTGTCACTAACGTTGTCAATGATGTTGTATTATACCAAGTCAATCAGTATTACTAATGTTGTATCATCTAGCAAAGGTGAAACACATTGATGCTGCTTCCTGGGTTGAGAATTGAGGTCCTGTTTGGCGTAGATGATAACAGTGTGGCCCTAGCACTGTAAGGGTGGTGGGTTCGATTCCCGCTGGAGTCACATACCCTATACTCAAAATGTATGCACCCACTCTACTGTAAATCGCTTTGGATTAAAGAGGTTGCTAATATTGTTACATGTTAACAGACTTCTGTTAAAATCCCAAACCCTGTCCCAGCAGGAGGCCTTTTGCCTTTTGGTAGGCCGTCATTGTAAATAAGAATTAGTTCTTAACTGACTTCCATAGTTAAATAAAAGTTAAATAAAATAAATACTTTCAAATTTAAGGTAATCATGAAAAAACAATGTATTTTGGAGATGGTTTTCACCTACGGTACCAATCCTGATTCAACTGTTGTGTGTAGAGTACAGTATGTATCAATACTGTATATCACCTTGTTGGAAGACACTTTTACCTTTCATGTGGTACTATGAGAAAATGTACCGTATGATGTTGTGTTGTCAAGGCTACAGCCATGATTCTCCACTCTGTTTCTGATGTTGTGTTGTCAAGGCTACAGCCATGATTCTCCAATCTGTTCCTGATGTTGTGTTGTCAAGGCTACAGCCGTGATTCTCCACTCTGTTCCTGATGTTGTGTTGTCAAGGCTAGAGCCATGATTCTCCACTCTGTTCCTGATGTTGTGTTGTCAAGGCTACAGCCATGATTCTCCAATCTGTTCCTGATGTTGTGTTGTTAAGGCTACGGCCATGATTCTCCACTCTGTTCCTGATGTTGTGTTGTCAAGGCTACAGCCATGATTCTCCACTCTGTTCCTGATGTTGTGTTGTCAAGGCTACAGCCATGATTCTCCACTCTGTTCCTGTAACTGGTAGTCTATTTGTAATTTTTTTTGTACCTTTATTTATACAGATAATTCTTGTTGGGAGATCTTTTACATTTACATTTACGTCATTTAGCAGACACTCTTATCCAGAGCGACTTACAAATTGGTGCATTCACCTTATAGCCAGTGGGATAACCACTTTACAATATGTTTTTGGTGGGGGGGGTAAGGGGGGGTAGAAGGATTACTTTATCCTATCCCAGGTATTCCTTAAAGAGGTGGGGTTTCAAGTTTTACAAGAGAGACCTGTCGTACCTTGTTCCAGTACTGTGTTGTTCCAAGATCTTTACATGGCAGTTAGTCTGTTTGTTTATATATTGTTCCAGGACTGTGGAAGTATGTTCTGAATGCTTTGACTCATGCAGGGCTGGTTCCATGACAAATACAAAAAGACAACGTAATTAAAACAAGGTGGAGATACCTCCATACCAAAACATACAGATTGTGTGAAGTGTACAGAAGCTATGACCAACCCTCATTCACACATTCACACGTTCATTATCTCTTCTGTCATCCATCTCTCTCCCTCTCCCTCCCTCTTTACAACTCTCTGTCATTCACTTCTTCCTTTCTCTTGTTCTTCTAAGACTGTGATGATATTATTTTTCCTATCAGGTCTCTCTCCGTTTCTCCACCTTTACTCTCTCTCTCTCTCTCTTTCTCTCTCTCTATCGCTCTCTCTCTCTCTCTCTCTCTCTGTCTCTCTCTCTCTCTCTCTCTCTGTCTCTCTCTCTCTCTGTCTCTCTCTCTCTCTCTCTCTCTCTATCTCTCTCTCTCTGTCTCTCTCTCTCTGTCTCTCTCTCTGTCTCTCTCTCTCTCTCTCTCTCTCTCTCTGTCTCTCTCTCTGTATCTCTCTCTGTCTGTCTCTCTCTCTCTCTCTCTCTCTCTCTCTCTCTCTCTCTCTCTCTCTCTCTCTCTCTCTCTCTCTCTCTCTCTCTCTCTCTCTCTCTCTCTCTCTCTCTCTCTCTCTCTGTCTCTCTCTCTCTGTCTCTCTCTCTCTGTCTCTCTCTCTCTCTCTCTCTCTCTCTCTCTCTCTCTGTCTCTCTCTCTGTCTCTTTCTCTCTGTCTCTCTCTCTCTCTCTCTCTCTCTCTCTCTCTCTCTCTCTCTCTCTGCCTGTCTCTCTCTCTGTGTCTCTCGCTCTCTCTCTGTATTTTAAAGGTTCTTGTCCTTTCTGGACATCTGTAGCATCCTGTTACTGTACTTTCTATACAATTGGAATGATTCATTCTAATTCTACATTACCTTCGGCCAAAACATTGAAAGGACACTACTGGAGGACATCAGAGGAGCTACCGGGGACAAGGACTTCCTACGGTGAGAGAGAGAGGCTAAAGTAGGTGGGCGATGTTAAGGCAAGAGTTAATTATTTCAGACATTTTGTGTTAAATTGTAGGATTGTATCACTATGATGGAAAGAATTAGACTACTGTATGATAAGGGGGCTGTCCTGGTAAACTGTTGGGAGGAGCTAGGATAACAAAACGTGTTTTTGGTTCATAATTACTACTCCCTAATCTCTCTCTTTCTCTCTATCTCTCTCTCTCTCTTTCCTCCCTCCCTCCCTCCCTCCCTCCCAGGTTAATAGGCATCACCCAGTCGTCAGTGTTGTGTTTTGTCATCGACACCACAGGAAGTATGAGTGATGACATCACTGAGGCTAAGAGAGTCCTTCTCCATCGTGGACAGTAAGAGAGGAACCCAGCAGGAACCTTCATCATACATCCTGGTCCCCCTTCAACGACCCAGGTGGGTGTTAGCCTGGTCCCAGATCTGTTAGTGCTGTCCCACTCCAACATTATTGTCACATGCCAAGTGCCTGCCCTGAAACTGGGAGCAGAATGACTGTTTTAACACAAACGTATTTTATTTTTACTTGTGTGTGTGTGTGTGTGTGTGTATGTTGTGTGTGTGTGTGTGTGTGTGTGTGTGTTTGTGTGTGTGTGTGTGTGTGTGCGCATGCGCGTGTGCGTGTGTTTGTTTGTGTGTGTGTGTGTGTGCGTGTATGTACAGGTGATGTCATGAAAAGTTACTTTCACAGTGCCAATATGAAGGCTGCATTTGAAATGTGGTTGACTGTTTTTGCAACTCTGCCAGAGCTGGTTAGTTAGCCAGTGGACTGAAAATGTTATTTCCCATAGAGTTCCAGTACTTGATCCCAGTGTGGTCTGACTCTCTGGTGTGTGTGTTGTAATTCCCAGATGGCCCTCATGGCGGCGCCACCCTCCTCTGAGATCTTTGTGTTCAACGATGCTCCTGCTAAAGACACTGCACTAAAAGAGCACATGCACATACAAACCAGTGGAGGCTGGTGGGAGGAGCAATAGGAGGACAGGCTTGTTGTAATGGCTGGAATGGAATTAATGGAACGGTATCAAACACATCAAATATATTGAAACCACATTTCACTCCGTTCCATGAATTCCATTCCAGCCATTACAATGAACCAATCCTCCTATAGCTAATCCCACCAGCCTCCACTGACTGTAACCACCCTCATAGAGATCACCAAGTCTGTGGTTACCAGGGCTTTCACTACTGTTTATATTTCTCTCTTTCATTTCTCTCTCTCTTTCTTTCTCTTTCTCTATTTGTCTCTTTCTTTCTTTCTATCTCTCTCTTTCTCTTTCTCTATTTGTCTCTTTCTATCTCTCTCTCTCTTTCTCTGTTTGTCTCTCTCTTTCTCTGTTTCTCTCTTTCTCTGTTTCTCTCTCTCTCTCTCTGACACTCTTCTCTCTCTCTCTCTCTCTCTCTCTCTCTCTCTCTCTCTCTCTCTCTCTCTCTCTCTCTCTCTCTGTCTCTCTCTCTCCCTCTCTCTCTCTCTCGCTCTTCTATCTCTCTCTTTCACTCTCATCTCCCTCTCTGACACTCTCCTCTCTCTCTTTTCTGTCATCAACCTACCTCTCCTCCCTCTCTCTACCTCTCCTCTCTTCTCTACCTCTACTCTCCTCTCTCTACCTCTCCTCTCCTCTCTCTACCTCTCCTCTCCTCTCTCTACCTCTCCTCTCCTCTCTCTACCTCTCCTCTCCTCTCTCTACCTCTCCTCTCTCTACCTCTCCTCTCTCTACCTCTCCTCTCCTCTCTCTACCTCTCCTCTCCTCTCTCTACCTCTCCTCTCTCTACCTCTCCTCTCTCTACCTCTCCTCTCCTCTCTCTACCTCTCCTCTCTCTACCTCTCCCTCTCCTCTCTCTACCGCTCCTCTCCTCTCTCTACCTCTCCTCCCTCCCCTCTCCTCTCCTTTCCTCATGTTGACTGATAACCTACGCTCCAGACGTCGTTGTCGTAGGATTTCCCCTGTCAGGGCGTAGCCTCCAACCGGATGGCCAAATCAGACGCTCAGCTCTCGAGGTCCAGGCCTCTGGAGGTCAACCAATCAATCAATGTTATTCATAAAGCAGTTGTCCCAAAGTGCTTAACAGCTTCTTGTAGAATTCTTAGAACATACTGTGCTCCCTTCCTCCAGGTCAGGCCATTGAGGTCACCAAGGAGGATCTGCCCTGGGCCACCAGCATCATGGAGGACTTCTCCGCTGCAGCACAGGAATGGTACTGTCTTAACTTACATAGGCTATAGACCAATGTCCTCCAGCTCAGTGTTTAGCCAGTCACTCTTATTCACTGGAAAAGCAATAGAACTGTACACCCTAACAATGACCTCAACGTTGTTGATAACTTATCTAATGTATTGTCTATTAACCCCTCCTCCTCCTCCTCCTCCTCCTCCTCCTCCTCCTCCTCCTTCTCCTCCAGGTGACTGTGTTGTTAACACCCTGCGCCAGGGCAACGGGACCCTAGACACTTCTATGGCGGTGGGCCTCAGGGCCGAGAACGTGACCCGGGTGGCCTACAGTGCCACCTGCTGTTAAAATAAGGTATAACTGGTGGTAGTGGACAGGGCAGGCAATGTGGGTGTGTGTCTGGGCTCAGTGAAGGACTCTATGGGGGTGGTTGTGAGCTCTACAGCACAGGGCCCGGTTTCCCAAAAGCATGTTAAGGCTAAGTCCATCGTTACAACCATAGGATCCTACTATTCTAAGTTTAATTTAGCCTTAATATGCTTTCGGGAAACCGGGCCCAGGTCTCTGTCATCAACACTACAGCTGTACCTGTAGTTAGTACTACATCCACCCAGGTCTCTGTCACCAACACTACAGCTGTACCTGTAGTTAGTACTACATCCACCCAGGTCTCTGTCACCAACACTACAGCTGTACCTGTAGTTAGTACTACATCCACCCAGGTCTCTGTCACCAACACTACAGCTGTACCTGTAGTTAGTACTACGTCCACCCAGGTCTCTGTCACCAACACTACAGCTATACCTGTAGTTAGTACTACATCCACCCAGGTCTCTGTCACCAACACTACAGCTGTACCTGTAGTTAGTACTATGTCCACCCAGTTCTCTGTCACTAACTCTACATCTGTATCTGTAGTTAGTACTACATCCACCCAGGTCTCTGTCACCAACACTACATCTGTACCTGTAGTTAGTACTACATCCACCCAGGTCTCTGTAACCAACACTACAGCTGTACCTGTAGTTAGTACTACATCCACCCAGGTCTCTGTCACCAACACTACAGCTGTACCTGTAGTTAGTACTACATCCACCCAGGTCTCTGTCACCAACACTACAGCTGTACCTGTAGTTAGTACTACATCCACCCAGGTCTCTGTCACCAACACTACATCTGTACATTTACATTTTAGATTTTAGTCATTTAGCAGACGCTCTTATCCAGAGCGACTTACAGGAGCAATTAGGGTTAAGTGCCTTGCTCAAGGGCACATTTACGTCATTTAGCAGACGCTCTTATCCAGAGAAACTCACCAATTGGTGCGTTCACCCTATAGCCAGTGGGATAATCACTTTACAAATTTTTTTTTTGGGGGGGGTAGAAGGATTACTTTATCCTATCCCAGGTATTCCTTAAAGAGGTGGGGTTTCAAATGTCTCCGGAAGGTGGTGAGTGACTCCGCTGTCCTGGCGTCGTGAGGGAGCTTGTTCCACCATTGGGGTGCCAGAGCAGCGAACAGTTTTGACTGGGCTGAGCGGGAACTATGCTTCCGCAGAGGAAGGGGAGCCAGCAGGCCAGAGGTGGATGAACGCAATGCCCTCGTTTGGGTGTAGGGACTGATCAGAGCCCGAAGGTACAGAGGTGCCGTTCCCCTCACTGCTCCATAGGCAAGCACCATGGTCTTGTAGCGGATGCGAGCTTCAACTGGAAGCCAGTGGAGTGTGCAGAGGAGGGGGGTGACGTGAGAGAACTTGGGAAGGTTGAACACCAGACGGGCTGCGGCATTCTGGATGAGTTGTAGGGGTTTAATGGCACAGGCAGGGAGGCCAGCCAACAGCGAGTTGCAGTAGTCCAGACGGGAGATGACAAGTGCCTGGATTAGGACCTGTGCCGCTTCCTGTGTAAGGCAGGGTCGTACTCTCCGAATGTTGTAGAGCATGAACCTGCAGGAGCGGGTCACCGCCTTGATGTTGGCGGAGAACGACAGGGTGTTGTCCAGGGTCACGCCTAGGCTCTTCGCACTCTGGGAGGAGGACACAGCGGAGTTGTCAACCGTGATGGCGAGATCATGGAACGGGCAGTCCTTCCCCGGGAGGAAGAGCAGCTCCGTCTTGCCAGGGTTCAGCTTGAGGTGGTGATCCGTCATCCATACTGATATGTCTGCCAGACATGCAGAGATGCGATTCGCCACCTGGTTATCAGAAGGGGGAAAGGAGAAGATTAGTTGTGTATCGTCAGCGTAGCAATGATAGGAGAGGCCATGTGAGGATATGACAGAGCCAAGTGACTTGGTGTATAGGGAGAAAAGGAGAGGGCCTAGAACTGAGCCCTGGGGGACACCAGTGGTGAGAGCACGTGGTGCGGAGACAGCTTCTCGCCACGCCACTTGGTAGGAGCGACCGGTCAGGTAGGACGCAATCCAGGAGTGAGCCGCGCCGGAGATGCCCAGCTCGGAGAGGGTGGAGAGGAGGATCTGATGGTTCACAGTATCAAAGGCAGCAGACTGGTCTAGAAGGACAAGAGCAGAGGAGAGATAGTTAGCTTTAGCAGTGCGGAGAGCCTCCGTGACACAGAGAAGAGCAGTCTCAGTTGAATGACCAGTCCTGAAACCTGACTGGTTTGGATCAAGAAGGTCATTCTGAGAGAGATAGCAAGAGAGTTGGCTAAAGACGGCACGCTCAATAGTTTTGGAAAGAAAAGAAAGAAGGGATACTGGTCTGTAGTTGTTGACATCAGTGGGATCGAGTGTTGGTTTTTTGAGAAGGGGAGCAACTCTCGCTCTCTTGAAGACGGAAGGGACATGGCCAGCGGTCAAGGATGAGTTGATCAGCGAGGTGAGGTAGGGGAGAAGGTCACCGGAGATGGTCTGGAGAAGAGAGGAGGGGATGGGGTCAAGCGGGCAGGTTGTTGGGCGGCCTGCAGTCACAAGTCGCAGGATTTTATCTGGAGAGAGAGGGGAGAAAGAAGTCAAAGCATAGGGTAGGGCAGTGTGAGTAGGACCAGCAGTGTCATTAGACTTAACAAACGAGGATCGAATGTCGTCAACCTTCTTTTCAAAGTGGTTGACGAAGTCATCCACAGAGAGAGAGGAGGGGGGGGCGGGGGGGGGGAGGATTCAGCAGGGAGGAAAATGTGGCAAAGAGCTTCCTAGGGTTAGAGGCAGATGCTTGGAATTTAGAGTGGTAGAAAGTGGCCTTAGCAGCAGAAACAGATGAAGAAAATGTAGAGAGGAGGGAGTGAAAAGATGCCAGGTCGGCAGGGAGTTTAGTTTTCTTCCATTTCCGCTCCGCTGCCCGGAGCTCTGTTCTGTGAGCTCGCAATGAGTCATCAAGCCACGGAGCTGGAGGGGAGGACCGAGCCGGCCGGGAGGATAGGGGACACAGAGAGTCAAAGGATGCAGAAAGGGAGGAGAGGAGGGTTGAGGAGGCAGAATCAGGAGATTGGAGGGAGAAGGATTGAGCAGAGGGAAGAGATGATAGGATGGAAGAGGAGAGAGTAGTGGGAGAGAGAGAGCGAAGGTTGCGGCGGCGCATTACCATCTGTGTAGGGGCAGAGTGAGTAGTGTGGGAGGAGAGCGAGAGAGAAAAGGAAACAAAGTAGTGGTCGGAGACATGGAGGGGAGTTGCAGTGAGATTAGTAGAAGAGCAGCATCTAGTAAAGATGAGGTCAAGCGTATTGCCTGCCTTGTGAGTAGGGGGGGACGGTGAGAGGGTGAGGTCAAAAGAGGAGAGGAGTGGAAAGAAGGAGGCAGAGAGAAATGAGTCAAATGTGGACATAGGGAGGTTGAAATCCCCCAAAACTGTGAGGGGTGAGCCATCCTCGGGAAAGGAACTTATCAAGGCGTCAAGCTCATTGATGAACTCTCCAAGGGAACCTGGAGGGCGATAGATGACAAGGATATTAAGCTTAAATGGGCTAGTGACTGTGACAGCATGGAATTCAAATGAGGAGATAGACAGATGGGTTAGGGGAAAAATTGAGAATGTCCATTTGGGAGAGATGAGGATTCCTGTGCCACCACCCCTCTGACCAGATGCTCTCGGGGTATGCGAGAACACATGGTCAGACGAGGAGAGAGCAGTAGGAGTAATCGACTTCCGTCAGCGCCAGGAAGTCGAGGGACTGGAGATTAGCATAGGCTGGGATGAAGTCAGCTTTGTTGGCAGCAGAACGGCAGTTCCAGAGGCTGCCTGAGACCTGGAACTCCAGGTGTGGGGTGCGTGCAGGGACCACCAGGTTAGAGAGGCAGCAGCCACGCGGTGTGGGGCGTTTGTGTAGCCTGTGCAGAGAGGAGAGAACAGGGATAGGCAGAGGCATAGTTGACAGGCTGTAGCAAATGGCTACAATAATGCAGAGGAGATCGGAATGAAATGAACTAAACATCTGGGAGAGTAGAGAGCAGGGCCTCCCTCACCAAAAACTTCTACCTCAGAAACTATAATTGTTTCACTGAACCACCCGAACAAAAACTCTACCAACTTCCACCTTTAGAAATCAGAATTGTTGTGAACCACAGCGGTTCAATGTTTAAAGGAATAGACTCAACCCACTTTATTCAGCTAGCTAACTATGACACCATAGCTAACTAGCATGCTAGCATCCAAAAACACACAGTTTAGCACCAACACTTGCATCCAAAAACACACAGTTTAGCACCAACACTTGGTCACAACAAACCACCAATAGTGTGTTAACACACTAAGCAGATAATTTGTGTCCGTGTCTGTTGGCTAGCTAGCAATGGCCACTGTGTTGACCTTGTTTGAAGAACGGCTAGCTAGCTAGCTTCGTGCTACCCCCGGCACCGCCGAACAACAATGCCAACCCACAGTAACTAACCACAACAGCCCACGATGCCTAGCTATGACGCCATAGCTAACTAGCATGCTAGCATCCAATAACACACAGTTTAGCACCAATACTTGGTTACAACACCAATACTTGTACCTGTAGCTAGTATGGTTACAACACCAATACTTGTACCTGTAGCTAGTATTACGTCCACCTTTGATTCTGTCCCTGAATCTAAGGTTTCTGTGTGATGCTTTATCTCCTATGGAATAGAGTAGAGCTATAGAGTTTTATAATAGTTCATGTAGATAGATGTCATGTGGAACAGTGGAATCATCCCCAGCCAGCTCTCTATGTCTCGCTGTGTCTCGCTGTCTCTCTCTCTCTCTCTCTCTCTCTCTCTCTCTCTCTCTCTCTCTCTCTCTCTCTCTCTCTCTCTCTGTCGCTCTCGCTCGCTCTCTCATTCTTTCTCTCTCTATTTAGTATTGGATGATTTTCAACTCTGATTCTCTGTGTGGTTTATAGGTATTGGATGGAAGGGGAGCCTAATAACTTGAATGTCAAGGTGGCTTGTGTTGAGATCTCACAGACAGCAACAGACCCATTGAAGAGTTGGAAGGATGCACCATGTGTTAAACATCACTGGGTCTGTGAGAAACCGATCACACACTAACTATTGGTTATCCCTGTGATAGGCTTAAGATGTTTGTTTTTTCTCTCTCTCTCTCTCTCTCTCTCTCTCTCTCTCTCTCTCTCTCTCTCTCTCTCTCTCTCTCTCTCTCTCTCTCTCTCTCTCTCTCTCTCTCGTAGTTACTATGTTGATGGTTGGATACAGTGCTGAATGGTGAAGTGATGTTTCCACCTAGTGCAGGGTTCTTCAATTCCGGTCCTGGAGGGCCGAAACACTTCTGTTTTTTATTTCTACCTGGTTGTTAATTGCATTCACCTGGTGTCCCAGGTCTGAATTAGCCCCTGATTAGAAGGAGAGGATGAAAAACAGAGGTGTTTCGGCCCTCCAGGACCGGAATTGAAGAACCCTGACCTAGTGGTTAAAGAGTCTCAGTGGTCTAAGGCACTCTATCGCAGTGCTAGCTGTGCCACTAGAGATCCTGGTTCGAATCCAGGCTCTGTCGTAGCCGGCCGCGACCGGGAGACCCATGGGGCGGCGTACAATTGACCCAGCATCGTCCAGGGTAGGGGAGGGAATCGCCGGCAGGGATGTAGCTCAGTTAGTAGAGCATGGCGTTTGTAACGCCAGGGTTGTGGGTTCGATTCCCACAGGGGGCCAGTATAAAAATTTTTAAAAATAATAATGTATGTAAGCACTCACTAACTGTAAGTCGCTCTGGATAAGAGCGTCTGCTAAATGAATACAATGTAAATGTAAGAGAGAGATTAACTCACCATCGAGGTGAAATAGTGGTATTACAGACTTGCCTATGGACTCTTTCTCAATTCATCCTTCCTCAATTCCTCCTCTCTCCTTGCTTCCTTCTCAAAATGCATTGGATAATATGGTCCAAGAGGAGGGACCTTGGACATTCTCCCCTAATAGGGTTGAGAAGGAGGAGAGGAATTGATGAAAGACTAATTTAGATAGAGCCTTAGTGTCAGACAGAGCCATAGAGCAGGGTTTCCCAAACTCGGTCCTGGGACCCACCCTGTGTGCACGTTTAGTTTTTTGCCCTAGCACTACACAGCTGATTCAAATAATCAAACTGGATGATGAGTTGGTTATTTGAATCAGCTGTGTAGTGCTAGCGCAAAAACCAAAATGTGCATCCAATAGTGTATTTACCTCACTTTGTGCATGGGGAAGTTGTCATGCTGAAACAGGAAAGGGCCATTCCCAAACTGTTGCCACAAATTTGGACGTACAGAATCGTTTACAATGTCATTGTATGTTGTAGCATTAAGATTTCCCTTCACTAGCCCGGACCAAAAAAAACTGCCCCAGACCCTTATTCCTCCTCCACCAAACTTTACAGTTGGCACTATGCATTGGGGCAGGTAGCATTCTCCTGGCATCCGCCAAACCCAGATTCATCCGTCGGACTGCCAGATGGTGAAGCATGATTCATCACTCCAGAGAATGTGTTTCCTATGCTCCATAGTCCAATGGCGGCGAGCTTTACACCACTCCAGCCTACGCTTAACATTGACCATAGAGATCTTAGGCTTGTGTGCGGCTGCTCGGCCATGGAAACCCATTTCATTAAGCTCCAGACAAACAGTTATTGTGCTGATGTTGCTTCTAGAGGCAGTTTGGAACTCGGTAGTGAGTGTTGCAACTGAGGACAGACGATTTTTACGCGCTATAGGATTCGGCACTCGGCGGTCCTGTGAGCTTGCATGGCCTACCACTTCACGGCTGAGCCGTTGTTGCTCCTAGACGTTTCCACTTCACAATAACAGCACTTACAGTTGACCGGGGCAGCTCTAGCAGGGCAGAAATTTCACAAACTGACTTGTTGGAAAGGTGGCATCTTATGACGGTGCCACGTTAAAGGTCACTGAGCTCTTGAGTAAGGCCATTCGACTGTCAATGTTTGTCTATGGAGATTGCATGGCGGTGTGTTCGATTTTATACACCTGTCAGCAATGGGTGTGGCTGAAATATCAACATCCACTAATTTGAAGGGGTGTCCACATACTTTTGTATATATAGTGTATGTTTAAAACAGATGTGCACGATGGGAAACAAACATGTTTCCATTTGAAGCTAAAATGGGGGGAGTCACTTGGTGGCCAGTGATGTGTTGATTTGACAGTTTCTCATCTGTTAAAACGGTGTCACTTACGGTAAGGGACAGGAACAGACACAGGGCAGAGGTAACGATATCACAAGAACCTGGGGAGACTTAACACAGACCTGTTAGACAGAAAACATAGTACGTTGTTGGAGATATCTGAGGCCATCGATGCTGAGACAGATATGACCAAAAGGTTTGACAGAGGTGAGATGGAGGAGAGGATTGTGGATATCTACGTCAGTGCAGACACCCTGAGAGACGGTGAGACCATCACCAAGAGAGAAGAGACAGCAGACACTGCTCCCAATAATGGACCAGGAGACCAGTCCTCAGGAAACAGCCACACAGTCTCTCTCACATGCACACACACACAGAAATGTCCATGCACACACATGCACAAAAAAGACAAAACACGTGCTCGCGCACACATGCACACATTGTTGTTGCAGATAACAAGGCCTCAAAGAACTCAACTGCAGAGAGAGACCAGCTACAGACAAGATACATGTGGTTTAACATCACCATGACAACATAATGTAACACATAAAGCAGCCATCAGTGCACACAACTTCCTCCTTCATTCTCACACACGCCCCACTGTAGGTACTAGATTCAGTCTGCAGCGCAGAAGATCAGCGCTATAGTGGAATTGAAATTCAAAGGCAATATTCCCACCTTTGCGGTGACTGCATTCACGGTAAACTCTGCATATGTCAGCTCAATTGAAAATTAACTTTACATTTCAATAGCGCTATAGCGCATATCTTCTCCTCTACGGATTGAATCTAGGTCTCAGTGTCAGAGTGAGCCACAGCAGAGGAAGAAGAAAATGAACACATGAACACACACACACACACAACCCAAATTAATAAACAAACAACACAGCATCAGAAAAGAGGAAGAAATGAAGCACAGAACAGAATGATCAAAGATGAAGAGGACGTTACAACAAACTGTCTGTCTACAAGCCTTCATCACAAATGACACCCTATTTCCCTTTGTAGTTTACTATATAGAGAATAGGATGCCATTTTGGATGCAACCCAAGTCTCCTTCTTATTGGTGGATGGAGCCTTGAAGCATCCTGCCACCATCTGTGGGCCACAGACAGAGAACAGAGAGGGACCGGGTGGAGACACATCAGATCAACTATTTATTCATATCGCCAAGATTTGCATTATTCATTCTTTAATAAATGGTTAATCATATTTCTACATGTTGTTTCCTTTCTGAACTACATTTTGCAATAGCTTCCCACTGGGCAAAAACTGGTTGAATCAAAGTTGTTTCCACGTGATTTCAAACCAAAAAATTTGAATCAACGTGGAAAACTGATTGGATTTGCAAAAAGTTATCAACGTATGGGCATTTCATATTTTTTTCACCCACCTTTTAACCTAAATCCAATGACATGGTGACGTTTGTTGTTGATATCACATCGAATTCATGGTTAGTTGACAACTCAACCAAATGTAAATCAAAACTAGACGTTGAACTGATGTGTGAGCCGAGTGGTTCAGTGGTAGTTTAACTAAATTAAAATATTTGTAGTGTTTTCAGTAGTTAATTACTTGTTTGCCATGTAGTGATGTAGTTAACTACTGGAACTACACACCTTTTCTTTGCAAAAATAAAATACGGGTGAAGTAGATAAAAATGTAATTTATTTATGAGCATCAGACCTGCCTTATTCTCACTTGAAACAGTTGTTGTGTTTAATAGGCTATAGTGCCCTCAGAAAGTATTAATAGCTCTTTACTTAGTCCACATTTTGTTGTGCTTCAACCTGAATTCTAAATAGATTCAATAGATGTTTCTCTCTCACTCATCTACACACAAAAACCCATAATGACAAAGTGAAACATGTTTTTTGTCATTTTTGCAAATTGATTGAAGATGAAATACAGAAAAGTCTAATTTACATAAGTATTCACAGCCCTGAGTCAATACTTTGTAGAAGCACCTTTGGCAGCGATTGCATCTGTGAGTCTTTCTGGGTTGGTCTCTAAGAGCTTTCCACACCTGGATTGTGCAACATTTGCCCAATATTCGTTTTCAAAATTCTTCCAAATTGGTTGTTGATCATTGCTAGACAACCATTTTCAGTCTTGCCATATATTTTTAAGTCTCCAAACTGCAACTCGGCGACTCAGGAACATTCACTCTCTTCTTGGTAAGCAACTCCAGTTTTGATTTGGCCTTATGTTTTAGATTATTGTCCCGCTGAAAGGTGAATTCATCTCCCAGTGTCTGATGGAAATCAGAATGAACCATGGTTATCGTCTAGGATTTTGCCTGTGCTTAGCTCCATTCAGTTTCTTTTTTATCCTGAAAAACTCCCCAGTCCTTAATAATTACAAGCATACCAATAACATGATGCAGCCACCACTATGTTTGAAAATATAGAGTAGTACTCAGTAATGTGTTGTATTGGATTTGCCCCAAACATTACACTTTGTATTCAGGAGAAAAAGTGAATTGCTTTGCCACATCTTTTGCAGTATTACTTGAGTGCCTTGTTGCAAACAGAATGCATGTTTTGGAATATTTTTTATTCTGTACAGCCTTCCTTCTTTTCACTCTGTCATTTAGGTTAGTATTGTGAAGTAACTACAATGTTGTTGATCCATCGTCAATTTTCTCCTGTCACAGCCATTAAACTCTGTAACCATTTTAAAATCACCAATGGCCTCATGGTGAAATCCCTGAGCGGTTTCTTTCTTCTCCGGCAACTGAATTAGGAAGGACGTCTGTATCTTTGTAGTGACTGGGTGTATTGATACACCATCCAAAGTGTAATGAATAACTTCACCATGCTCAAAGGGATTTTAAATGTCTTCCTTTTTTTTACCCATTTACCAATAGGTGGCCTTCTTTGCGAGTCTTTGGAAAACCTCCCTGGTCTTTGTGGGTGAACCTGTGTTTAAAATGCACTGCTCGACTGAGGGACCTTACAGATAATTGTATATGTGGGGTACAGAGATGAGGTAGTCATTCAAAAATCATGTTAAACATGTTGCATAGCTTGTGGGACCAGTAGTTTGTCAATATTTTTGGCACACACAAGAAAGAATGTCGACATCGTCCACAGAAAACTGAGTAACTGCGGTAACTGGTGCCCTTGGCCTTGTGTAAGCCACTGAACATGGTGTACAATGTACACACCACAATCAGGTCTGTGTCCCAAATGGAACCCTAGCCTCTTTAAAGTGCTCTACTTTTGACCAGGGCACATAATGCTTTGGTCCAAATGACTGCACTATATAATAAATAGGGTGCCATTTGGGATGCATTCTAGGAGCTTCTCTTTTCTTTCTTTCAGCCCGCTCCAATGAAGAGTTAGAGGACAAGCATGGCTGGAGGGAGTTTACACCATGTTCCTCACACCAGTACTAAGCTATATGGAATTGTTTTAATAAGGTCGTTCCAATGATCATTTTGCTTTTTGATTTCAAATGTTAAAGGAAGTTTGTTCTGAAGTATCTGTCCTATATCTGAGAGATATAAGCAAGCAATATATTTTTACATGTTCAGTGCATTCGGAAAGTATTCAGACCCCTTCACTTTTTCCACATTTTGTTAAGTTACTGCCTTATTCTAAAATTGATTAAATAGTATATTTGTTTCATCAATCTACACACAATACCCCATAATGACAAAGCAAAAACAGGTTTTTAGAAATCTTTGCAAATGTATTAAAAATAAAAAACAGAAATACCTTATTTACATAAATAGTAAGACCCTTTGCTATGAGACTTGAAATTGAGCTCAGGTGCATCCTGTTTCCATTGATCATCCTTGAGATGTATCTACAACTTGATCGGAGTCCACCAGTGGTAAACTCAGCTGATTGGACATGATTTGGAAAGGCACACACCTGTCTATATAAGGTCCCACAGTTGAGAGTTCATGTCAGAGCAAAGACTAAGCCGTGAGCTCGAAGGAATTGTCTGTAGAAATCCGAGATAGGATTGTGTCGAGGCACAGATCTGGGGAAGGAAAAGATGAAAGCAGAAAAGTGAAGAGAGACCTTTGATGAAAACCTTCTCCATAGCGCTCAGGACCTTAGACTGGGGCAAAGGTTCACATTCCAACAGGACAATGACCCTAAGCACATAGCCAAGACAACGCAGGAGTGGCTTCGGGACAAGTCTCTGAATGTCCTTGAGTGGCCCATACAGAGCCCGGACTTGAACCCGATCGAACATCTCTGGAGAGACCTGAAAATAGCTGTGCAGCGACACTCCCCAACCAACCTGACAGAGCTTGAGAGGGTCTGCAGAGAAGATTGGGAGAAACTCCCCAAATAAAGGAGTGCCAAGCTTGTAGCGTCATACCCAAGAAGACTTGAGGTTGTAATCACTGCCAAAGGTGCTTCAACAAAGTACTGAGTAAAGGGTCTGAATACTTATGTAAATGTGATATTTACGTTTTTTTAAATAAATATGCAAACATTTCTAAAAATCTGTTTTCGCTTTGTCATAATGGGGTATTGTGTGTAGATTGATGAGGGCAAAAAATTTAATCAATTTTAGAATTAGGCTGTAACGTAACAAAATGTGGAAAAAGTCAAGGGGTCTGAATACTTTCCGAATGCAATAGCCATTGTCAATGTTAAGATTTATAGTTCACTATGTAGCATTGCATGCAGGCTGTACATCAATATATCTGTCTCTTTATCTATCTCTCTCATTCTCTTCATCAGGTAGGCTAGTAGTGTAGTTGATGGTTGGATACAGTACTGAATGGTTAAGTGATGATGGCTAGTAGTTATCATGTTGATGGTCATGCTGAATGGTTAAGTGATGATGTCTAGTAGTTATCATGTTGATGGTCATGCTGAATGGTTAAGTGGTGATGTCTAGTAGTTTTCATGTTGATGGTCATGCTGAATGGTTAAGTGATGATGTCTAGTAGTTATCATGTTGATGGTCATGCTGAATGGTTAAGTGATGATGTCTAGTAGTTATAATGTTGATGGTCATGCTGAATGGTTAAGTGGTGATGTCTAGTAGTTATAATGTTGATGGTCATGCTGAATGGTTAAGTGATGATGTCTAGTAGTTATAATGTTGATGGTCATGCTGAATGGTTAAGTGATGATGTCTAGTAGTTATAATGTTGATGGTCATGCTGAATGGTTAAGTGATGATGTCTAGTAGTTATAATGTTGATGGACAGGTTGAATGGTTAAGTGATGATGTCTAGTAGTTATAATGTTGATGGTCATGCTGAATGGTTAAGTGATGATGTCTAGTAGTTATCATGTTGATGGACAGGTTGAATGGTTAAGTGATGATGTCTAGTAGTTATAATGTTGATGGACAGGTTGAATGGTTAAGTGATGATGTCTAGTAGTTATCATGTTGATGGTCATGCTGAATGGTTTAGTGATGATGTCTAGTAGTTATCATGTTGATGGTCATGATGAATGGTTAAGTGATGATATCTAGTAGTTATAATGTTGATGGTCATGCTGAATGCTTAAGTGATGATGTCTAGTAGTTATAATGTTGATGGTCATGCTGAATGGTTAAGTGATGATGGCTAGTAGTTATCATGTTGATGGTCATGCTGAATGGTTTAGTGATGATGTCTAGTAGTTATCATGTTGATGGTCATGCTGAATGGTTAAGTGATGATGTCTAGTAGTTATCATGTTGATGGTCATGCTGAATGGTTAAGTGCTTCCATCTAGAGCAGGAGAGAAAATAAATACTAATAATTGTTATGTAAAGATTTAGAAAACATGTACATGTAATGTAAAATGTTATTTATTTAAGTAAACATGTTAAACATGTTTTCATATTAAATTATTAACATATATCGCTTTTATACTTACAAGAATAACAAATGGACATATTAATAAAACAGCAACAATGTCATTTAATGAGGTCTACCAGCCTGAATGTAATTAGATTCTGATAACAGTGTGACCTGCAGTTGGACACAGACAGAGGGCAGAACAGTACTGAGAGGACACACACACACTGCATGCCACACGCAGGCACACACACACACACATAAACAAACACACACTCACACACACACACACACATAAAGTTCCCCTTTTTAATGTCCGATAAAGATGCAGACATATATTTCCCCCACCACCTCTGAATAACTCCTCACACTGATGTCAAACACAGACAGCATACGTAGAAAAAAAGGTCCCTATATGGCCATCGATGGCCGGTCACAGAGTACAAGCCATAACGTGACCTCCTTATGAAGGCTGGGATGTCAAAGCCTCAGTAATGCTCTAAGATCTTTGTGCAAATTCAGAGGGTCCAATTTTTTATCTGCTAAAATAGATGATCACTTCAATTATATCTTTAATCATTTAAAACGGATGGGAAACAACCATGTTTAGATTAGAAACTAAGGCTGGTGCAAGTCACGTGGTGGCCAGTGTTGTGTTGATTTGACAGTTTCCCCTTCACTGTGGTTGACTGATAAAGACTTTCACTACCATAAGTCACACAGAGGCAGTACAGTCTAGGGAGAAAACAGGTACAGACGTACATTAGAGCTGAGGTTAGAAGTAGAAGTTACTGTATTTGACCACAAGTGTGTTAAGATGTCAGAGGGAATCTATGAAAACTCAGACGAATTCGTAGACTATGAGCCTGATGCAATGAATAACACGGACATTGATGACCAATTATATGGCAACGTAAAAGCGTTCAAGCCCAGTCCAAGAGATGGAGTTGTTGCTTCAGGTAAAATTGCACGCACGCACGCGCGCACACACACACACACACACACACACACACACACACACACACACACACACACACACACAAATTAAACACACACATTAAAGGTGAGATTACCCTGTAGTACTATAGCTTTATTTGTCCCAATCCTGGATGATACAGTAAAACACATTACCAAAGATCTTCCTTGAATAATTTGTGATTCAGTTCATGTTCAGTGGTGGAAGAGACCCTCTGGAGTTGCTGCAGTGTGTCTGGGGCTGCTGTGTGTTCTCCTACTGGCTGGGATCATAGGCCTGTCTGTCTACTGTAAGTTTAGTATGTTGTCAATGAGACTTAAGTAGCTTACTTAATCATACTTAATCATTAATGGTGTGGTAGTTACATGTTTGATTAACTTTACCCTTTTACAGGTGGAGTCATTGGTCATCGCGACTCAAAAGAGAGAAACCAGCTACAGGCCAGTTACAACAACCTAACTGAAGAGAGAGACCAGCTACAGACCAGTTATAACAACCTGACTGAAGAGAGAGACCAGCTACAGACCAGTTATAACAATCTGACTGAAGAGAGAGACCAGCTACAGACCAGTTATAACAACCTGACTAAAGAGAGAGACCAGCTACAGACCAGTTATAACAACCTGACTGAAGAGAGAGACCAGCTACAGACCAGTTATAACAACCTGACTGAAGAGAGAGACCAGCTACAGACCAGTTATAACAACCTGACTAAAGAGAGAGACCAGCTACAGACCAGCTATAACAACCTGACTCAAATTCAACTGGATTTGTGAGAAAGTGATTTAGCATCACCATGACTACATATTGTAACACATACAGTAGCCTACAGTGTACACAACTTCCTCCTTCGTTCTCTCTCGCTCTCTCTCTCTCTCTCTCTCTCTCTCAAACCCACACACACACACAGACACCCTCACACGCATGAAAACACACCTATTGTTGTATTTGTTTGTAGTATCATATTAATAAAAGTCCTACTTATTTCCTGTTTGTAGCTTCCTGTGTACCAGAATACCTGACCACTGTGACTGTCCCAAAATTTAGGAAATCTTTGACTATGTTCAGACTCAGTGAGCATAGCCTTGCTATTGAGAAAGGCCGCCGAAGGCAAACCTGGCTCTCAAGAGAAGACAGGCTATATGCACACTGCCCACAAAATTATGTGGAAACTGAGCTGCACTTCCTAACCTCCTGCCAAATATATGACCATATTAGAGACCATATATGACCATATTCCCCTCAGATTACGCAGACTTACAAAGAATTTGAAAACGAATCCAATTTTGATGAACTCCTATATCTATTGGGTGAAATCACAAAGTGTGCAATCACAGCAACAAGATTTGTGACCTGTTGCCTCAGGAAAAGGGCAACCAGTGAAGAACAAACACGATTGTAAATACAACCCATATTTATGTTTCTTTATTTTCACTTTGTACTTCAACTATTTGCACATCATTACAACACTGTATATAGACATAATATGACATTCGAAATGTCTTTATTCTTTTGGAACTTTTGTGAGTGTAATGTTTGATGTAAATTTTGTATTGTTTATTTCACTTTTGTTTATTATCTATTTCACTTACTTTGGCAATGTAAACATATGTAGTTAGTACTACATCCACCCAGTCCTCTGTCACCAACACTACAGCTCTACCTGTAGTTAGTACTACATCCACCCAGGTCTCTGTCACCAACACTACAGCTGTACCTGTAGTTAGTAATACATCCACACAGGTCTCTGTCACCAGCACTACATCTGTACCTGTAGTTAGTACTACATCCACCCAGGTCTCTGTCACCAACACTACAGCTGTACCTGTAGTTAGTACTACATCCACCCAGGTCTCTGTCACCAACACTACAGCTATACCTGTAGTTAGTACTACATCCACCCAGGTCTCTGTCACCAACACTACATCTGTACCTGTAGTTAGTACTACATCCACCCACGTCTTTTTTACCAACACTACAGCTGTACCTGTAGTTAGTACTACATCCACCCAGGTCTCTGTCACCAACACTACAGCTGTACCTGTAGTTAGTACTACATCCACACAGGTCTCTGTCACCAACACTACAGCTGTACTGGTAGTTAGTACTACATCCACCCAGGTCTCTGTCACTAACACTACAGCTGTACCTGTAGTTAGTACTACATCCACCCAGGTCTCTGTCACCAACACTACATCTGTACCTGTAGTTAGTACTACATCCACCCAGGTCTCTGTCACCAACACTACAGCTGTACCTGTAGTTAGTACTACATCCACCCAGGTCTCTGTCACCAACACTACAGCTGTACCTGTAGTTAGTACTACATCCACCCAGGTCTCTGTCACCAACACTACATCTGTACCTGTAGTTAGTACTACATCCACCCAGGTCTCTGTCACCAACACTACAGCTGTACCTGTAGTTAGTACTACGTCCACCAAGGTCTCTGTCACCAACACTACATCTGTACCTGTAGTTAGTACTACATCCACCTTTGACTCAGTCCCTGAATCTAAGGTTTCTGTGTGATGCTCTCTCTCCTATGGAATAGAGTAGAGCTATAGAGTTGTATAATAGTTCATGTAGGTAGATGTCATGTGGAACAGTGGAATCATCCCCAGCCAGCTCTCTATGTCTCGCTGTGTCTCTCTCTCTGTGTCTCTCTCTCTCTCTCTCTCTCTCTCTCTCTCTCTCTCTCTCTCTCTCTCTCTCTCTCTCTCTCTCTCTGTCTGTCTCTCTGTCTATCTCTCTGTCTCTCTGTCTCTCTCTCTCTCTCTCTCTGTCTGTCTCTCTGTCTCTCTCTCTGTCTCTCTCTGTCTCTCTCTCTCTCTCTCTCTCTCTCTCTCTCTCTCTCTCTCTCTCTCTCTCTCTCTCTCTCTCTCTCTCTCTCTCTCTCTCTCTCTCTCTCTCTCTCTCTCCCCCTCTGTCTCTCTCTCCCTCTTTCTCTCTCTCTCTCTGTCGCTCTCGCTCTCGCTCGCTCTCTCATTCTTTCTCTCTCTATTTAGTATTGGATGATTTTCAACTTTGATTCTCTGTGTGGTTTATAGGTATTGGATGGAAGGGGAGCCTAATAACTTGAATGTCAAGGTGGCTTGTGTTGAGATCTCACAGACAGCAACAGACCCATTGAAGAGTTGGAAGGATGCACCATGTGTTAAACATCACTGGGTCTGTGAGAAACCGATCACACACTAACTATTGGTTATCCCTGTGATAGGCTTAAGATGTTTTTTTTCTCTCTCTCGCTCTCTCTCTCTCTCTCTCTCTCTCTCTCTCTCTCTCTCTCTCTCTCTCTCTCTCTCGTAGTTACTATGTTGATGGTTGGATACAGTGCTGAATGGTGAAGTGATGTTTCCACCTAGTGCAGGGTTCTTCAATTCCGGTCCTGGAGGGCCGAAACACTTCTGTTTTTTATTTCTACCTGGTAGTAAATTGTACTCACCTGGTGTCCCAGGTCTGAATTAGCCCCTGATTAAAAGGAGAGGATGAAAAACAGAGGTGTTGTGGCCCTCCAGGACCGGAATTGAAGAACCCTGACCTAGTGGTTAAAGAGTCTCAGTGGTCTAAGGCACTCTATCGCAGTGCTAGCTGTACCACTAGAGATCCTGGTTCGAATCCAGGCTCTGTCGTAGCCGGCCGCGACCGGGAGACCCATGGGGCGGCGTACAATTGGCCCAGCATCGTCCAGGGTAGGGGAGGGAATCGCCGGCAGGGATGTAGCTCAGTTGGTAGAGCATGGTGTTTGCAACGCCAGGGTTGTGGGTTCGATTCCCACAGGGTGCCAGTATAAAAAAATTAAATAATAATAATGTATGTAAGCACTCACTAACTGTAAGTCGCTCTGGATAAGAGCGTCTGCTAAATGACTATAATGTAAATGTAAGAGAGAGATTAACTCACCATCGAGGTGAAATAGTGGTATTACAGACTTGCCTATGGACTCTTTCTCAATTCATCCTTCCTCAATTCCTCCTCTCTCCTTGCTTCCTTCTCAAAATTCATTGGATAATATTGTCCAAGAGGAGGGACCTTGGACATTCTGCTCTTATAGGGTTGAGAAGGAGGAGAGGAATCGATGAAAGACTAATTTAGATAGAGCCTTAGTGTCAGACAGAGCCATAGAGCAGGGTTTCCCAAACTCGGTCCTGGGACCCACCCTGTGTGCACGTTTAGTTTTTTGCCCTAGCACTACACAGCTGATTCAAATAATCAAACTGGATGATGAGTTGGTTATTTGAATCAGCTGTGTAGTGCTAGCGCAAAAACCAAAATGTGCATCCAATAGTGTATTTACCTCACTTTGTGCATGGGGAAGTTGTCATGCTGAAACAGGAAAGGGCCATCCCCAAACTGTTGCCACAAATTTGGACGTACAGAATCGTTTACAATGTCATTGTATGTTGTAGCATTAAGATTTCCCTTCACTAGCCCGGACCAAAAAAAACTGCCCCAGACCCTTATTCCTCCTCCACCAAACTTTACAGTTGGCACTATGCATTGGGGCAGGTAGCATTCTCCTGGCATCCGCCAAACCCAGATTCATCTGTCGGACTGCCAGATGGTGAAGCATGATTCATCACTCCAGAGAATGTGTTTCCAATGCTCCATAGTCCAATGGCGGCGAGCTTTACACCACTCCAGCCTACACTTAACATTGACCATAGAGATCTTAGGCTTGTGTGCGGCTGCTCGGCCATGGAAACCCATTTCATTAAGCTCCAGACAAACAGTTATTGTGCTGATGTTGCTTCTAGAGGCAGTTTGGAACTCGGTAGTGAGTGTTGCAACTGAGGACAGATGATTTTTACGCGCTATGCGATTCGGCACTCGGCGGTCCTGTGAGCTTGCATGGCCTACCACTTCACAACTGAGCCGTTGTTGCTCCTAGACGTTTCCACTTCACAATAACAGCATTTACTGTTGACCGGGGCAGCTCTAGCAGGGCAGAAATTTCACAAACTGACTTGTTGGAAAGGTGGCATCTTATGACGGTGCCACGTTAAAGGTCACTGAGCTCTTGAGTAAGGCCATTCGACTGTCAATGTTTGTCTATGGAGATTGCATGGCGGTGTGTTCGATTTTATACACCTGTCAGCAACGGGTGTGGCTGAAATATCAACATCCACTAATTTGAAGGGGTGTCCACATACTTTTGTATATATAGTGTATGTTTAAAACAGATGTGCACGATGGGAAACAAACATGTTTCCATTTGAAGCTAAAGTGGGGGGAGTCACGTGGTGGCCAGTGATGTGTTGATTTGACAGTTTCTCATCTGTTAAAACGGTGTCACTTACGGTAAGGGACAGGAACAGACACAGGGCAGGGGTAACGATATCACAAGAACTTGGGGAGACTTAACACAGACCTGTTAGACAGAAAACATAGTACGTTGTTGGAGATATCTGATGCCATCGATGCTGAGCCAGATATGACCAAAAGGTTTGACAGAGGTGAGATGGAGGAGAGGATTGTGGATATCTACGTCAGTGCAGACACCCTGAGAGACGGTGAGACCAGCACCAAGAGAGAAGAGACAGCAGACACTGCTCCCAATAATGGACCAGGAGACCAGTCCTCAGGAAACAGCCACACAGTCTCTCTCACATGCACACACACACAGAAATGTCCATGCACACACATGCAAACACAAGACAAAACACGTGCTCGCGCACACATGCACACATTGTTGTTGCAGATAACAGGGCCTCAAAGAACTCAACTGCAGAGAGAGACCAGCTACAGACAAGATACATGTGGTTTAACATCACCATGACAACATAACGTAACACATAAAGCAGCCATCAGTGCACACAACTTCCTCCTTCATTCTCACACACGCCCACACTGTAGGTACTAGATTCAGTCTGCAGCGCAGAAGATCAGCGCTATAGTGGAATTGAAATTCAAAGGCAATGTTCCCATCTTTGCGGAGACTGCATTCACGGTAAACTCTGCATTTGTCAGCTCAATTGAAAATTAACTTTACATTTCAATAGCGCTATAGCGCAGATCTTCTCCTCTACGGATTGAATCTAGGTCTCAGTGTCAGAGTGAGCCACAGCAGAGGAAGAAGAAAATGAACACATGAACACACACACACACACACACACACACACACACACACATACACATACATACACACACACTCAACCCAAATTAATAAACAAACAACAAAGCATCAGAAAAGAGGAAGAAATGAAGCACGGAACAGAATGATCAAAGATGAAGAGGACGTTACAACAAACTGTCTGTCTACAAGCCTTCATCACAAATGACACCCTATTTCCCTTTGTAGTTTACTATATGGAGAATAGGGTGCCATTTTGGATGCAACCCAAGTCTCCTTCTTATTGGTGGATGGAGCCTTGAAGCATCCTGCCACTATCTGTGGGCCACAGACAGAGAACAGAAAGGGACCGGGTGGAGCCACATCAGATCAACTATTTATTCATATCGCCAAGATTTGCATTATTCATTCTTTAATAAATGGTTAATCATATTTCTACATGTTGTTTCCTTTCTGAACTACATTTTGCAATAGCTTCCCACTGGGCAAAAACTGGTTGAATCAAAGTTGTTTCCACGTGATTTCAAACCAAAAAATTTGAATCAACGTGGAAAACTGATTGGATTTGCAAAAAGTTATCAACGTATGGGCATTTCATATTTTTTTCACCCACCTTTTAACCTAAATCCAATGACATGGTGACGTTTGTTGTTGATATCACATCGAATTCATGGTTAGTTGACAACTCAACCAAATGTAAATCAAAACTAGACGTTGAACTGATGTGTGAGCCGAGTGGTTCAGTGGTAGTTTAACTAAATTAAAATATTTGTAGTGTTTTCAGTAGTTAATTACTTGTTTGCCATGTAGTGATGTAGTTAACTACTGGAACTACACACCTTTTCTTTGCAAAAATAAAATACGGGTGAAGTAGATAAAAATGTAATTTATTTATGAGCATCAGACCTGCCTTATTCTCACTTGAAACAGTTGTTGTGTTTAATAGGCTATAGTGCCCTCAGAAAGTATTAATAGCTCTTTACTTAGTCCACATTTTGTTGTGCTTCAACCTGAATTCTAAATAGATTCAATAGATGTTTCTCTCTCACTCATCTACACACAAAAACCCATAATGACAAAGTGAAACATGTTTTTTGTCATTTTTGCAAATTGATTGAAGATGAAATACAGAAAAGTCTAATTTACATAAGTATTCACAGCCCTGAGTCAATACTTTGTAGAAGCACCTTTGGCAGCGATTGCATCTGTGAGTCTTTCTGGGTTGGTCTCTAAGAGCTTTCCACACCTGGATTGTGCAACATTTGCCCAACATTCGTTTTCAAAATTCTTCCAAATTGGTTGTTGATCATTGCTAGACAACCATTTTCAGTCTTGCCATATATTTTTAAGTCTCCAAACTGCAACTCGGCGACTCAGGAACATTCACTCTCTTCTTGGTAAGCAACTCCAGTTTTGATTTGGCCTTGTGTTTTAGATTATTGTCCCGCTGAAAGGTGAATTCATCTCCCAGTGTCTGATGGAAATCAGAATGAACCATGGTTTTCGTCTAGGATTTTGCCTGTGCTTAGCTCCATTCAGTTTCTTTTTTTATCCTGAAAAACTCCCCAGTCCTTAACAATTACAAGCATACCAATAACATGATGCAGCCACCACTATGTTTGAAAATATAGAGTAGTACTCAGTAATGTGTTGTATTGGATTTGCCCCAAACATTACACTTTGTATTCAGGAGAAAAAGTGAATTGCTTTGCCACATCTTTTGCAGTATTACTTGAGTGCCTTGTTGCAAACAGGATGCATGTTTTGGAATATTTTTTATTCTGTACAGCCTTCCTTCTTTTCACTCTGTCATTTAGGTTAGTATTGTGAAGTAACTACAATGTTGTTGATCCATCGTCAATTTTCTCCTGTCACAGCCATTAAACTCTGTAACCATTTTAAAATCACCAATGGCCTCATGGTGAAATCCCTGAGCGGATTCTTTCTTCTCCGGCAACTGAATTAGGAAGGACGTCTGTATCTTTGTAGTGACTGGGTGTATTGATACGCCATCCAAAGTGTAATGAATAACTTCACCATGCTCAAAGGGATTTTAAATGTCTTCTTTTTTTTTACCCATTTACCAATAGGTGGCCTTCTTTGCGAGTCTTTGGAAAAACCTCCCTGGTCTTTGTGGGTGAACCTGTGTTTAAAATGCACTGCTCGACTGAGGGACCTTACAGATAATTGTATATGTGGGGTACAGAGATGAGGTAGTCATTCAAAAATCATGTTAAACATGTTGCATAGCTTGTGGGACCAGTAGTTTGTCAATATTTTTGGCACACACAAGAAAGAATGTCGACATCGTCCACAGAAAACTGAGTAACTGCGGTATGTGGTGCCCTTGGCCTTGTGTAAGCCACTGAACATGGTGTACAATGTACACACCACAACCAGGTCTGTGTCCCAAATGGAACCCTATCCTCTTTAAAGTGCACTGCTTTTGACCAGGGCACATAATGCTTTGGTCCAAATGACTGCACTATATAATAAATAGGGTGCCATTTGGGATGCATTCTAGGAGCTTCTCTTTTCTTTCTTTCAGCACGCTCCAATGAAGAGTTAGAGGACAAGCATGGCTGGAGGGAGTTTACACCATGTTCCTCACACCAGTACTAAGCTATATGGAATTGTTTTAATAAGGTCGTTCCGATTATTTTGCTTTTTGATTTCAAATGTTAAAGGAAGTTTGTTCTGAAGTATCTGTCCTATATCTGAGAGATATAAGCAAGATCAGGAAATATGTATTATTTATTTTTACATGTTCAGTGCATTCGGAAAGTATTCAGACCCCTTCACTTTTTCCACATTTTGTTAAGTTACTGCCTTATTCTAAAATTGATTAAATAGTATATTTGTTTCATCAATCTACACACAATACCCCATAATGACAAAGCAAAAACAGGTTTTTAGAAATCTTTGCAAATGTATTAAAAATAAAAAACAGAAATACCTTATTTACATAAATAGTAAGACCCTTTGCTATGAGACTTGAAATTGAGCTCAGGTGCATCCTGTTTCCATTGATCATCCTTGAGATGTATCTACAACTTGATCGGAGTCCATCAGTGGTAAATTCAGCTGATTGGACATGATTTGGAAAGGCACACACCTGTCTATATAAGGTCCCACAGTTGAGAGTTCATGTCAGAGCAAAGACTAAGCCGTGAGCTCGAAGGAATTGTCTGTAGAAATCCGAGATAGGATTGTGTCGAGGCACAGATCTGGGGAAGGAAAAGATGAAAGAAGAAAAGTGAAGAGAGACCTTTGATGATAACCTGCTCCATAGCGCTCAGGACCTTAGACTGGGGCAAAGGTTCACATTCCAACAGGACAATGACCCTAAGCACACAGCCAAGACAACGCAGGAGTGGCTTCGGGACAAGTCTCTGAATGTCCTTGAGTGGCCCATACAGAGCCCGGACTTGAACCCGATCGAACATCTCTGGAGAGACCTGAAAATAGCTGTGCAGCGACGCTCCCCAACCAACCTGACAGAGCTTGAGAGGGTCTGCAGAGAAGATTGGGAGAAACTCCCCAAATAAAGGTGTGCCAAGCTTGTAGCATCATACCCAAGAAGACTTGAGGTTGTAGTCACTGCCAAAGGTCCTTCAACAAAGTACTGAGTAAAGGGTCTGAATACTTATGTAAATGTGATATTTACGTTTTTTTTAATAAATATGCAAACATTTCTAAAAATCTGTTTTCGCTTTGTCATAATGGGGTATTGTGTGTAGATTGATGAGGGGAAAAATGTAATCAATTTTAGAATTAGGCTGTAACGTAACAAAATGTGGAAAAAGTCAAGGGGTCTGAATACTTTCCGAATGCACTGTATATTCATATAGATCACTCAATAGCCATTGTCAATGTTAAGATTTATAGTTCACTATGTAGCATTGCATGCAGGCTGTACATCAATATATCTGTCTCTTTATCTATCTCTCTCATTCTCTTTATTAGGTAGGCTAGTAGTGTGGTTGATGGTTGGATACAGTACTGAATGGTTAAGTGATGATGTCTAGTAGTTATCATATTGATGGTCATGCTGAATGGTTAAGTGATGATGTCTAGTAGTTATCATGTTGATGGTCACGCTGAATGGTTAAGTGATGATGTCTAGTAGTTATCATGTTGATGGTCATGCTGAATGGTTAAGTGATGATGTCTAGTAGTTATCATGTTGATGGTCATGCTGAATGGTTAAGTGATGATGTCTAGTAGTTATCATATTGATGGTCATGCTGAATGGTTAAGTGATGATGTCTAGTAGTTATCATGTTGATGGTCATGCTGAATGGTTAAGCGCTTCCATCTAGAGCAGGAGAGAAAATAAATACTAATAATTGTTATATAAAGATTTAGAAAACATGTACATGTAATGTAAAATGTTATTTATTTAAGTAAACATGTTAAACATGTTTTCATATTAAATTATTAACATATATCGCTTTTATACTTACAAGAATAACAAATGGACATATTAATAAAACAGCAACAATGTCATTTAATGAGGTCTACCAGCCTGAATGTAATTAGATTCTGATAACAGTGTGACCTGCAGTTGGACACAGACAGAGGGCAGAACAGTACTGAGAGGACACACACACACTGCATGCCACACGCAGGCACACACACACACACACATAAACAAACACACACTCACACACACACACACACATAAAGTTCCCCTTTTTAATGTCCGATAAAGATGCAGACATATATTTCCCCAACCACCTCTGAATAACTCCTCACACTGATGTCACACACAGACAGCATACATAGAAAAAAAGGTCCCTATATGGCCATCGATGGCCGGTCACAGAGTACAAGCCATAACGTGACCTCCTTATGAAGGCTGGGATGTCAAAGCCTCAGTAATGCTCTAAGATCTATGTGCAAATTCAGAGGGTCCAATTTTGTATCTGCTAAAATAGATGATCACTTCAATTATATCTTGAATCATTTAAAACGGATGGGAAACAACCATGTTTAGATTAGAAACTAAGGCTGGTGCAAGTCACGTGGTGGCCAGTGTTGTGTTGATTTGACAGTTTCCCCTTCACTGTGGTTGACTGATAAAGACTTTCACTACCATAAGTCACACAGAGGCAGTACAGTCTAGGGAGAAGAAAGGTACAGACGTACATTAGAGCTGAGGTTAGAAGTAGAAGTTACTGTATTTGACCACAAGTGTGTTAAGATGTCAGAGGGAATCTATGAAAACTCAGACGAATTCGTAGACTATGAGCCTGATGCAATGAATAACACGGACATTGATGACCAATTATATGGCAACGTAAAAGCGTTCAAGCCCAGTCCAAGAGATGGAGTTGTTGCTTCAGGTAAGATTGCACGCACGCACGCACACACACACACACACACACACACACACACACACACACACACACACACACACACACACACACACACACACACACACACACACACACACACACACACACACACATACACACACAAATTAAACACACACATTAAAGGTGAGATTACCCTGTAGTACTATAGCTTTATTTGTCCCAATCCTGGATGATACAGTAAAACACATTACCAAAGACCTTCCTTGAATAATTTGTGATTCAGTTCATGTTCAGTGGTGGAAGAGACCCTCTGGAGTTGCTGCAGTGTGTCTGGGGCTGCTGTGTGTTCTCCTACTGGCTGTGATCATAGGCCTGTCTGTCTACTGTAAGTTTAGTATGTTGTCAATGAGACTTAAGTAGCTTACTTAATCATACTTAATCATTAATGGTGTGGTAGTTACATGTTTGATTAACTTTACCCTTTTACAGGTGGAGTCATTGGTCATCGCGACTCAAAAGAGAGAAACCAGCTACAGGCCAGTTACAACACCCTGACTGAAGAGAGAGACCAGCTACAGACCAGTTACAACACCCTGACTGAAGAGAGACACCAGCTACAGACCAGTTACAACAACCTGACTGAAGAGAGAGACCAGCTACAGACCAGTTATAACAACCTGACTGAAGAGAGAGACCAGCTACAGACCAGTTATAACAACCTGACTGAAGAGAGAGACCAGCTACAGACCAGTTATAACAACCTGACTAAAGAGAGAGACCAGCTACAGACCAGTTATAACAACCTGACTGAAGAGAGAGACCAGCTACAGACCAGTTATAACAACCTGACTGAAGAGAGAGACCAGCTACAGACCAGTTATAACAACCTGACTGAAGAGAGAGACAAGCTACAGACCAGCTATAACAACCTGACTCAAATTCAACTGGATTTGTGAGAAAGTGATTTAGCATCACCATGACTACATACTGTAACACATACAGTAGCCTACAGTGTACACAACTTCCTCCTTCGTTTCTCTCTCGCTCTCTCTCTCTCTCTCTCAAACCCACACACACACACAGACACCCTCACACGCATGAAAACACACCTATTGTTGTATTTGTTGTAGTATCATATTAATAAAAGTCCTACTTTTTCCTGTTTGTAGCTTCCTGTGTACCAGAATACCTGACCACTGTGACTGTCCCAAAATTTAGGAAATCTTTGACTATGTTCAGACTCAGTAAGCATAGCCTTGCTATTGAGAAAGGCCGCCGAAGGCAAACCTGGCTCTCAAGAGAAGACAGGCTATATGCACACTGCCCACAAAATTATGTGGAAACTGAGTTGCACTTCCTAACCTCCTGCCAAATGTATGACCATATTAGAGACACGTATTCCATTCAGATTACGCAGATTTAAAAAAAATTTGAAACGAATCAAATTTTGATAAACTCCTATATCTATTGGGTGAAATAACAAAGTGTGCAATCACAGGCAACAAGATTTGTGACCTGTTGCCTCAGAAAAGGGCAACCAGTGAAGAACAAACACCATTGTAAATACAACCATATTTATGTTTCTTATTTTCCCTTTGTACTTCAACTATTTGCACATCATTACAACACTGTATATAGACATAATATGACATTCGAAATGTCTTTATTCTTTTGGAACTTTTGTGAGTGTAATGTTTGATGTAAATTTTGTATTGTTTATTTTCACTTTTGTTTATTATCTATTTCACTTGCTTTGGGCAATGTAAACATATGTTTCCCATGCCAATAAAGCCCCTTAAATTGAAATGATTTTTTTTATTGAGAGAGAGAGAGAGAGAGAGAGAGAGAGAGAGAAGAGAGAGAGAGAGAGAGAGAGAGAGAGAGAGAGAGTAATTTGTCTTAAAGGGATATTTCAGGATTTTGTCAGTTACGCTCTTTATCTACTTCACCAGAGTCAGATGAGCAAGCTTTAGGCATAATGACTGGAGGTCTATGGCATGATAGCAGATACCCATAGACTTCCAGTCATTGTGCTAATTCTAGTTTCAAAAATATGGTTCATGTTCGATTGTGTCTCATTGATGATGCTATTTACAGTACCTGTGTCAACAGAGCCAGATACCTCAGGGAAGAGACCATTCCTAGTTGCTGCAGTGGTGTCTGGGGCTGCTGTGTGTTCTCTTAACGGCTTGGATCATAGGCTTGTCTGTCAAGACCAGTTACAACAACCTGACTAAAGAGAGAGACCAGCTACAGACTAGTTATAACAACCTGACTAAAGAGAGAGACCAGCTACAGTTATAAAACCTGACCAAAATGAAAGACCAGCTACAGACCAGTAATAACAATCTGACTTAAGCGAAAGACCAGCTACAGACTAGTAATAACAATCTGACTAAAGAGAGAGACCAGCTACAGACAAGTAATAACAATCTGACCTGGGCGGAGAGCAGACTGGAGAGTGGAACAGACCTGGTGATCATAAACAGCAAGGAGGAACAGGTGAGTGAGTGAGAGAGAGAGAGAGAGAGAGAGAGAGAGAGAGAGAGAGAGAGAGAGAGAGAGAGAGAGAGAGAGAGAGAGAGAGAGAGAGAGAGAGAGAGAGAGAGAGAGAGAGAGAGAGAGAGAGAGAGAGATGTCATACACTTATGAATCAGTTAAATTATAATAATTACTATCATGTAATGACATCTTTCTTTCTCAATAACAGAAATGTATCAATATTAAACAGGAACATTGATTGTGTCTGGATCGGTCTGACTGACAGAGACACAGAGGGGACCTGGAAAAGTTACAGACTGGCTCAAATGCATTAAGAAGGAACAAATTCTACAAATTAACTTTTAAGAAGACACACCTGTTAATTGAAATGCATTCCAGGTGACTACCTCATGAAGCTGGTTGAGGGAATGCCAAGAGTGTGCAAAGCTGTCATCAAGGCAAAGGTGGCTATTTGAGGAATCTCAAATATAAAATATATTTTGATTTGCTTAACATTTTTGGTACTACATGATTCCATATGTGTTATTTCATAGTTTTGATGTTTCTACAACTTGATTGGAGTCCCCTGTGGTAAATTCAATTGATTGTACATTATTTGGAAAGGCAAACACTTGTCTATATAAGGTCCCACAGTTGACAGTGTATGTTAGAACAAAAACCAAGCCATGTGGTCGAAGGAATTGTCCGTAGAGCTCCGAGACAGGATTGAGTCGAGGCACAGATCTGGGGAAGTGTAAAAATAAAATCTGCAGCATTGAAGGTCCCCAAGAACACAGTGGCCTCCATCATTCTTAAATGGAAGAAGTTTGGAACCACCAAGACTCTTCCTGAGCTGGCCGCCCGGGCAAACTGAGCAATAGGGGAGAAGGGCCTTGGTCATGGAGGTGACCAAGAACCCGATGGTCACTTTGACAGAGCTCCAGAGTTCCTCTGTGGAGATGGGAGAACCTTCCAGAAGGACAACCATCTCTGCAGCACTCCACCAACCAAGCCTATATGGTATAGAGTCACCAGACGGAAGGCACTCCACAGTAAAAGTCACATGACAGCCCGCTTGGAGTTTGCCAAAAGGCACCTAATGGATGCTCAGATCTTGAGAAACAAGATCTCTGGTCTGATGAAACCAAAATTGAACTCTTTGGCCTGAATGCCAAGCGTCACGTCTGGAGGAAACCAGGCACCATCTCAATGGTGAAGCATGGTGGTGGCAGCATCATGCTGAGGGGATGTTTTTCCGCGGCAGGACTGGGAGACTAGTCAGGATCGAGGGAAAGATGAACGGAGAAAAGTACAGAGAGATTATTGATGAAAATACCTGCTCCAGAGCGCTCAGGACCTCAGACTGGGGTGAAGGTTCACCTTCCAACAAACAACAACCCTAAGCACACAGCCAAGACAACGCAGGAGTGACTTCGGGACAAGCCAGAGCCCAGACTTGAACTTGATCGAACATCTCTGGAAAGACCTGAAAATAGCTATGCAGTGACGCTACCCATCCAACCTGGCAGAGCTTGAGAGGATCTGCAGAGAAGAATGGGAGAAACTCCCCACATACAGCTGTGCCAAGCTTGTAGCATCATACCCTAGAAGACTCAAGGCTGTAATCGCTGCCGAAGGTACTTCAACAAAGTACTGAGTAAAGGGTCTGAATACTTATGTAAATGTGATATTTCAGTTTTAGATTTTTTATAAATATGCTTAAAAAAAAGAAGCAAAAACTGCTTTGTCATTATGGGATATGTGTGTAGATTTATAAAATAAAATAAAACATCAATTTTAGAATAAATCTGTAACGTGACAAAAAACTCAAAAAGTCAAGGGGTCTGAATACTTTCAGAATGCACTATTATGTATCAATCCTTTCCAGATAACAGATGCATCAAAGACTGAAGAGAAGCATTTTTGTCTTTATAAAACCAATGCAGATGCAGAGCGAGACAAGATACAGACCAGATACCACACCCTGACTGAAGAGAGAGACCAGCTACAGACCAGTTACAAAAACCTGACTGCGAGAGAGACCAGTTACAGACAGCTACAACAACCTGACTGCTGAGAGAGACCAGCTACAGACCAGCTACAACATCCTGACTGAAGAGAGAGACCAGCTACAGACCAGTTACAACAACCTGACTGAAGAGAGAAACAGGCATCAGAATTTGCTTTGTGGTCAGTGAAATGGTTTTCATACCTTTCTTTATTATTAAGTCAATTTGTTCATTGAGATTTAGTCAAGTGAATCATGGAAACTAAAATGTGATGTTTATTGTTTGTATCATATTGTCTCAGTGTTGTGTTGTGTCATCAAACAGAGAAAACCTGTTGTTTTGATGGATGGAGGAAGTTTGACTGCAGTTGTTACTTCCTCTCTACTGAGGACAAAAACCTGGGAGGAGAGTAGACAGGACTGTGTAGACAGAGGAGCAGACCTGGTGATAATAAACAGCAGAGAGGAACATGTGTGTGAGAGAGAGAGAGAGAGAGAGAGAGAGAGAGAGAGAGAGAGAGAGAGAGAGAGAGAGAGAGAGAGAAAGAGAGAGAGAGAGAGAGAAGAGAGAGAGAGAGAGAGAGAGAGAGAGAGAGAGAGAAGAGAGAGAGAGAGAGAGAGAGAGAGAGAGAGAGAGAGAGAGAGAGAGAAAGAGAGAGGGGGGTAGATATGGGTGTGTGCTGGGGGTAGATATGATCAAACAGTGAGCTCCAAAAATTGGTGTATGGTGACAAATGTTTAGTTGTTTGGCTCTGTACTCCAGCAGTTTGGATTTGAATGATACAATGACTGTGAGGTTAAAGTGCAGACTGACAGCTTTCATTTTTAGGGTAATTTCACCAAATATCGGGTGAACCGTTTAGAAATAAAGCACTTTTTGTACCTAGTCCCCCCATTTTATTGGGACAAATTCACTTATATGTGTACTTAAGTTACAGACTCACATACATCATACCCTCAAGACATGCTAACCTCTCACCATTACAATAACAGGAGAGGAACAACACTGACCACAGAGTAAGAGATGATAACTACTGTGACAATAAGGCAACAATGATTGTGGGCTCCCGAGTGGCGCAGCGGTCTAAGGCACTGCATCTCAGTTCTTGAGGCGCCACTACAGACCCCCTGGTTCGATTCCGGCCGTGATTGGGAGTCCCATAGGGCGGTGCACAATTGGTCCGGGTTTTGTCGGTGTAGGCCGTCATTGTAAATAAAGAATTTGTTCTTAACTGACTTGCCTAGTTAAATAAAGGTTAAATAAAAAAAATGTTCAGTTCATTCAACCTTTATCTATACAGGTTACTGTCATTGATGGTAGCCAGTCAACAAAGTTAACTTTAAGCTGTAACATTTCTGTATATTATTTAGGGATTGTGGA
>NW_028167180.1:496102-600737 GCF_964263955.1 Coregonus lavaretus
ACTACCCCTAATATCTCTTTCTCTCTCTCTATCTCTCTCTCTCTCTCTTTCCTCCCATCCCTCCCTCCCTCCCTCCCTCCCTCCCTCCCCCCTCCCTCCCAGGTTAATAGGCATCACCAGTCATCAGTGTTGTGTTTTGTCATCGACACCACAGGCAGTATGAGTGATGACATCACTGAGGCTAAGAGAGAGTCCTTCTCCATCATGGACAGTAAGAGAGGAACCCAGCAGGAACCTTCATCATACATCCTGTCCCCTTCAACGACCCAGGTGGGGTGTTAGCCTGGTCCCACATCTGTTAGTGCTGTCCCACTCCAACATTATTGTCACATGCCAAGTGCCTGCCCTGAAACTGGGAGCAGAATGACTGTTTTAACACAAACTTATTTTATTTTTATTTGTGTGGAATAACAATTAATTTTCACGTTCGATCAAGTCTTACACAATTAGCTATTTGTGTGTGTGTGTGTGTGTGTGTGTGTGTTTGCAGGTTTTGGCCTCTGATCATCACAATAAACACAGACATTTTCAAACAGAGCATCAACACCCTGACAGCATCAGGAGTAGGAGACGTACCAGAGCTGTGCCTGTTGGACTACAGGTGTGTGTGTGTGTGTGTGTGTGTGTGTGTGTGTGTGTGTGTGTGTGTGTGTGTGTGTGTGTGTGTGTGTGTGTGTGTGTGTGTGTGTGTGTGTGTGTGTGTGTGTGTGCGCGTGTGTGCGTGTGTTTGTTTGTTTGTGTGTGTGTGCGCGTGTAAGTACAGGTGATGTCATGAAAAGTTACTTTCACAGTGCCAATATGAAGGCTGTATTTGAACGGCTGCATTTGAAATGTGGTTGCCTGTTTTTGCAACTCTGCCAGAGCTGGTTAGTTAGCCAGTGGACTGAAAATGTTATTTCCCATAGAGTTCCAGTACTTGATCCCAGTGTGGTCTGACTCTCTGGTGTGTGTGTTGTAATTCCCAGATGGCCCTCATGGCGGCGCCACCCTCCTCTGAAATCTTTGTGTTCAACGATGCTCCTGCTAAAGACACTGCACTAAAGAGCACATGCACATACAAACAGTGAGGCTGGTGGGAGGAGCAATAGGAGGACAGGCTCGTTGTAATGGCTGGAATGGAATTAATGGAACGGTATCAAACACATCAAATATATTGAAACCACATTCACACCGTTCCATGAATTCCATTCCAGCCATTACAATGAACCAATCCTCTATAGCTCATCCCACCAGCCTCCACAGACTGTAACCACCCTCATAGAGATCACCAAGTCTGTGGTTACTAGGGCTTTCACTACTGTTTATATTTCTCTCTTTCATTTCTCTCTCTCTTTCTTTCTCTTTCTATCTCTCTCTTTCTCTTTCTCTATTTGTCTCTTTCTATCTCTCCCTCTTTCTCTGTTTGTCTCTCTCTTTATCTGTTTCTCTCTTTCTCTGTTTCTCTCTCTCTCTCTCGCTCTCTCTCTTTCTTTCTCTTTCTATCTCTCTCTTTCTCTTTCTCTATTTGTCTCTTTCTATCTCTCTCTCTCTTTCTCTGTTTGTCTCTCTCTTTCTCTGTTTCTCTCTTTCTCTGTTTCTCTTTCTCTGTTTCTCTCTCTGACACTCTTCTCTCTCTCTCTTTTTCTCTCTCTCTCTCTCTCTCTCTCTCTCTCTCTCTCTCTCTCTCTCTCTCTCTCTCTCTCTCACTCTCTCTCGCTCTTCTATCTCTCTCTCTCTGACACTCTTCTCTCTCTCTCTCTCTCTCTCTCTCTCTCTCTCTCTCTCTCTCTCTCTGTCTCTGTCTCTGTCTCTCTCTCTCTCTCACTCTCTCTCTCTCTCTCTCTCTCTCTCTGTCTCTCTCTCTCTCTCTCTGTCTCTCTGTCTCTCTGTCTCTGTCTCTCTCTCTCTCTCTCTCTGTCTCTCTGTCTCTGTCTCTCTCTCTCTCTCTCTCTCTCTCTCTCTCTATCTGTCTGTCTCTGTGTCTCTCGCTCTCTCTCTGTCTTTTAAAGGTTATTGTCCTTTCTGGACATCTGTAGCATCCTGTTACTGGACTTTCTATACAATTGGAATGATTCATTCTAATTCTACATTACCTTCGACTTCCTACGGTGAGAGAGAGAGGCTGAAGTAGGTGGGCGATGTTAAGGCTAGAGTTAATTATTTCAGACATTTTGTGTTAAATTGTAGGATTTTATCACTATGATGGAAAGAATTAGACTACTGTATGATGAGGGGGCTGTCCTGGTAAACTGTTGGGAGGAGCTAGGATAACAAAAGGTGTTTTTGGTTCATAATTACTACTCCCTAATATCTCTCTTTCTCTCTATCTATCTCTCTCTCTCTATCTCTCTCTCTCTCTCTCTTTCCTCCCTCCCTCCCTCCCTCCCTCCCTCCCTCCCAGGTTAATAGGTATCACCCAGTCATCAGTGTTGTGTTTTGTCATCGACACCACAGGCAGTATGAGTGATGACATCACTGAGGCTAAGAGAGTCCTTCTCCATCATGGACAGTAAGAGAGGAACCCAGCAGGAACCTTCATCATACATCCTGGATCCCCTTCAACGACCCAGGTGGGTGTTAGCCTGGTCCCACATCTGTTAGTGCTGTCCCACTCCAACATTATTGTCACATCACATGCCAAGTGCCTGCCCTGAAACTGGGAGCAGAATGACTGTTTTAACACAAACTTATTTTATTTTTACTTGTGTGGAATAACAATTAATTTTCACGTTCGATCAAGTCTTACACAATTAGCTATTTGTGGTGTGTGTGTGTGTGTGTGTGTTTGCAGGTTTTGGGCCTCTGATCATCACAATAAACACAGACATTTTCAAACAGAGCATCAACACCCTGACAGCATCAGGAGTAGGAGACGTACCAGAGCTGTGTGTGTGTGTGTGTGTGTGTGTGTGTGTGTGTGTGTGTGTGTGTGTGTGTGTGTGTGTGCGCGTGTGTGCGTGTGTTTGTTTGTTTGTGTGTGTGTGTGTGTGCGCGTGTTTGTACAGGTGATGTCATGAAAAGTTACTTTCACAGTGCCAATATGAAGGCTGTATTTGAACGGCTGCATTTGAAATGTGGTTGCCTGTTTTTGCAACTCTGCCAGAGCTGGTTAGTTAGCCAGTGGACTGAAAATGTTATTTCCCATAGAGTTCCAGTACTTGATCCCAGTGTGGTCTGACTCTCTGGTGTGTGTGTTGTAATTCCCAGATGGCCCTCATGGCGGCGCCACCCTCCTCTGAAATCTTTGTGTTCAACGATGCTCCTGCTAAAGACACTGCACTAAAGAGCACATGCACATACAAACCAGTGGAGGCTGGTGGGAGGAGCAATAGGAGGACAGGCTCGTTGTAATGGCTGGAATGGAATTAATGGAACGGTATCAAACACATCAAATATATTGAAACCACGTTTCACACCGTTCCATGAATTCCATTCCAGCCATTACAATGAACCAATCCTCCTATAGCTCATCCCACCAGCCTCCACTGACTGTAACCACCCTCATAGAGATCACCAAGTCTGTGGTTACTAGGGCTTTCACTACTGTTTATATTTCTCTCTTTCATTTCTCTCTCTCTTTCTTTCTCTTTCTATCTCTCTCTTTCTCTTTCTCTATTTGTCTCTTTCTATCTCTCTCTCTTTCTCTGTTTGTCTCTCTCTTTATCTGTTTCTCTCTTTCTCTGTTTCTCTCTCTGTCTCTCTCTCGCTCTCTCTCTTTCTTTCTCTTTCTATCTCTCTCTTTCTCTTTCTCTATTTGTCTCTTTCTATCTCTCTCTCTCTTTCTCTGTTTGTCTCTCTCTTTCTCTGTTTCTCTCTTTCTCTGTTTCTCTTTCTCTGTTTCTCTCTCTCTCTCTCTCTCTCTCTCTGACACTCTTCTCTCTCTCTCTCTCTCTCTCTCTCTCTCTCTCTCTCTCGCTCTTCTATCTCTCTCTCTTTCACTCTCATCTCTCTCTCTCTCTGACACTCTCCTCTCTCTCTATTCTGTCATCAAGTTGTCTCTACCTTTCCTCTCCTCTCTCTACCTCTCCTCTCCTCTCTCTACCTCTCCTCTCCTCTCTCTACCTTTCCTCTCCTCTCTCTACCTCTCCTCTCCTCTCTCTACCTCTCCTCCCTCCCCTCTCCTCTCCTTTCCTCATGTTGACTGATAACCTACGCTCCAGACGTCGTTGTCGTAGGCTTCCCCTGTCAGGGCGGAGCCTCCAACCGGATGGCCAAATCAGACGCTCAGCTCTGGAGGTCCAGGCCTCTGGAGGTCAACCAATCAATCAATGTTATTCATAAAGCAGTTGTCACAAAGTGCTTAACAGCTTCTTATAGAATTATTAGAACATACTGTGCTCTCTTCCTCCAGGTCAGGCCATTGAGGTCACCAAGGAGGATCTGCCCCGGGCCACCAGCATCATGGAGGACTTCTCCGCTGCAGCACAGGTATGGTACTGTCTTGACTTACATAGGCTATAGACCAATGTCCTCCAGCTCAGTGTTTAGCCAGTCACTCTTACTCACTGGAAAAGCAATAGAACTGTACACCCTAACAATGACCTCAACGTTGTTGATAAGTTATCTAATGTATTGTCTATTAACCCCTCCTCCTCCTCTTCCTCCTTCTCCTCCAGGTGACTGTGTTTTTAACTTGAATGTCAAGGTGGCATGTGTTGAGATCTCACAGACAGCAACAGACCCATTGAAGAGTTAGAAGGATGCACCATGTGTTAAACATCACTGGGTCTGTGAGAAACCGATCACACACTAACTATTGGTTATCCCTGTGATAGGCTTAAGATGTTTTTTTCTCTCTCTCGCTCTCTCTCTCTCTCTCTCTCTCTCTCTCTCTCTCTCTCTCTCGTTGGAGTGCATGCTGGGAGTGAGTCGTGAAGCAGGAGTGAGTGTGAGAGCGACTGGATTTTTTTTCACTCTTTTGGGTTTTGGTGTGTATATATTTATATTGATTAGTTTAGTTGTTTTAAGGTTATCTTGTCTAACTATCACTAAGCACGTATAGGGGTGGTGGGATAAATATCATTGGGTTCCACAAAGTGTTTTGTATTTGTCAAAAGAGGAGGGGGGACAAGGTCTTGTACATCTTGCTAGTAGGGCTGCTGCTTTCCGGTTTCAGTTTATTCAAAGGTTGCTTTATGGACCGGAAAATGTGGTTTGGAGAGGGGTGGCAGGTCTTGTATTACAGCAGGTTGGGGGATTAGGTTTAAAGAAGGCTTTATTTTTGGTTGATAGTAGCCAGATTTCTAGGGAGGGAGTACCTCCGTTTTACAGAGGCCTTCTTAGGGTGTGGAGCATTATGAAGGTGTCCAGACGAACGTCAGCAGAGTCAGCGCATTGGCTGTTGGAGGAACCTCTGGTGTATGGGGCAAGACTGGATTGTACAACTGCAGCTGTTCCATATTTCTCCAAGATTCTGGTGAAGGGCAAAATCATCACCTTAAAACAGTTAATGGCCATGGCTGGGACCGCCTTAATGGATGGAAGAAGGGTGGCTGAACATTTGGGGGTGAGGTCGGAAAGGATTGTCGGACAACTGCTGGGAAGCTGCAGGAAGGCTCTGTCAGCAGAAGAGTGGGGTATGCTGAATAGTCACAAGAAGAAGGTACAAGATGAAAACGTCTCATTTCCGAGACTAGGGATTACACCCAATATCCCAGAGTCAGAAAGAAAGGCGCTATTACTGGATTTGAGAGGGTTGGAAGAGGTGGGTTTGGATGAGGTGAATGGGAAAGACTTATACAGGGGGTGTGTCAAGGTTTTGAATAAAGATAAATTGAAAAATAGAAAAGACACTCCATGGAGGGTAAAATTGGGCATTGATGACAAGGTAAAGCCAGCATGGAGAGCACTGTACAAGCCACCGTTACAAAAGGGTACTGGGGATATGCAATGGAGGGTTTTACATGGCATCATTGCAGTTAATGCTTTTGTATCTGTTATTAACTCAGATGTTGGAGATGGATGCCCTTTTTGTAATATAAGAGAAACAATTTTTCATTGTTTTATGGAGTGTGAGAGGATAAAACCTCTCTTGGAAATGCTGGAGTCTTTGTTTAAAGCTGTAGGGGAGATTTTCAATAACACTGTTTTTATTTTGGGGTTTCAATATAGTAAGCATCAGAAAAGAAAATGTCAACTGTTACATTTTATTTTGGGACAAGCTAAGATGTCCATTTTTCTGAGTAGGAAACATAAGATAGAAACGGGACATGGGCAGGATGTAAGATGTGTTTTTAAAGGATTAGTGAAAGCAAGAATAAAAGTGGATTTTGAGTTCTTTTCAGCTGTAAAAGATCTCCCATTGTTTGAGGAGAAGTGGGCTTACGAAAGAGCGGTTTGTTTTGTGGAGGAGGGGAAACTATTTTTTGTTGATGAAATGAGTTGAATGTATATGTTCTTTTGTATTTTTATTTTATTTTATTTTATTTTATTTAGGAATTACATTTTTTTTTTTTTTTTTTCATTTCTAAAAAGGCAGTGTGCCATTATTTATGTTAACACTTGAGTATAAAATAAAGGTTTTATAAAAACTAAAAACTCTCTCTCTCTCTCTCTCTCGTAGTTACTATGTTGATGGTTGGATACAGTGCTGAATGGTGAAGTGATGTTTCCACCTAGTGCAGGGTTCTTCAATTCCGGTCCTGGAGGGCCGAAACACTTCTGTTTTTTTATTTCTAACTGATTGTTAATTGCATTCACCTGGTGTGCCAGGTCTGAATTAGCCCCTGATTAGAAGGAGAGGATGAAAAACAGAGGTGTTTCGGCCCTCCAGGACCGGAATTGAAGAACCCTGACCTAGTGGTTAAAGAGTCTCAGTGGTCTAAGGCACTCTATCGCAGTGCTAGCTGTGCCACTAGAGATCCTGGTTCGAATCCAGGCTCTGTCGTAGCCGGCCGCGACCGGGAGACCCATGGGGCGGCGCACAATTGGCCCAGCGTCGTCCAGGGTAGGGGAGGGAATCGCCGGCAGGGATGTAGCTCAGTTGGTAGAGCATGGCGTTTGCAACGCCAGGGTTGTGGGTTCGATTCCCACAGGGGGCCAGTATAAAAAAATAAAAAAATAATAATGTATGTAAGCACTCACTAACTGTAAGTCACTCTGGATAAGAGCGTCTGCTAAATGACTAAAATGTAAATGTAAGAGAGAGATTAACTCACCATCGAGGTGAAATAGTGGTATTACAGACTTGCCTATGGACGCTTTCTCAATTCATCCTTCCTCAATTCCTCCTCTCTCCTTGCTTCCTTCTCAAAATGCATTGGATAATATGGTCCAAGAGGAGGGACCTTGGACATTCTCCTCTAATAGGGTTGAGAAGGAGGAGAGGAATCGATGAAAGACTAATTTAGATAGAGCCTTAGTGTCAGACAGAGCCATAGAGCAGGGTTTCCCAAACTCGGTCCTGGGACCCACCCTGTGTGCACGTTTAGTTTTTTGCCCTAGCACTACACAGCTGATTCAAATAATCAAACTGGATGATGAGTTGGTTAATTGAATCAGCTGTGTAGTGCTAGCGCAAAAACCAAAATGTGCATCCAATAGTGTATTTACCTCACTTTGTGCATGGGGAAGTTGTCATGCTGAAACAGGAAAGGGCCATCCCCAAACTGTTGCCACAAATTTGGACGTACAGAATCGTTTACAATGTCATTGTATGTTGTAGCATTAAGATTTCCCTTCACTAGCCCGGACCAAAAAAAACTGCCCCAGACCCTTATTCCTCCTCCACCAAACTTTACAGTTGGCACTATGCATTGGGGCAGGTAGCATTCTCCTGGCATCCGCCAAACCCAGATTCATCCGTCGGACTGCCAGATGGTGAAGCATGATTCATCACTCCAGAGAATGTGTTTCCAATGCTCCATAGTCCAATGGCGGCGAGCTTTACACCACTCCAGCCTACGCTTAACATTGACCATAGAGATCTTAGGCTTGTGTGTGGCTGCTCGGCCATGGAAACCCATTTCATTAAGCTCCAGACAAACAGTTATTGTGCTGATGTTGCTTCTAGAGGCAGTTTGGAACTCGGTAGTGAGTGTTGCAACTGAGGACAGACGATTTTTACGCGCTATGCGATTCGGCACTCGGCGGTCCTGTGAGCTTGCATGGCCTACCACTTCACGGCTGAGCCGTTGTTGCTCCTAGACGTTTCCACTTCACAATAACAGCACTTACAGTTGACCGGGGCAGCTCTAGCAGGGCAGAAATTTCACAAACTGACTTGTTGGAAAGGTGGCATCTTATGACAGTGCCACGTTAAAGGTCACTGAGCTCTTGAGTAAGGCCATTCGACTGCCAATGTTTGTCTATGGAGATTGCATGGCGGTGTGTTCGATTTTATACACCTGTCAGCAACGGGTGTGGCTGAAATATCAACATCCACTAATTTGAAGGGGTGTCCACATACTTTTGTATATATAGTGTATGTTTAAAACAGATGTGCACGATGGGAAACAAACATGTTTCCATTTGAAGCTAAAGTGGGGGGAGTCACGTGGTGGCCAGTGATGTGTTGATTTGACAGTTTCTCATCTGTTAAAACTGTGTCACTTACGGTAAGGGACAGGAACAGACACAGGGCAGAGGTAACGATATCACAAGAACCTGGGGAGACTTAACACAGACCTGTTAGACAGAAAACATAGTACGTTGTTGGAGATATCTGAGGCCATCGATGCTGAGCCAGATATGACCAAAAGGTTTGACAGAGGTGAGATGGAGGAGAGGATTGTGGATATCTACGTCAGTGCAGACACCCTGAGAGACGGTGAGACCAGCACCAAGAGAGAAGAGACAGCAGACACTGCTCCCAATAATGGACCAGGAGACCAGTCCTCAGGAAACAGCCACACAGTCTCTCTCACATGCACACACACACAGAAATGTCCATGCACACACATGCACACATTGTTGTTTCAGATAACAAGGCCTCAAAGAACTCAACTGCAGAGAGAGACCAGCTACAGACAAGATACATGTGGTTTAACATCACCATGACAACATAATGTAACACATAAAGCAGCCATCAGTGCACACAACTTCCTCCTTCATTCTCACACACGCCCACGCTGTAGGTACTAGATTCAGTCTGCAGCGCAGAAGATCAGCGCTATAGTGGAATTGAAATTCAAAGGCAATGTTCCCTTCTTTGCGGAGACTGCATTCACGGTAAACTCTGCATATGTCAGCTCAATTGAAAATTAACTTTACATTTCAATAGCACTACAGCGCAGATCTTCTCCTCTACGGATTGAATCTAGGTCTCAGTGTCAGAGTGAGCCACAGCAGAGGAAGAAGAAAATGAACACATGAACACACACATACACACACACACACACACACACATACATACACACACACTCAACCCAAATTAATAAACAAACAACACAGCATCAGAAAAGAGGAAGAAATGAAGCACGGAACAGAATGATCAAAGATGAAGAGGACGTTACAACAAACTGTCTGTCTACAAGCCTTCATCACAAATGACACCCTATGTCCCTTTTTAGTTTACTATATAGAGAATAGGATACCATTTTGGATGCAACCCAAGTCTCCTTCTTATTGGTGGATGGAGCCTTGAAGCATCCTGCCACCATCTGTGGGCCACAGACAGAGAACAGAGAGGGACCGGGTGGAGCCACATCAGATCAACTATTTATTCATATCGCCAAGATTTGCATTATTCATTCTTTAATAAATGGTTAATCATATTTCTACATGTTGTTTCCTTTCTGAACTACATTTTGCAATAGCTTCCCACTGGGCAAAAACTGGTTGAATCAAAGTTGTTTCCACGTGATTTCAAACCAAAAAATTTGAATCAACGTGGAAAACTGATTGGATTTGCAAAAAGTTATCAACGTATGGGCATTTCATATTTTTTTCACCCACCTTTTAACCTAAATCCAATGACATGGTGACATTTGTTGTTGATATCACATCGAATTCATGGTTAGTTCACAACTCAACCAAATGTAAATCAAAACTAGACATTGAACTGGTTGTGTGAGCCGAGTGGTTCAGTGGTAGTTTAACTAAATTAAAATCTTTGTAGTGTTTTCAGTAGTTAATTACTTGTTTGCCATGTAGTGATGTAGCTAACTACTGGAACTACACACCTTTTCTTTGCAAAAATAAAATACGGGTGAAGTAGATAAAAATGTAATTTATTTATGAGCATCAGACCTGCCTTATTCTCACTGGAAACAGTTGTTGTGTTTAATAGGCTATAGTGCCCTCAGAAAGTATTAATAGCTCTTTACTTAGTCCACATTTTGTTGTGCTTCAACCTGAATTCTAAATTGATTCAATAGATTTTTCTCTCTCACTCATCTACACACAAAAACCCATAATGACAAAGTGAAACATGTTTTTTGTCATTTTTGCAATTTGATTGAAGATGAAATACAGAAAAGTCTAATTTACATAAGTATTCACAGCCCTGAGTCAATACTTTGTAGAAGCACCTTTGGCAGCGATTGCATCTGTGAGTCTTTCTGGGTTGGTCTCTAAGAGCTTTCCACACCTGGATTGTGCAACATTTGCCCAATATTCGTTTTCAAAATTCTTCCAAATTGGTTGTTGATCATTGCTAGACAACCATTTTCAGTCTTGCCATATATTTTTAAGTCTCCAAACTGTAACTCGGCGACTCAGGAACATTCACTCTCTTCTTGGTAAGCAACTCCAGTTTTGATTTGGCCTTGTGTTTTAGATTATTGTCCCGCTGAAAGGTGAATTCATCTCCCAGTGTCTGATGGAAATCAGAATGAACCATGGTTTTCGTCTAGGATTTTGCCTGTGCTTAGCTCCATTCAGTTTCTTTTTTATCCTGAAAAACTCCCCAGTCCTTAACAATTACAAGCATACCAAAAACATGATGCAGCCACCACTATGTTTGAAAATATAGAGTAGTACTCAGTAATGTGTTGTATTGGATTTGCCCCAAACATTACACTTTGTATTCAGGAGAAAAAGGGAATTGCTTTGCCACATCTTTTGCAGTATTACTTGAGTGCCTTGTTGCAAACAGGATGCATGTTTTGGAATATGTTTTATTCTGTACAGCCTTCCTTCTTTTCACTCTGTCATTTAGGTTAGTATTGTGAAGTAACTACAATGTTGTTGATCCATCGTCAATTTTCTCCTGTCACAGCCATTAAACTCTGTAACAATTTTAAAATCACTAATGGCCTCATGGTGAAATCCCTGAGCGGTTTCTTTCTTCTCCGGCAACTGAATTAGGAAGGACGTCTGTATCTTTGTAGTGACTGGGTGTATTGATACGCCATCCAAAGTGTAATGAATAACTTCACCATGCTCAAAGGGATTTTAAATGTCTTCTTTTTTTTTACCCATTTACCAATAGGTGGCCTTCTTTGCGAGTCTTTGGAAAACCTCCCTGGTCTTTGTGGGTGAACCTGTGTTTAAAATGCACTGCTCGACTGAGGGACCTTACAGATAATTGTATATGTGGGGTACAGAGATGAGGTAGTCATTCAAAAATCATGTTAAACATGTTGCATAGCTTGTGGGACCAGTAGTTAGTCAATATTTTTGGCACACACAAGAAAGAATGTCGACATCGTCCACAGAAAACTGAGTAACTGCGGTAACTGGTGCCCTTGGCCTTGTGTAAGCCACTGAACATGGTGTACAATGTACATACCACAACCAGGTCTGTGTCCCAAATGGAACCCTATCCTCTTTAAAGTGCACTACTTTTGACCAGGGCACATAATGCTTTGGTCCAAATGACTGCACTATATAATAAATAGGGTGCCATTTGGGATGCATTCTAGGAGCTTCTCTTTTCTTTCTTTCAGCCCGCTCCAATGAAGAGTTAGAGGACAAGCATGGCTGGAGGGAGTTTACACCATGTTCCAAACACCAGTACTAAGCTATATGGAATTGTTTTAATAAGGTCGTTCCGATGATCATTTTGCTTTTTGATTTCAAATGTTAAAGGAAGTTTGTTCTGAAGTATCTGTCCTATATCTGAGAGATATAAGCAAGATCAGGAAATATGTATTATTTATTTTTTACATGTTCAGTGCATTCGGAAAGTATTCAGACCCCTTCACTTTTTCCACATTTTGTTAAGTTACTGCCTTATTCTAAAATTGATTAAATAGTATATGTGTTTCATCAATCTACACACAATACCCCATAATGACAAAGCAAAAACAGGTTTTTAGAAATCTTTGCAAATGTTTTAAAAATAAAAAACAGAAATACCTTATTTACATAAATAGTAAGACCCTTTGCTATGAGACTTGAAATTGAGCTCAGATGCATCCTGTTTCCATTGATCATCCTTGAGATGTATCTACAACTTGATCGGAGTCCATCAGTGGTAAACTCAGCTGATTGGACATGATTTGGAAAGGCACACACCTGTCTATATAAGGTCCCACAGTTGAGAGTTCATGTCAGAGCAAAGACTAAGCCGTGAGCTCGAAGGAATTGTCTGTAGAAATCCGAGATAGGATTGTGTCGAGGCACAGATCTGGGGAAGGAAAAGATGAAAGTAGAAAAGTGAAGAGAGACCTTTGATGAAAACCTGCTCCATAGCGCTCAGGACCTTAGACTGGGGCAAAGGTTAACATTCCAACAGGACAATGACCCTAAGCACACAGCCAAGACAACGCAGGAGTGGCTTCGGGACAAGTCTCTGAATGTCCTTGAGTGGCCCATACAGAGCCCGGACTTGAACCCGATCGAACATCTCTGGAGAGACCTGAAAATAGCTGTGCAGCGACTCTCCCCAACCAACCTGACAGAGCTTGAGAGGGTCTGCAGAGAAGATTGGGAGAAACTCCCCAAATACAGGTGTGCCAAGCTTGTAGCGTCATACCCAAGAAGACTTGAGGTTGTAATCACTGCCAAAGGTGCTTCAACAAAGTACTGAGTAAAGGGTCTGAATACTTATGTAAATGTTATATTTCCGTTTTTTAAAATAAATATGCAAACATTTCAAAAAATCTGTTTTCGCTTTGTCACAATGGGGTATTGTGTGTAGATTGATGAGGAAAAACAATGTAATACATTTTAGAAGTAGGCTGTAACGTAACAAAATGTGGAAAAAGTCAAGGGGTCTGAATACTTTCCAAATGCACTGTATATTCATATAGATCACTCAATAGCCATTGTCAATGTTAAGATTTATAGTTCACTATGTAGCATTGCATGCAGGCTGTACATCAATATCTCTGTCTCTTTATCTATCTCTCTCATTCTCTTTATCAGGTAGGCTAGTAGTGTGGTTGATGGTTGGATACAGTACTGAATGGTTAAGTGATGATGGCTAGTAGTTATCATGTTGATGGTCATGCTGAATGATTAAGTGATGATGGCTAGTAGTTATCATGTTGATGGTCATGCTGAATGATTAAGTGCTTCCATCTAGAGCAGGAGAGAAAATAAATACTAATAATTGTTCTATAAAGATTTAGAAAACATGTACACGTAATGTAAAATGTTATTTATTTAAGTAAACATGTTAAACATGTTCTCATATTAAATTATTAACATATATCGCTTTTATACTTACAAGAATAACAAATGGACATATTAATAAAACAGCAACAATGTCATTTAATGAGGTCTACCAGCCTGAATGTGATTAGATTCTGATAACAGTGTGACCTGCAGTTGGACACAGACAGAGGGCAGAACAGTACTGAGAGGACACACACACACTGCATGCCACACGCAGGCATGCACAAACACACACACATACACAAACACACACACACATATACACACTCACACACACACACATAAAGTTCCCCTTTTTAATGTCCGATAAAGATGCAGACATATATTTCCCCCACCACCTCTGAATAACTCCTCACACTGATGTCACACACAGACAGCATACATAGAAAAAAAGGTCCCTATATGGCCATCGATGGCTGGCCACAGAGTACAAGCCATAACGTGACCTCCTCATGAAGGCTGGGATGTCAAAGCCTCAGTAATGCTCTAAGATCTATGTCCAATTTTGTATCTGCTAAAATAGATGATCACTTCAATTATAACTTGAATAATTTAAAACGGATGGGAAACAACCATGTTTAGATTTGAAACTAAGGCTGGTGCAAGTCACGTGGTGGCCAGTGTTGTGTTGATTTGACAGTTTCCCCTTCACTGTGGTTGTCTGATAAAGAGATTCACTACCATAAATCACACAGAGGCAGTACAGTCCAGGAAGAAGAAAGGTACAGATATACATTAGAGCTGAGGTTAGAAGTAGAAGTTACTGTATTTGACCACAAGTGTGTTAAGATGTCAGAGGGAATCTATGAAAACTCAGACGAATTCGTAGACTATGAGCCTGATGCAATGAATAACACGGACATTGATGACCAATTATATGGCAACGTAAAAGCGTTCAAGCCCAGTCCAAGAGATGGAGTTGTTGCTTCAGGTAAGATTGCACGCACGCACGCACGCACACACACACACACACACACACACACACACACACACACACACACACACACACACACACACACACACACACACACACACACACACACACACACACAACACACACACACACACACACACACACACACACACACAAATTAAACACACACATTAAAGGTGAGATTACCCTATAGTACTATAGCTTTATTTGTCCCAATCCTGGATGATGCAGTAAAACACATTACCAAAGATCTTCCTTGAATAATTTGTGATTCAGTTCATGTTCAGTGGTGGAAGAGACCCTCTGGAGTTGCTGCAGTGTGTCTGGGGCTGCTGTGTGTTCTCCTACTGGCTGGGATCATAGGCCTGTCTGTCTACTGTAAGTTTAGTATGTTGTCAATGAGACTTAAGTAGCTTACTTAATCATACTTAATCATTAATGGTGTGGTAGTTACATGTTTGATTAACTTTACCCTTTTACAGGTGGAGTCATTGGTCATCGCGACTCAAAAGAGAGAAACCAGCTACAGGCCAGTTACAACACCCTGACTGAAGAGAGAGACCAGCTACAGACCAGTTATAACAACCTGACTGAAGAGAGAGACCAGCTACATACCAGTTATAACAACCTGACTAAAGAGAGAGACCAGCTACAGACCAGTTATAACAACCTGACTACAGCGAGAGACCAGCTACAGACCAGCTATAACAACCTGACTCAAATTCAACTGGATTTGTGAGAAAGTGATTTAGCATCACCATGACTACATACTGTAACACATACAGTAGCCTACAGTGTACACAACTTCCTCCTTCGTTCTCTCTCTCTCTCTCTCTCTCTCTCTCTCTCTCTCAAACCCACACACACACACAGACACCCTCACACGCATGAAAACACACCTATTGTTGTATTTGTTTGTAGTATCATATTAATAAAAGTCCTACTTATTTCCTGTTAGTAGCTTCCTGTGTACCAGAATACCTGACCACTGTGACTGTCCCAAAATTTAGGAAATCTTTGACTATGTTCAGACTCAGTGAGCATAGCCTTGCTATTGAGAAAGGCCGCCGAAGGCAAACCTGGCTCTCAAGAGAAGACAGGCTATATGCACACTGCCCACAAAATTATGTGGAAACTGAGCTGCACTTCCTAACCTCCTGCCAAATGTATGACCATATTAGAGACACGTATTCCCCTCAGATTACGCAGATTTACAAAGAATTTGAAACCGAATCCAATTTTGATAAACTCCTATATCTATTGGGTGAAATAACAAAGTGTGCAATCACAGCAACAAGATTTGTGACCTGTTGCCTCAGGAAAAGGGCAACCAGTGAAGAACAAACACCATTGTAAATACAACCCATATTTATGTTTCTTTATTTTCCCTTTGTACTTCAACTATTTGCACATCATTACAACACTGTATATAGACATAATATGACATTCGAAATGTCTTTATTCTTTTGGAACTTTTGTGAGTGTAATGTTTGATGTAAATTTTGTATTGTTTATTTCACTTTTGTTTATTATCTATTTCACTTGCTTTGGCAATGTAAACATATGTTTCCCATGCCAATAAAGCCCCTTAAATTGAAATTATGTTTTTTATTGAGAGAGAGAGAGAGAGAGAGAGAGAGAGAGAGAGAGAGAGAGAGAGAGAGAGAGAGAGAGAGAGAGAGAGAGATAGAGAGAGAGAGAGAGATAATTTGTCTTAAAGGGATATTTCAGGATTTTGTCAGTTATGCTCTTTATCTACTTCCCCAGAGTCAGATGAGCTAGCTTTAGCATAATGACTGGAGGTCTATGGCATGATAGCAGATACCCATAGACTTCCAGTCATTGTGCTAATTCTAGTTTCACATATATGGTTCATGTTCGATTGTGTCTCATTGATGATGCTATTTACAGTACCTGTGTCAACAGAGCCAGATATCTCAGGGAAGAGACCCTTCCTAGTTGCTGCAGTGTGTCTGGGGCTGCTGTGTGTTCTCTTAACGGCTTGGATCATAGGCTTGTCTGTCAAGACCAGTTACAACAACCTGACTAAAGAGAGAGACCAGCTACAGACTAGTTATAACAACCTGATTAAAGAGAGAGACCAGCTACAGTTATAAAACCTGACCAAAATGAAAGACCAGCTATAGACCAGTAATAACAATCTGACTTAAGCGAAAGACCAGCTACAGAGTAGTAATAACAATCTGACTAAAGAGAGAGACCAGCTACAGACAAGTAATAACAATCTGACCTGGGCGGAGAGCAGACTGGAGAGAGGAACAGACCTGGTGATCATAAACAGCAAGGAGGAACATGTGAGTGAGTGAGTGAGTGAGAGAGAGAGAGAGAGAGAGAGAGAGAGAGAGAGAGAGAGAGAGAGAGAGAGAGAGAGAGAGAGAGAGAGAGAGAGAGAGAGAGAGAGAGAGAGAGAGAGAGAGAGAGAGAGAGAGAGATTCATACACTTATGAATCAGGTAAATTATTAATACTCACATGTAATTGACATCTTTCTCTTTCTCAATAACAGAAATGTATCAATGAATTAAACAGGAACATTGATTGTGTCTGGATCGGTCTGACTGACAGAGACACAGAGGGGACCTGGAAAAGTTAATTTCTGAAGGGCTCTTTGTTTTCCTGTTCAAGATATTCCTTCTCCACCTTTTGGGACCTTGTCACAAAATAACTGACTGGCTCAAATGCATTAAGAAGGAAACAAATTCTACAAATTAACTTTTAAGAAGGCACACCTGTTAATTGAAATGCATTCCAGGTGACTACCTCATGAAGCTGGTTGAGGGAATGCCAAGAGTGTGCAAAGCTGTCATCAAGGCAAAGGGTGGCTATTTGAGGAATCTCAAATATAAAATATATTTTGATTTGCTTAACACTTTTTTGGTTACTACATGATTCCATATGTGTTATTTCATAGTTTTGATGTTTCTACAACTTCATTGGAGTCCACCTGTGGTAAATTCAATTGATTCTACATTATTTGGAAAGGCACACACTTGTCTATATAAGGTCCCACAGTTGACAGTGTATGTTAGAACAAAAACCAAGCCATGAGGTCGAAGGAATTGTCCGTGGAGCTCCGAGACAGGATTGTGTCGAGGCACAGATCTGGGGAAGTGTAAAAATAAAATCTGCAGCATTGAAGGTCCCCAAGAACACAGTGGCCTCCATCATTCTTAAATGGAAGAAGTTTGAAACCACCAAAACTCTTCCTAGAGCTGGCCGCCCGGGCAAACTGAGCAATAGGGGGAGAAGGGCCTTGGTCATGGCGGTGACCAAGAACCCGATGGTCACTCTGACAGAGCTCCAGAGTTCCTCTGTGGAGATGGGAGAACCTTCCAGAAGGACAACCATCTCTGCAGCACTCCACCAACCAAGCCTATATGGTATAGAGTCACCAGACGGAAGGCACTCCACAGTAAAAGGCACATGACAGCCCGCTTGGAGTTTGCCAAAAGGCACCTAATGGATGCTCAGATCTTGAGAAACAAGATTCTCTGGTCTGATGAAACCAAAATTGAACTCTTTGGCCTGAATGCCAAGCGTCACGTCTGGAGGAAACCAGGCACCATCGCAACGGTGAAGCATGGTGGTGGCAGCATCATGCTGTGGGGATGTTTTTCAGCGGCAGGGACTGGGAGACTAGTCAGGATCGAGGGAAAGATGAACGGAGAAAAGTACAGAGAGATTATTGATGAACATACCTGCTCCAGAGCGCTCAGGACCTCAGACTGGGGTGAAGGTTCACCTTCCAACACAACAACAACCCTAAGCACACAGCAAAGACAACGCAGGAGTGACTTCGGGACAAGCCAGAGCCCAGACTTGAACTTGATCGAACTACCTCATGAATGTACCCATCCAACCTGGCAGAGCTTGAGAGGATCTGCAGAGAAGAATGGGAGAAACTCCCCACATACAGCTCTGCCAAGCTTGTAGCATCATACCCTAGAAGACTCAAGGCTGTAATCGCTGCCGAAGGTACTTCAACAAAGTACTGAGTAAAGGGTCTGAATACTTAAGTAAATGTGATATTTCAGTTTTAGATTTTTTATAAATATGCTTAAAAAAAAAGAAGCAAAAACTGCTTTGTCATTATGGGATATTGTGTGTAGATTTATAAAATAAAATAAAATAAAACATCAATTTTAGAATAAATCTGTAACGTAACAAAAAATGCAAAAAGTCAAGGGGTCTGAATACTTTCAGAATGCACTATTATGTATCAATCCTTTCCAGATAACAGATGCATCAAAGACTGAAGAGAAGCATTTTTTGTCTTTATAAAACCAATGCAGATGCAGAGCGAGACAAGATACAGACCAGATACCACACCCTGACTGAAGAGAGAGACCAGCTACAGACCAGTTACAAAAACCTGACTGCTGAGAGAGACCAGTTACAGACCAGCTACAACAACCTGACTGCTGAGAGAGACCCGAGTGGCGCAGGGGTCTAAGGCATTGCATCTCAGTTCTTGAGGCGCCACTACAGACCCCCTGGTTCGATTCCAGGCTGTATCACAACCGGCCGTGATTGGGAGTCCCATAGGGCGGCGCACACCGTCATTGTAAATAAGAATTTGTTCTAAACTGACTTGCCTAGTTAAATAAAGGTTAAATAAAATTTTTAAAAATGTTCAGTTCATTCAACCTTTATCTATACAGGTTACTGTCATTGATGGTAGCAGTCAACAAAGTTAACTTTAAGCTGTAACATTTCTGTATATTATTTAGCATTGTGATGTTATAACTGTGATATCTGACAGTTTTAACCCTGTAGGTACTGGTATTAAGCATTATATCTGATGGTGTTTAACCCTGTAGGTACTGGTATTAACCATGATATCTGACTGTTTTTAACCCTGTAGGTACTGGTATTAACAATGATATCTGACTGTTTTTAACCCTGTAGGTACTGGTATTAACAATGATATCTGACTGTTTTTAACCCTGTAGGTACTGGTATTAACCATGATATCTGACTGTTTTTAACCCTGTAGGTACTGGTATTAACCATGATATCTGACTGTTTTTAACCCTGGAGGTACTGGTATTAACCATGATATCTGACTGTTTTTAACCATGTAGGTACTGGTATTAACAATGATATATGTTGGTGTTTAACCCTGTAGGTACTGGTATTAACCATGATATCTGACTGTTTTTAACCCTGTAGGTACTGGTATTAACCATGATATCTGTTGGTGTTTAACCCTGTAGGTACTGGTATTAACCATGATATCTGACTGTTTTTAACCCTGTAGGTACTGGTATTAACCATGATATCTGACTGTTTTTAACCCTGTAGGTACTGGTATTAACAATGATATCTGACTGTTTTTAACCCTGTAGGTACTGGTATTAACCATGATATCTGACTGTTTTTAACCATGTAGGTACTGGTATTAACCATGATATCTGATGGTGTTTAACCCTGTAGGTACTGGTGTTAACCATGATATCTGACAGTTGATAACCCTGTAGGTACTGGTATTAACCATGATATCTGACTGTTTTTAACCCTGTAGGTACTGGTATTAACCATTACATCTGATGGTGTTTAACCCTGTAGGTACTGGTATTAACCATGATATCTGACTGTTTTTAACCCTGTAGGTACTTGTATTAACCATGATATCTGACTGCTATTAACCCTGTAGGTACTGGTATTAACCATGATATCTGACTGTTATTAACCCTGTAGGTACTGGTATGACCAACAGCCTGATAATGCAGGTCCTACTTGGGAAGAGGACTGTGCTCAGATACACAAAGATCAGGGTCCTCTAAAGGCATGGAATGAAATGTCATGTGGCATCAAACTCATCTGGATTTGTGAGAAAGTGGTTTAACATCACCATGACAACATACTGCAACACGTACAGTAGCCCACAACTCTCTCTCTCATCCACAAACACACTTATTGTTGTATTTGTTTGTAGTATCATATTAATAAAAGTTCTACATTTGAATTTTTGCACACTCTACATGCTGTGACGCGTACTGACTATATGAAGAGGCAGGACGCAGACGCAGGAATTAACAAGGTCAAAGTTTACTTAACAATGAGCAAGAAAAATAACAAAGATCGAGTAAACGACACGAAGCTAAACAATCACACACAACATCATCCAGAACAGTCCAGGACTAAATAGGGGTGGTGATGAGATGATGAGGTGCAGGTGAGCTGGAGGTGATTAGGGTGCGTTGGGTTTCCATTCCGGTGTTGCCGAGGTGGTGCGCTCAGACCGGTGGCTCAATACACCGGCGAATCAGAGTGCCGGAGGTGAGCAACGGGAGGAGACGTGACACATGCAGTGCATTTCATCAATTACAATACAAATACATTCTTCTTACTTGCTACATATACAGTGGGGAAAAAAAGTATTTAGTCAGCCACCAATTGTGCAAGTTCTCCCACTTAAAAATATGAGAGAGGCCTGTAATTTTCATCATAGGTACACGTCAACTATGACAGACAAATTGAGAAAAAAAATCCAGAAAATCACATTGTAGGATTTTTAATGAATTTATTTGCAAATTATGGTGGAAAATAAGTATTTGGTCACCTACAAACAAGCAAGATTTCTGGCTCTCACAGACCTGTAACTTCTTCTTTAAGAGGCTCCTCTGTCCTCCACTCGTTCCCTGTATTAATGGCACCTGTTTGAACTTGTTATCAGTATAAAAGACACCTGTCCACAACCTCAAACAGTCACAATCCAAACTCCACTATGGCCAAGACCAAAGAGCTGTCAAAGGACACCAGAAACAAAATTGTAGACCTGCACCAGGCTGGGAAGACTGAATCTGCAATAGGTAAGCAGCTTGGTTTGAAGAAATCAACTGTGGGAGCAATTATTAGGAAATGGAAGACATACAAGACCACTGATAATCTCCCTCGATCGTCGTGTTTGGAGGACAAAGAATGCTGAGTTGCATCCAAAGAACACCATACCTACTGTGAAGCATGGGGGTGGAAACATCTTGCTTTGGGGCTGTTTTTCTGCAAAGGGACCAGGACGACTGATCCGTGTAAAGGAAAGAATGAATGGGGCCATGTATCGTGAGATTTTGAGTGAAAACCTCCTTCCATCAGCAAGGGCATTGAAGATGAAACATGGCTGGGTCTTTCAGCATGACAATGATCCCAAACACACCGCCCGGGCAACGAAGGAGTGGCTTCGTAAGAAGCATTTCAAGGTCCTGGAGTGGCCTAGCCAGTCTCCAGATCTCAACCCCATAGAAAATCTTTGGAGGGAGTTGAAAGTCTGTGTTGCCCAGCGACAGCCCCAAAACATCACTGCTCTAGAGAAGATCTGCATGGAGGAATGGGCCAAAATACCAGCAACAGTGTATGAAAACCTTGTGAAGACTTGCAGAAAACGTTTGACCTGTGTCATTGCCAACAAAGGGTATATAACAAAGTATTGAGAAACTTTTGTTATTGACCAAATACTTATTTTCCACCATACTTTGCAAATAAATTCATTAAAAATCCTACAATGTGATTTTCTGGATTTTTTTTTCTCATTTTGTCTGTCATAGTTGACGTGTACCTATGATGAAAATTACAGGCCTCTCTCATCTTTTTAAGTGGGAGAACTTGCACAATTGGTGGCTGACTAAATACTTTTTTCCCCCACTGTATTTACATGCTCCCATTTAGGTCTGGTGCAAACATTCTCAACCCTACCAAACCACCATTACATACACTGTATATGATTGTTGTAGAGATATCAAAGGGTATCAAAGGATGTTACTTAATCATCTTTGACAGTCAGTCTTTGTTGTCAAGTTACATATAAGCCCAATATCAAATGCTCATATTTGACTGTTGTTCCCCTATATGGGTCCCAAAAGAGGGAAGTGAAGTGGTTAAACCAGCTGTCACTCAAAAACTCCTCAACCAATAAGGTTCATCAAGAGAGAGGAGAGCCCTGGTGGTTTCTGTTGTCATCTCATCCTCACTGGTTAAGCCTACCAACCCTCAATATCCACTTGGAGCAGTTTGTAGTGTCACATCTATTGTATGGACATTATAATGACCCATGTTTGTAGTCCTGGATCTCCTGAACATGTTGGTGTATATTTGGGAGTAAACAGAGGGTCCAAATCAGCAGAAATGTGAAAGGAAGGGGGAGTTCTGGAAACTCTCTGAATTTTCTTGGGGCTGTTACATATGATATTTAATATATGTTAACAGCTAGACTTTGTTCTCCACTTCCCCTCTATTATCTTTATCTTCCTGGTATGATAGTGTCCTGTCCATCATCACAAATAGCAAGTCCCATTCCCTGGACAGGAGGACTGTGTTGAGATAAACTCTGGACAAGATGACCATGTAGAGACATGGAATGATTTATATTGTGCAGCAGAAAATCGTTTAACAATAAGCACTGTAACAATCTCTCACACTCACACATGCACACAAGTACGTACACAAGTATGCAAACTTGTTCTATTTTTTGTATTAGCATAGCCACAACTACCCGTGTCATTTTGTTGATACTTCCCTAGAGTTAACACCTACAGCAGAGATATCACTAGAAGCAGAGACTTAACGTATAGAGGGCTTGCAGTTGAGGTACGACACCTCCTGGTGGCCATGTTGGAAGACCACCACATTAATTCTAGAAGCAGAGACTTAATGTATAGTAGACCTACATAGAAAGATAGACCCAGGCATTGTTAAAGATGTCAAAGGTAATCTATGCTGAGCCAGATATGAACAACAAGGTCAAGTTTGACAGAGGTGAGATGGAGGAGAGGATTATGGATATCTACGTCAGTGCAGACACCCTGAGAGACGGTGAGACCAGCACCAAGAGAGAAGAGACAACAGACACTGCTCCTAATAATGGACCAGGAGACCAGTACTCAGGTAAAACACACACAGATGTCTCTTAGCCTGATAGCGCAAAGAAGAGACCCTTCCTACAGATGTAGGATCTCATTTTGATCACTCTTTTGATGCTGAGAATTTTCCTGAATAGCAGGAAATGCAAACTTTTAGTGTATTCAAGGTTTAAAAAGGTTCCTAAAGTTTGTAATTTCCACATTGAAATTTAAGACATGATTTGCCCTAAAGAAGAAGAAAAAAAGTCAATTAATTATAATTATCATAATAATTATCATTTCCTGTTGCTGCAGGACTGTTTTCCAGTTATAGCAAACCTGCTCAAATTAAGATCCTACATCTGTATATTTTGCAGTGTGTCTGTGGCTGCTCTGTGTTCGATCATAGGCCTTTCTGTCAACTGTGAGTTTGTGTCATATGTTAATTGCTTGTAAACTAGTAGTAAGAAGTGCTGGTTGCTAGGCTTATTTACCTATTTATGTAAATAAGGTATTTTCATATGAAAATGTAATTAACTAACAAATAATGATAATTGTTGATGACCCACTCTTGATGATGGTATCTACATCTTACAGAGTGTGGCTTTAAAGCTGAAAAAACATAGGACTATGTCTATAATTGAGGAGGATATTTGTACAACAGTGTCTCACTGTCTGGTTCCCTGTGTTGTTTAGGTACTGGGGGGCAGGACAGCCTGATAATGGTGGTCAGTTCTCTGGGCAGGAGGACTGTGTTGAGATATACTATGGACAAGATGACTCTGTAAAGACATGGAATGGTGACAATTATTTCAAAAAAATAATTGTTTAACAGTTGCCTACTATAACAATGTTCTCTCTCTCTCTAGTAGTTATTATGTTGATGGTTGGATACAGTACTGAATGGTTAAGTGATGATTCCACCTAGTGGTTAAAGAGAGAGATTAACTCACCATAGAGTTGAAATAGTGGTATTACAGACTTGCCAACGGGCTTTTTCTCAATTCATCTTTCCTTGGATCTTTCTCACGTCCTCTCTCCTCCCCTCCTTCTCAAAACACATTGGAGAATATAATCCTAGGGGAGGGACCTTGGACCTTATCCTCTAATAGGGTTGAGAAGGAGGAGAGGAGGAATGGAGATAGAAGGAGAGGAGAGGAAAAGAGAGGAGATAGGAGGAGAGGAGATATGAAGAGAGGAGATATGAGGAGAGGAGATAGGAGGAGAGGAGATAGGAGGAGAGGAGATATGAGGAGAGGAGATAGGATGAGATGAGATAGGAGGAGAGGAGATAGGAGGAAAGGAGATATGAGGAGAGGAGATAGAGGAGAGGAGATATGAGGAGAGGAGATATGAGGAGAGGAGATAGGAGGAGAGGAGATAGGAGGAGAGGAGATAGGAGGAAAGGAGATATGAGGAGAGGAGATAGGAGGAGAGGAGATAGGAGGACAGGAGATATGAGGAGAGGAGATAGGAGGAGAGGAGATATGAGGAGAGGAGATATGAGGAGAGGAGATAGGAGGAGAGGAGATAGGAGGAGAGGAGATATGAGGAGAGGAGATAGAAGGAGAGGAGATGTGTGTGCTTGCGTGTGAGTGTTTGTGATTGTAGGTGTGTGGGGGTATGTGTGTGCAGGTGCGTGCTTGCTTGAATATGTGAGTGTATGCATGCATGTGTATACATGCTTGTGTATATGTGTGTGTGTGTGTGTGTGAGTGAGTGTGTATGTGTGTGTGTCGGGGGGGTGGGTATATGTGCATGTGTGTGTGTTCTCACATCAGTGTGTATCTCCTCAGGACCTGAGGATTCAGGGAGAAGACTCTACAGGATGGGTGCTGTGAGCTTTGGGATGCTGTGTGTTCTACAAGTCACTCTCAACATCTCCCTGAGACTAGTCTGTGAGTGTATTGTTATCTAATCATTACACTATATCAGACTTTCACAACAAGGTCCAAATTCACTAAATTCCTCCTCTGTTAGACATGTTTAAGGAACTTGCAAACCACATCCAAGATATTCTGTCCACTTTTAGCATTGTTTAGACTGTTTGTTTTTAATGCCTGTAACTTACAGTTGCATTAAGAAATTGTGCTTTTTACAATTGCTATATGTATCATTCCTTTCCAGAAAAAAGAATCATCAAAGACTCTGAAGAGGAGCATTTTTCTCTTTATAAAACCAACCTGACTAAAGAGAGAGACCAGCTACAGACCAGATACAACAACCTGACTAAATAGAGAGACCAGCTACAGACCAGATACAACAACCTGACTGGTCAGAGAGACAGGCTTCATAATTTGCTTTCTGGTGAGTGAGCTGGTTTCCTCTAATATGAAGTCAATTTCTTAATTGAGATCTAGTCCAGTGAATCATGGAAAATATAATCTCTCATTAAAATCTCTCATCTCTCAAAACCTGGGGAGGAAGGGAGGGAGGGAGGGGGGAGGGGGAGGAGGAGGAAGAGAGAGAGAGAGAGAGAGAGAGAGAGAGAGAGAGAGAGAGAGAGAGAGAGAGAGAGAGAGAGAGAGAGAGAGAGAGAGAGAGAGAGAGAGAGAGAGAGAGAGAGAGAGAGAGAGAGAAGAGAAAGAGAGAGAGAGAGACCTACAGGGTTAAAAGCAGTCAGATATCATGGTTAATACCAGTACCTAAACGGTTAAAAACAGTCAGATATCACAGTTACAAGATCTAAATAATACACAGACATTTTTCATCTTAAAGTTAACTTTGTTGACTGCTGCCATCAATGACAAAAACCTGCATAGAAAAAGTTTGAATGGAGCCTTCTTTACAGATTAGGTCTCATCTCTCACCCGGTGGTCAGTGCTGTTCCGTCCACCCATTTCCAGGTCCCTTCATTAACAGAGTCAGTCAGACCAATCCAGACTCCCTTTTTGAGATTGAAGAGAAACTCCTGTTGTTGAGAAAGATACATATTTATACAGTGAGTTACAAAAGTATTGGGACAGTGACACATTTATGTTTAGTTTTTGGCGCTGTACTCCAGCACTTTGAATTTGAAATAATAGAATGACTATGAGGTTAAGGTGTAGACTGTCAGCTTTCATTTTAGGGTATTTTCATACATATCGGGTGAACCGTTTAGAAATTACAGCACTTTATGTACACAATCCTCTATTTCAGGGGACCATAAGTATTGGGAGAAATTCACTTATATGTGTATTAAAGCAGTCAAAGCTTAGTACTTGGTCCCATATTCATAGCACGCAATGAATACATCAAGCTTGTGACTCTACAAACTCGTTGGATGCATTTCCTGTTTGTTTTGGTTGTGTTTCTGATTATTTTGTGCCCAATAGAAATTGATGGTAAATAATGTATTGTGCCATTTTGGAGTCACTTTTATTGTAAATAAGTATATAATGTGTTTCTAAACATTTCTACAATAATGTGGATGCTACCATGATTACAGATCGTGCTGAATGAATTGTGAATAATGATGAGTGAGAAAGTTAAAGATATACAAATGCACAAATACCTTGAACTGAAAGCTGTCAGTCTGCAGTTAAACCTCATAGTCATTGTATCATTTCAAATCCAAAGTGCCAGTTCTCTCTCTCTCTCTCTCTCTCTCTCTCTCTCTCTCTCTCTCTCTCTCTCTCTCTCTCTCTCTCTCTCTCTCTCTCTCTCTCTCTCTCTCTCTCTCTCTCTCTCTCTCTCTAACCCACATACACGCACCAGTGGACCCACTCACTCATGCATGTCTACACGTTTGTAGTTTCCTGTGTACCAGTAGTTATGTTTCACACATCTTCAGAGTCAACATGAATTTAGTACATTTTTATGAAAGGTCATAGCAGAAAAAGCACAGACACAGGGGCAATGACAGGACCAGAAACTGAGAATAGACTGAAAACACAAACAGTTGTTGGAGATGTCTGAGGCCATCTATGCTGACCGAGAAGGTCAAGTTTGACAGAGGTGAGGTGGAGGAGAGGATTGTGGATATCTACGTCGGTGCCGACCCCCTGAGAGACGGTGAGACCACTAGGATATTATTCTACAATGTGTTTTGAGAAGGAGGGGGGAGAGAGGATGTGAGAATGATGAATTGAGAAAGAGCCCGTAGGCAAGTCTGTAATACCACTATTTCACCTCTATGGTGAGTTCATCTCTCACTTTAACCGCTAGGTGGAATCATCACTTAAACATTCAGCACTGTATCTAACCACCAGAGGAGATAGGAGGGAAGGAGACAGGAAGAGAGGAGATAGGAGAAGAGGAGATGGGAGGAGAGGAGATGGGAGGAGAGGAGATAGGAGGAGAGTAATCTAGGAAAGACGAATTGAGTTAGAGCCTTAGTGTCAGAGAGACATAGAGGAGGAAGAAGAACATTAAGAGAATGAGGAAGAGAGAAAAAACAAGACAAATAATAGTTGTGTTTAGATTTAGAGGAGAGGATGTAGACATACTGTACTCTGGAAAATGACTCTTCATTATTTTATTAGAAACATGTCATGTGATTTGACATAGGCTTATGCTAAGTAAAACAAAAAAAAGATGCTAATGAGCCATGACTCACAACCATCACTGTACAAGGGACAACTTGTAGGTGACCAATTGCAGCACAATGCACCATGCACCAGTGGACCCACTCACTCATGCATGTCTATCTACTGTTGTGTCTCTTCCTGGAGGTTGCTGTCTGCTCAAACCACTGGTTAAGGTGTGAACTCCTCCCTAAATCTATAACACTGTACGTTCTCAGACACAGACTGTTAAACTAAAGCAGCTGTTTAAGAGGATATACCACAGAATATACTGTCCGTTGTATTGTGTGCCGCTCCTTAAAGTACCAAAGTATATTTTAAGGGGGCAATTAGAATTAGCCTTTGTATGGAGCAGTCTGAGGAGATTTATGCTAATGTTGACAGGAAGAGCTGTGGACAGGATACAGTGAACAGGAGCATAGATAAACAACCTGAATCTCAGAATACTGGTAAGTACACTGTAGTCACAGAGACACACACATCGAAGAGTAAACCAATAGTTATTATTCTTCCAACTGCCACACAAACAATTTACCTGATGTTAATGTAATGAGGTTGGCCGATACCCATGCCCCAAGGCTTCAAAAGTCAACTGAGTAAAATAAACTGTAACGAACAGATTCCTAATATTTATAAACATAATACAATGTCTTTTCCAAATTAAGATACCTTACTTCACAAGGGAAAGCTTTTGAAATGACATACTTGTGAAAATTGATACATACAATTCTAAATAGTACATCTCCTAAATGAACGGTCGTTCCATTAAGATTAGAGGTTAAAATATTCAGAAATTGTCGAGGCTCTGTAGGATGTATACTAACTGCAGAAACATTTATTTTCATGTTCATAAAGTCCTATGTAACTCGCCACTGTGTATTTCCAATCTGGTCTCAAAGTATTTCATTTTATTCTGTACGTAAAGCAAGACACTCTTTTTAGTATGATATGTTACCTTTCATATGTTATGTATCAATGTGTGGATAACCATCATCCATTTTGTATGATATGTTACGAATTACAATTTGTATGATATGTTACGAATTTGCTATGTTACGAACTTACAATATGTTATGAATTTGCTAAACATATGATATGTTATGAATTCTACTAACATTAGCTGTCTGCCTAACGTTAGCAAGGCTAGGAGTTAACTGTAAATGGCCACTATATTTCCTGTTGCAGTGAGAAGCTGTATCTTTAACAACCACAAGTCCCCCTCAACAAAAATAGAGATGGGGGTGAGAAACCACCACTTTAAATGTGCAGCTATTTTTCCTCCATTTAAAGATCATACAAAATAGATTCTTCATACTTTGAGATCATATGGGGCGAATCCTATCTTCCACTTAAGTCAAATTTAGACTTAGTCATTCATTTATATCAAATGGAGACTAAGTGAACATTTTAATTAAAGGGATACTTCAGGATTTTGGCAATGATGCCCTTTATCTACTTCCCCACAGTCAGATGAGTTTGTGGATACCATTTGTATGACTTTATATCCAGTATGAAGAAAGTTAGAGGTGGTTTTGTGAGCCATTGCTAACTAGAGTTGACTGGAGGTTTATGGCATGGAGGTCATTGCGCTAATTCTAGTTTCAATCACTATATCAGGTTTCTTTATTTTAATTTTTTGGGGACATAACAGACTCTAAAAACACCAGGAAATCAGCTCCTATTGATTTTAATTTTGGAAATCTGTTCCCAAGTATTCCCAAGTATAATAGAGAGACACACACTAACGTAAACAAGGTGTGAGAATGTGATTTGAAGGAGTCAGGCACAGGAGGGTAAATCACAGAATACAGAGTTTATTCCGTAGTACACAGTTACGCTGGATAGCGTCAACAGTCCAGTGCGCAAAACAGGCGCACTGGAACAAATACAGGCACACGGGGAAAATATACCCTGGTAATACAAAGAACAGGTAGCTCCACGAGCTACCCTCAACTCACATGAAACAATCACCCACAAGGACAAGGGGCAGAGGGAACACTTAAACACATACTAATGAGGGGAATATGAACCAGGTGTGTGTAATTGACAAGACAAGACAAACGGAATGATGAGATTTGGAGGGGCAGTGGCTAGAAGGCCGGTGACGACGAACGCCGAAGCCTGCCCGAACAAGGAGGGGAGGCAGCTTCGGAGGAAGTCGTGACAGTACCCCCCCCCCCTCCCCCCACTTGACGCGCAGCTCCAGCAGCGCACCGACCCCGGCCTCAGGGACGGCCAGGAGGACACGGAGAAGGGCGAGCCTGATGGCAATGGTGGGAATCCCGCAACAGGGAAGGATCGTGGATATCCATCACTGGGACACAGAACCTTTCCTCCAGACCGTACCCCTCCCACTCCACAACGTACTGAAGGCCCCCCACCCGACGCCTTGAATCCAGGATGGAACGGACGGAGTACGCCGGGGCCCCCTCGATGTCCAGAGGAGGCGGAGGGACCTCCCGCACCTCAGACTCCTGGAGCGGACCAGCCACCACCGGCCTGAGGAGAGACACATGAAACGAGGGGTTAATACGGTAATCAGAGGGGAGTAATAATTAGCTATAGGTAACCTCGTTGATTCTCCTCAGGACCTTGAACGGCCCCACAAACCACGGGCTCAGCTTCCGGCAGGGCAGGCGGAGAGGCAGATTCCGGGTCGAGAGCCAGACCCGATCACCCGGTACGAAGACCGGGCCTCACTGTGGTGGCGGTCAGCGTTGGCCTTCTGACGACGCACGGCGCGTTGGAGGTGGACGTGGGCAGCATCCCACGTCTCCTCCGTGTGCCAAAACCAGTCATCCACCGCAGGAGCCTCGGTCTGGCTCTGGTTCCACAGTGCCAGAACCGGTTGGTAACCTAAAATACATTGGAATGGCGTTAGGTTAGTGGAGGAGTGACGGAGAGAGTTCTGGGCATATTCAGCCCATGGCAAGAACACCGACCACTCCCCCGGCCGGTCCTGGCAGTAGGATCGCAGGAACCTACCCACATCCTGATTTACCTGTTCCACTTGCCCATTAGACTTGGGGTGGAAACAAGAGGTCAGGCTGACCGAGACCCCTAGATGTTCCATGAACACCTTCCAGACCTTGTATGTGAACTGTGGACCCAGGTCAGACACTATATCCTCTGGTACACCGTAGTGCCGGAAGAGGTGTGTAAACAGGGCCTCCGCAGTTTGCAGGGCCGTGGGAGACCGGGCAGAGGAAGGAGGCGGCAGGCCTTGGAAAAGCAGTCCACAACGACCAGGATGGTGGTGTTACCTTGGGAGAGGGGAAGATTGGTAAGGAAATCAATGCTCAGGTGTGACCATGGTCATTGTGGAACTGGTAAAGGTTGTAACTTACCCGCTGGGAGGTGCCTAGGTGCCTTACTCTGGGCGCACACCGAGCAGGAGGAGACATACACCCTCACGTCCTTAGCCAAGGTTGGCCACCAGTACTTTCCGGTCAGGCAGAGCACTGTACGACCGATACCTGGGTAACCAGAGGAGGGTGACGTGTGTGCCCAGTAGATCAAACGGTCACGGATAAGAGCAGGCACGTACTGCAGCCCAGCTGGACACTGAGGTGGAGATGGCTCTGTGCGTAATGCCTGCTCTATATCCGCGTCCATCGCCCATACTACCGCCGCCACAATGCAGGAGGCCGGGAGTATGGGGGTGTTGTCTCTGGGCCTCTCCTCTGTGTCATACAGCCATGACAATGCGTCTGCCTTCACGTTCTTCTTACCCGGGATGTATGATAGTTTGAAATCAAACCGGGTGAAGAATAGGGCCCACCTGGCCTGGCGAGGATTCACCCTCCTCGCTGCCCGGATGTACTCCAGGTTACGGTGGTCCGTCCAGACGAGGAAAGGGTGTTTCGCCTCTTTGAGCCAATGCCTCCACATGGTCAGGGCTCGGACAACAGCGTCGTAGTTCTGCTCCGCCGGGCTGAGCTTCTTAGAGAAGAAGGCACAGGGGCGGAGCTTGGGTGGCGTACCCGAGCGTAGAGACAGGACAGCACATATCCCTACCTCGGATGCATCCACCTCCACTACGAACGGTAGTGATGGATCGGGGTGGGCCAGTACAGATGCTGAGATCAACAGACCCCTCAGGTTACTGAAAGCCCTGTCAGCCTCAGCAGACCAGCGGAGCCGGGACGGCCCACCCTTCAACAGTGAGGTAATGGGAGCTGCGACCTTACCAAAGCCCCGGATAAACCTCCGATAGTAGTTGGCGAAGCCCAGAAAGCGCTGCACCTCCTTAACCGTGGTTGGAGTCGGCCAATTGCGCACGGCTGAAATGCAATCTCCCTCCATCTCCACACCTGAGGTGGTAATGCGGTATCCGAGGAAGGAGACAGACTGCTGGAAAAACAGACACTTTTCTGCCTTAGCATAAAGGTAATTTTCCAACAGTCGGGCCAGCACTTTGCGAACCAGGGACACATGCTCAGCCCGCGCAGCGGAATACACCAGAATATAATCGATGTAGACCACTACACCGCGACCAAGCATGTCCCGAAACACCTCGTTCACAAAGGACTGGAAGACGGATGGAGCATTCATCAAACCGTAGGGCATCACCAGATATTCACAATGCCCCGTGGTTGTGCAGAATGCTGTCTTCCAATCATCTCCCTCTCGAACACGCACCAGGTTGTACGCACTCCTGAGATCTAATTTGGTGAAAAAGCACGCCCCATGCATTGACTCGATCACTGAAGGAATGAGGGGGAGAGGATAACTAAATCGTATCGTCTCCTTATTCAGTGGTCGATAATCAATGCAAGGGCGCAGACCGCCATCTTTCTTCTTCACAAAGAAGAAACTCGATGAGGCGGGTGAAGTAGAGGGACGTATATACCCCTGGAACAGGGACTCGGTGACGTATGTTTCCATAGCCTCCGTTTCAGCCTGTGACAGGGAATACACATGACTCCTGGGAGGCACAGCGTCTACCCGGAGGTTTATCGCGCAATCCCCCGCCCGATGAGGTGAGAACATTGTGGCCTGCGTTTTAGAAAATGCGTGCGCCAAATCGAGGTATTCGGGGGGGAATGCGCATGGTGGAGGTACTGTCTGGACTTTCCACTGTGGTTGGACCAATGGAAACACCTAGACACCTACCCTGACACTCTCGCGACCACCCCGTGAGAACCCTCTGCGGCCATGAGAAGGTGGGGTTGTGGAGTGCTAACCAAGGGATACCTAACACCACAGGGAAAGCAGGAGACTCAATAATAAAAAAAAGTGACTTGCTCGCAATGAGTCTCATGGGTAATCATGGTGACTGGTGCTTTAACTTCCCTATTAAACCCTGACCCTAATAGTCGACTATCAAGTGCTCTGATGTGGAGTGGAATGGATAGGGGAACCAATGAAATGCCTAGACTGTGTGAGAATGCCTGTCCATAAAGTTCCCAGCTGCGCCTGAATCGACTTGCACCTTACACTGGGGAACTGCCATGTGATCAGGAAAGTAGATGGGTAGGGTACAGTGCGCAACAGAGGACTCTGAACGAATGTGGGTGTTCGATACCAGGGGTGATGCGAGAGTGCCATGCCTGCCGTTTCCAGACCCAAAAGAACGCTGACGACGTTGTGCGGTGTAATGTCCCTTCGTGCCACCAGAGTGACCCTGGCGCTGTTGTCCTCCGCTCTTTCTGATCAACGCTCCACCCAGCTCCATCAGCTCGGGATCCGAGTTGGGCAGGGTTGGAACGGGCAGACCTCCCTCAGGACGTCCTCTTGCCGCCAGCAGGTTGTCCAACGGATGGCCATGTCCACCAGGTGCGTGAAGGACAACATGGTGTCCCGGCAGGCTAGCTCCCTTTGGACGTCCTCCTGCAGATGGCACCGGAAGTGTTCAATGAAGGGCCCGCTCGTTCCACCCGGACCCAGCTGCTAGAGTCCGGAACTCCAAGGCAAAGTCTTGCGCAGTCCTCATCCCCTGCCTCAAGTGGACCAGCCGCTCGCCCGCCTCTCGACCCTCGGGCGGGTGATCGAAGACAGTCCAAAGGAGGCGAGCGAACTCCCCGTAGTTGTCCAACGTGGCTCCTCCTTCGTTCCAGACCACGTTGGCCCACTCCAGAGCTTTCCCCGAGAGGCAGGAGACGATTGCAGACACCTTCTCCCGCTCCGATGGGGCCGGGCTGATGCAGGAATAATTAAGCTCGAGTTGGAGGAGGAATCCCTGGCAGAGAGCAGCTGTCCCGTCAAACTCCCGTGGTCGGGATATATGGATCCCTCTAGGTGCTGGAGTGTTGGTGGCTGGATCCGGTCGCCCAGCTGGTCTTGACAGATCGGCGTACTCTCCAGGCGTTGGATGACCTGAAGAACCCGATCCATCGCTTCTCCCAAGCTGGCTAGCATCGTTGAATGCTCCTGGACCCGTGTCACGACTCCAGACATGCGCTCCTCTCCTGCTTACTCCATAGCCGGTGGGAGATTGTTTGAGAATGTGATTTGAAGGAGTCAGGCGCTGGAGGGTAAATCACAGAATACAGAGTTTATTCCGTAGTACACAGTTACGCAGAATAGCGGCAACAGTCCAGTGCTAAAAACAGCACACGGGGAAAATATACCCTGGCAATAGAAAAGAACAGGTAGCTCCACCGAGCTACACTCATCTCACATGAAACAATCACCCACAAGGACAAGGGGGAAGAGGGAACACTGAAACACATTCTAATGTGTGTAATTGACAAGACAAGACAAATGGAATGACGAGATATGGAGGGGCAGTGGCTAGAAGGCCGGTGACGACAACCGCCGAAGCCTGGCCGAACAAGGAGGGGAGGCAGCTTCAGAGGAAGACTTGACACAAGGTTTGAAATTATTACGTTTTAGTCCAATTTCACATCTATTTGGGCTTCTTGCAGTGAATTTGCAGTCTGCTAATTATTTGCAATTATGTTCCGGCCCCCTGACCATTCGCAAAACACAAAAATCTGCCTGCGGCTGAATCTAGTTGATGATCCCTGCGCTATATGGTCCATGTTCGATTGTGTCTCATTGATGATGCTATGTACAGTATCTGTGTCCACAGAGCCTGATAGCTCAGGGAAGGGATCCTCCAGAGTTGCTGCAGTGTGTCTGGGTCTGCTGTGTGTTCTACTGGCTGGGATCATAGGCCTGTATGTCCACTGTAAGTCTGAAGTTATAAAAGTTACAATTCACCAGCAGTTCTGTGATTATCTCGTTTAATGATAAACTTTGTTGTTGTTGTGACAGATGATGGGGTCTCTAAGAGCTTCTTAGCATATAAGACCAACTCATCTGCAGAGAGAGACCAGCTACTGACCAGCTACAACAACCTGACTAATGAGAGAGACCAGCTACAGACCAGTTACAACACCCTGACTAAAGAGAGAGACCAGCTACAGACTGAGTTAGAGATTCTTAACAGGAGGCTTACCAATCTCAGTGAGTAAACCTACAATCATACATTATCATTAATCCCACACACTTTACAGTGTGTCTGTATTCTTTCATTAACTGTTTAGTTTGATAAGTTGAAGGAAATTCATGTTTTTGATCTTGTATAACAAACCTGTCCTGAAGGCTGGCAGAAGTTTGAATCCAGTTGGTACTTCCTGTCTACCAAGACTAACACCTGGAAGGAGAGCAGAGAGGACTGTCTGGAGAGAGGAGCAGACCTGGTGATCATAAACAGCGATAAGGAACAGGTGAGAAAGAGAGAGAGAGAGAGAGAGAGAGAGAGAGAGAGAGAGAGAGAGAGAGAGAGAGAGAGAGAGAGAGAGAGAGAGAGGTCAGCTTCACCTGGAATGTTTTTCCAACAGTCTTGAATGACTTCCCACATATGCTGAGCACTTGTTGGCTACTTTTCCTTCACTCTGCGGTCCGACTCAACCCAAACCATCTCAATTGGGTTGAGGTCGGGGGATTGTGGAGGCCAGGTCTTTTATTCAGCACTCCATCACTCTCCTTCTTGGTAAAATAGCCCTTACACAGCCTGGAGGTGTGTTGGTTCATTGTCCTGTTGATAAACAAATGATGGTCCCACTAAGCCCAAACAAGATGGGATGGCATATCGCTGCAGAATGCTGTGGTAGCCATGCTGGTTAAGTGTGCCTTGAATTCTAAATAAATCACAGACAGTGTCACCAGAAAAGCACCCCACACACCATAACACCTCCTCCTCCATGCTTTACGGTGGGAACAACACATGCGGATATCATCCGTTCACCCACATCACGTCTCACAAAGACCAAATTGGACTCCAGACCAAAGGACACATTTCCACCGGTCTAATGTCCATTACTCATGTTTCTTGGCCCAAGCGGATCTCTTCTTCTTATTGTTGTACTTTAGCAGTGGTTTCTTTGCAGTAATTCGACCATGAAGGCCTGATTCACACAGTCCCCTCTGAACAGTTGATGTTGAGATGTGTCTGTGACTTGAACTATGTGAAGCATTAATTTGGGCTGGTAACTCTAATGAACTTATCCTCTACAGAAGAGGTAAATCTGGGTCTTCCTTTCCTGTGGCAGTCCTCATGAGAGCCAGTTTCATCGTAACGCTTGATGGTTTTTGTGATTGCACTTGAAGAAACTTTCAAAGTTCTTGACATTTTCCATTTTTACTGACCATGGCTTAAAGTAATGATGGAGTGTCATTTCTCTTTGCTTATTTGAGCTGTGCTTGCCACAATATGGACTTTGTCTTTTACCAAATAGGGCTATCTTTTGTACACCCCCCTACCTTGTCACAACACAATTGACTGGCTCAAACACATTAAAAAGGAAATAAATTCCACAAATTAACTTTTAACAAGGCACAACCGTTAATTTAAATGCATTCCAGGTGACTACCTCATGAAGCTGTTTGAGAGAATGCCAAGAGTGTGCAAAGCTGTCATCAAGGCAAAGGGTGGCTATTTGAAGAATCTCAAATATAAAATATATTTTGATTTGTTTAACACTTTTTGGTTACTACATGATTCCATATGTGTTATTTCATAGTTCTGATGTCTTCACTATTATTCTACAATGTAAAAAAATAGTACAAATTAAGAAAAAGCCTTGAATGAGTAGGTGTTCTAAAACTTTTGGCTGGTAGTGTATATATATTTATGTTTCTCGACAACAGACATTTCTGTACAACCTCAAGAAGAGAGTCTGGATTGGTCTGACTGACTCTGTTCAGGAGGGGACCTGGAAATGGGTGGACGGCACATCACTGTCCACAGGGTGAGAGATGATAACTAATCTGTGAATAAAGCTCCATTCAACCTTTTTCTATACAGGTTACTGTCATTGATGATAGCAGTAAACAAAGTTAACTTTAAGATGAAGCATTTCTGTATATTATTTAGGATTGTGATGTTCTAACTGTGATATCTGATGGTTTTTAACCCTGTAGGTACTGGTATTAACCATGATATCTGACTGTTTTTAACCCTGCATTTACTGGTATTAACCATGATATCTGATAGTTTTTAACCCTGTAGGTACTGGTATTAACCATGATATCTGACTGTTTTTAACCCTGTAGGTATTGGTATGTCAAACAGCCTGATAATACAGGTCCTACTGGGGAGGACTGTGCTGAGATACACACAGATCAGAGTCCTCTAAAGGCATGGAATGACATGTCATGTGACAGCAAACTCAACTGGATTTGTGAAAAAGTGGTTTAACATCAACATGACAACATACTGTAACATGTACAGTAGCCTACAGTGCAAATAACTTCCTCCTTCTCTCTCTCTCTCTCTCTCTCTCTCTCTCTCTCTCTCTCTCTCTCGCTCTGTCTCAAACCTACGAACACACTTATTATTTGTTTGCAGTAGCATATTAATAAATGTCCTTCTTATTTCCTGTTTGTTGCTTCCTGTGTACCAGTAGTTATGTTTCACACATCATCAGATACAACATGAAGTTAGTGCATTTGACTTTTTGCACACTCTACATGCAGTGCATTTAATCAATTACAATTCAAATACATTCTTCTTACTTGCTACATATATTTATATGCTCCCATTTACGTCTGGTGCAAACATTCTCAACCCTACCAAACCACCATTACATACACTGTATAGGAGTGTAGTAGAGATATCAAAGGGTATCAAAGGATGTTACTTAATCATCTTTGACAGTCAGTCTTTGTTATCAAGTTACATATAAGCACAATATAAAATGCTCATATTTGACTGTTGTTCCCCTATATGGGTCCCAAAAGAGGGAAGTGAAATGGTTCAACCAGCTGTCACTCAAAAACTCCTCCACCAATCAGGTTCATCAAGTGAGAGGAGAGCCCTGGTGGTTTCTGTTGTCATCTCATCCTCACTGGTTAAGCCTACCAACCCTCAATATCCACTTGGAGCAGTTTGTAGTGTCACATCTATTGTATGGACATTATAATGACCCATGTTTGTAGTCCTGGATCTCCTGAACATGTTGATGTATATTTGGGAGTAAACAGAGGGTCCAAATCAGCAGAAATGTGAAAGGAAGGGGGAATTCTGGAAACTCCCTGAATTATCTTGGGGCTGTTACATATGATATTTAATATATGTTAACAGCTAGACTTTGTTCTCCACTTCCCCTCTATTATCTATATCTTCCTGGTATGATAGTGTCCTGTCCATCACCACAAATAGCAAGTCCCATTCCCTGGGCAGGAGGACTATGTTGAGATATACTCTGGACAAGATGACCATGTAGAGACATGGAATGATTTATATTGTGCCACAGAAAATGGTTTAACAATAAGCACTGTAACAATCTCTCACACACACACATGCACACAAGTACGTACACAAGTATGCAAACTTGTTCTATTTTTTGTATTAGCATAGCCACAACTACCCGTGTCATTTTGTTGATACTTCCCTAGAGTTAACACCTACATCAGTCACACTGACAGATTCACACAGATGACTCAGAGACAGAGATATCACTGGAAGCAGAGACTTAACATATAGTAGACCTACATAGAAAGAAAGACCCAGGCATTGTTAAAGATATCAAAGTTAATCTATGCCGATCCAGATATGAACAAGAAGGTCAAGTTTGACAGAGATGAGATGGAGGAGAGGATTGTGGATATCTACATCAGTGCAGACACCCTGAGAGACGGTGAGACCAGCACCAAGAGAGAAGAGACAGCAGACACTGCTCCTAATAATGGACCAGGAGACCAGTACTCAGGTAACACACACACACACAGACACACAGCAGGACTCTTAGCCTGATAGCTCAAAGAACAGACCCTTCCTACAGATGTAGAATCTCACTCTATTGGGTTGGTTATCTGTGTTCTAATACAGTCTAGGTAGATGGGTTTGGGTTAGTTATCTGTGTTCTAATACAGTCTAGGTAGATAGGTTTGGGTTGGTTATCTGTGTTCTAATACAGTCTAGGTAGATAGGTTTGGGTTAGTTATCTGTGTTCTAATACAGTCTAGGTAGATGGGTTTGGGTTAGTTATCTGTGTTCTAATACAGTCTAGGTGGATGGGTTTGGGTTGGTTATCTGTGTTCTAATACAGTCTAGGTAGATAGGTTTGGGTTAGTTATCTGTGTTCGAATACAGTCTAGGTAGATGGGTTTGGGTTAGTTATCTGTTTTCAAATACAGCCTACGTAGGTGGGTTTACATTACTTATCTGTGTACAAATACAGTCTTGGTAGATGGGTTTGGGTTAGTTATCTGTGCACATACAGCAGTGTTTCCTTCAAACCACAAACACTAAAGTACACACAATAGAATATACTACCACATCTTAATTTTCCATTTAAATATTTTGTAAAATATTGTAAATTTGATCAAATGTGGAATGATGCCAGTCATCAGTCAATCATCAGGGTGACTTCTGACTACTGTTTATCTCTTTCCCACTAACATGTATATATTTTATATACATTTTTTGGTGATATTTTCCCCCTCAGAACCCACAGTAAAGTTTGAGGCCCTCTTGAAGGTGTGACACAGTCATCATCAGGCTGAGTTTGGTGCAAACCACAACACAAACAACCTGACAAAGATAAATGTCATTCAGTTTCCCAGATGTAAATATGCAGGTGTCATCATTACTGTATAAGATATTCATTGTATTTTCCATCTCTTAGATATATTGTGTTTTGTATTTGTGTCAAAGCAACAGTTAATGTCAAAACACCAGTTTAGTCAGTAGGTTGTTATGACGGTTCACTGCCACCCTATGGCCTCTGTTGTCTCTGCTAGTCAACATGATGGCTGCTGAAAGCTTCTTGGTAACTGAGTCACTCCTCATCTCTCTTCCAACCCCACTCATGAGGTTGGCCACGTTCCAGGCTGACTACATTGAAGTTGCCTGCCAGATGTCACATCTCTTCGATAGATGTTTAACATATTTTTTGCTGGAGTTGCTGACGGGAGAGGTTGTGTTTTCTAGTTTTCTAGCAGGAGGTAAGCTTGGCTTCTTTATATGGTGTTGAGTAAAGCTTAAACCATGTATTTAGATTGTAGGTAGGTATTGTAGTTAGGTAGTATAGGTAGTTTACTCAGGTAGTTATTGTAGGTTATTGTAGGTAATTATTGTAGGTAAGGACTGTATTCGGCGGACCCCGGCGAAGCACGAGGCTAGCCTACCCACTACTTGGACCAACAAAGCTAGCTAGCTAGCTAGCGGGTAGCTACCGGTAACTTTTAGCAACTGTGGTTTAGCTGTTTCCAATGTTATTTCACGCTTAAGAGTACCTGTAATTGAGCCAGCTAGCTGCCACCTTCAGCTGTTTTTCTAACCTCATTATCATTAACGTTAGGTGGTTGGTAGCTGCTGTACTTAATTTCGGCTACTGATTGCAGTCTACCAGTTTGGCTTTATATATAGCTTGGGCTTTGTCGAGTAAGGCTTAAACTATGTATTTAGATTGTAGTTAGGTACTATAGGTAGGCATCGTGGGCTGTATATTATTAAGTAGTATAGGTAGGCATCGTGGGCTGTTGTGGGTAGCTGTTGTGTAGTTATTGTAGGTTACTTTTGTATTCGGCGGTGCCGGATGTAGCACGAAGCTAGCTAGCTAACTCACCTCCTGGATTAGCTGGCGAGTTGCTATTAGCAACGGTTGCAACTAAAAACAATATCCTTTTAGCCAGCTACATTCGTTCGCAGCGACGCCGTTTTTCAAACAAAGTCAACACAGTAGCCATTGCTAGCCAGCCAACTCTACCAGCAGGCTGTACTGTGGTAGCTAAATACAATATCTTTGTGCTAGCTACCCAACGTTTAATCGTTGCTGCGTTATGAAAGGTAAGCTTGGCTTCTTATATGGTGTTGAGTTAAGCTTAAACCATGTATTTAGATTGTAGGTAGGTATTGTAGTTTGGTATTATAGGTAGCTTACTCAGGTAGTTATTGAAGGTTATTGTAGGTAATTATTGTAGGTAAGGACTGTATTCGGCGGACTCCGGCGAAGCACGAGGCTAGCCTACCCACTACTTGGACCAACAAAGCTAGCTAGCTAGCTAGCTAGCGTGTAGCTACTGGTAACTGTAATATTCATATGTGTCACCATACTGAATTGTAATTGGATGCATCATACTGTGCAATGATTGGTTAAGACCACCCAGGTGGTGAGGTCATTCTAAGATGATCATGGCCAGAGACACATGGACATGCAAGTTATAGCTAGTTAATAAAGAGCTACGTTTATAAATATCCTGTCGTCCTGCATTTTATTATTTTGTACAAAGCGTACAAAACAAGACATGGTGTCAGAGTAAAAGGACTAAAAGATGGATTTTGCTGGAGTTCCTTCACCTCGAATGGATTGGGGGTCTACAAATCTACCCGATGCATGGCGTAAGTTCAAACAGCATGTGGAGCTGATGTTCACGGGTCCTCTGAAGGAAAGAGGAGAAGAGGGAAAGTGCAGCTACCTGCTCCTCTGGATCGGTGAAAAAGGGAGAGACATTTACAACACATGGACACTTACCGAGGCTGAATCAAAGGTACTGAAAACATACTACGATCGTTTTGAAGCATATGTTTTGCCAAAGACCAATACAATTTTCGCTAGGTACAAATTCCATGAGAAAGTACAAGGCGCTAGTGAATCGTTTGAACAGTTTGTCACTGAGCTGCGTCTGCTTGTGAAAGACTGTGATTATGCAAACAAGGATGAGATGGTCAGGGACCGTATTGTATTTGGAATACAATCACCGCGAGTGAGAGAGAAACTTTTGAATGTTGGATCAGAGTTAACGCTGGACAAAGCTATCGACATAGCCAGATCTCACGAGCTAGCACAGGTTCAGATGAAAACCATTTCAGGCGGCAGCACGAGCGCATCACGTGAACAAGCAGTGCACGCAGTCAGGCAGACATCAAAGCACACCTCCAGTGCCCAGAGAGCATGTTTCAGAACGGAGACAGACAGAACTCCAAAACAGAGCGACACAGACTCCAAACGCCCCAAAACATGTGGATATTGTGGATACAAAGTGCATGGCGAACAGGGGAATTGCCCAGCTAAAGGCAAACAGTGTACTAAATGTGGAAAATGGAATCACTTTGCAAAAGTGTGCAGAGTTTACCGTGGAAAAACAGTACATACAGTGAGTGAAGATGAAATGTCAATCAAAGAGTCAAATGCTGATAAACTGTTTATTGATTCAGTGACACAGAAAAGTCAGATATCAGAGACAGAGCAAGCCTTTGCTGACATTGAGATAGGAAGACAAGGCACAGAGCTAAAATTCAAACTAGACACTGGTGCACAAGTAAACATTATTCCTCTGAGTAAGTACAGAAGCTTGACATCTGAGTGTGAGCTACAGCCCACCACGCGCAGACTGACTAGTTATGGTGGTGAACAGCTCCCAGTAAAAGGCACATGCACTCTCAAATGCAAATACAAGGAAAGGGACATGATGTTGGACTTTTACGTTGTTGACACTCGAGCACCTGCAGTGCTAGGTCTTAAAGCATGTTTAGACATGGACCTTATCAAGCTAGTTTTATCAGTGACAGCACCAGTAGAGATAGAGAATGTCATGGAGGAGTTTGCTGATGTTTTTACAGGAATAGGACTATTCCCAGGAGAATGTACCATTCACCTTGACCCAGACGCAACCCCTGTGGTCTACCCACCGAGAAAGATTCCACTTGCTCTCCGCGCCCGTCTGAAGAAAGAGTTGGAGAGCATGGAGCAATCTGACATCGTCACCAAGGTTACAGAACCGACGGATTGGGTCAACGCGTTAGTGGTGGTGGAGAAACCACGCACAGGCAAGCTCAGAGTATGTCTCGACCCAAGAGACTTGAACAAGGCTATCAAACGCCCCCATTACCCCTTACCGACGCTAGATGGCATCACACACAAGCTAGCGGGCGCACGCTACTTCAGTGTCATGGACGCCAGATCAGGCTACTGGGCTATCAAGCTCACAGAAGAGTCATCTAAGCTCACAACGTTCAACACACCGTTTGGACGCTACAGGTTCCGTCGCCTGCCTTTTGGGATTATCTCAGCCCAAGACGAGTTTCAGCGAAAGATCGACGAGGTGTACGAAGGCCTCGACGGAGTCGTGGCAATTGTTGACGACATCCTTGTCTATGGTCGAACCAAAGAGGAACACGACAGAAACCTCAACGCGATGCTGCAAAGGTCCCGCGAGAGAGGAGTCCAGCTCAACCCCGAGAAGAGCACAGTCGGCGCTACAGAGGTCAGCTACTTCGGGCATCTTCTCACAGCGAATGGAATCAAGCCAGATCCGCAGAAGATCTCAGCCATAAAGGAAATGGAGCCACCAAAGAACCGCGCAGAGCTGGAAACAGTGCTTGGCATGGTCAACTACTTAGCCAAGTTCGCACCCAGCCTCTCCAATGCTAATGCACCCCTGCGTCAGCTGCTAAAGCAGTCCAGTGAGTTCCTCTGGGACAACCAACACGACATCGCTTTCCAGAAAGTGAAAGACTTGATCACGAGAGAACCAGGACCAATCCTTGCCTACTACGACCCCAACAAAGAGCTCAGACTCCAGGTGGACGCGTCAAAGTATGGACTAGGGGCAGTGCTACTGCAAGAAGGAAAACCCATCGGCTACGCTTCCAAATCTCTCACAGACTGTGAAATCAACTACGCTCAAATCGAAAAGGAGCTGTACGCCATTCTGTTCGGATGTAAGCGTTTCCATCAGTATGTCTATGGACGACAAGTCATTGTGGAATCAGACCACAAGCCCCTCGAGTCAATCATGAGGAAACCATTAGCCGCAGCCCCGCCAAGGCTACAGAGAATGATCCTTCAACTACAAAAATACGACTTCACAATCACTCACCGTCCAGGCAAAGACATCCCTGTCGCAGACACTCTCTCCAGGAAGTTTCTTACCTACAAGGACAGCAGCCTCAGTGAAGGCATGGACATGCAGGTGCACACTGTGTACAGCAACTTACCAGTTAGTGACACAAAACTGAAGGAGATCCGAGCAGAAACAGAAAAAGACACACAACTCACACAGCTGAGGAAAGTCATACAGTCAGGATGGCCTGAGGAGAGGAGAAAATGCCCTCAGAGCGTCTCAGAGTTCTGGAACCATCGTGACGAACTATCACAGATCAACGGAATAATTTTCAAAGGAGAGAAAATCATCATTCCTACCAGTCTCAGAGAAGAGATTTTGACAAAGATCCATGCTGGACACATGGGCATGGAAAAGTGCAAACAGAGAGCACGGGACATTTTGTTTTGGCCCGGAATGTGCAAACAAATAGAGGACATGGTTGGTAAATGCCCCACCTGTCTTGAACGACGCCCCTCGAACACCAAAGAGCCAATGTTACCTCACCGTATCCCAGACCGACCCTGGCAGGTCGTGGCAACCGATCTGTTCACGTGGAACAACGAGGACTACATTATAACAGTGGACTACTACAGCAGATACTTCGAACTCGACAAGCTTCACAGCACCACATCTGCAGCTGTGATACACAAGCTGAAAGCAGCCTTTGCCAGGCATGGCATTGTAGAGACTTTAATATCTGACAATGGGCCCTGTTACAAATCAAATGAGTTTGAATCCTTCACAAAAGCATGGGAGTTCACACACGTCACCACAAGCCCACATTACCCTCAAAGTAATGGCCTTGCTGAAAAATCTGTGCAGATCGCTAAATCACTCATGGACAAAGCAAAAGCAGACAAGAGAGACCCCTACCTCAGTCTCCTTGAATACCGCAACACTCCAGTTGACAACTTCAAATCACCAGCCCAGCTGTTGATGAGCCGCAGACTTCGCTCAATCCTCCCCAGCACCAACCAGCAGCTGCAACCTGAGGTCGTCAGCTACAAGGAAGTGCATGCAAAACGTGCACAGAGACAGCAACAGCAAAAGCGATACTACGACAGGTCAGCCAGACCACTGCCACCACTGAACGACGGAGAGTCAGTTAGAATCCAGGAGCATGGCTACTGGAAGCCAGCAGTCGTCATCCAACCAGCTGACACTGAACGTTCATATCACGTTCGCACCGCAGAAGGAGCGGTGTACCGCCGCAATCGTCGTCACCTACTGAACACAAAAGAACAACACACTGACGAGATGAACTGTTCCCCTGAAAGAGAACGGGATGGACTAAACACAGACACAACACAACATACACCATACTTACCTGCAACACCACAAGAACTGTTGACTGACACAGAAGCATGCTCAGCTTCATATCACACAAGGTCAGGAAGAGAGGTCAAGCCTAGAGCTGTCCTAGACCTGTGAAATGTCAAAGGGTGTAGGCGGATCGCTGCCCTAAAAGAGTTTCCAGACTGTAAACTTGTTATTGAAAGTTAACTTGAAATGCTTTGGTATTGTATTTGTTTGATATGTTGAGATGTCATTGCTACAGTGAAAAGCTGAGTTGCTGAGAAATATTTGTTCTAAAAATAACAATATGCTGAATCATTGTTTGTCTGTTATGTTGATGCAGTTGGTGCAGTTTAAATGGTTACTTACCTCGAGTTCAAACTACAGAGCATATATTCAAAAGAAACGCTTTATTGTTCCACATATTTTTTCTTTTTTTTAAAAGAAGGGGGATGTAATATTCATATGTGTCACCATACTGAATTGTAATTGGATGCATCATACTGTGCAATGATTGGTTAAGACCACCCAGGTGGTGAGGTCATTCTAAGATGATCATGGCCAGAGACACATGGACATGCAAGTTATAGCTAGTTAATAAAGAGCTACGTTTATAAATATCCTGTCGTCCTGCATTTTATTATTTTGTACAAAGCGTACAAAACAAGACAGTAACTTTTTTGCAACTGTGGTTAATTGTTTCCAATGTTATTTCATGCTTAAGAGTACCTGTGATTGAGCCAGCTAGCTGCTACCATTCAGCTGTTTTTCTAACCTCATCCGAGGCATTAACGTTAGGTGGTTGGTAGCTGCTGTACTTAATTACAGCTACTGATAACAGTCTGCTGTAGTTTACAACAATTCTAATTTCTAAAGTGGAAGTTGGGAGAGTTTTACTCGGGTGGTTCAGTGAAACAATTATAGTTTCTGAGGTGGAAGTTGGGAGAGTTATATATATATATTTTTTTTTGTTTTGATGAGGGAGGCCTGCTCTCTCCTTTCCCTGATGTTTAGTTCATTTCATCCCGATCTCCTCTGCATTATTGTAGCCATCTGCTGCAGCCTGTCAACTATGCCTCTGCCTATCCCTGTTCTCTCCTCTCCGCACAGGCTACACAAACGCCTCGCACCGCGTGGCTGCTGCCTCTCTAACTTGGTGGTCCCTGCACGCACCACACACCTGGAGTTCCAGGTCTCAGGCAGCCTCTGGAACTGCCGTTCTGCCGCCAACAAGGCTGACTTCATCCCAGCCTATGCTACCCTCCAGTCCCTCGACTTCCTGGCACTGACGGAAACATGGATTACCACTGAAAACACTGCTACTCCTACTGCTCTCTCCTCGTCTGACCATGTGTTCTCGCATACCCCGAGAGCATCTGGTCAGAGGGGTGGTGGCACAGGAATCCTCATCTCTCCCAAGTGGTCATTCTCAATTTTTCCCCTAACCCATCTGTCTATCTCCTCATTTGAAATCCACGCTGTCACAGTCACTAGCCCATTTAAGCTTAATATCCTTGTCATCTATCGCCCTCCAGGTTCCCTTGGAGAGTTCATCAATGAGCTTGACGCCTTGATAAGTTCCTTTCCTGAGGATGGCTCACCCTTCACAGTTTTGGGGGATTTCAACCTCCCCACGTCTACATTTGACTCATTTCTCTTTGCCTCCTTCTTTCCACTCCTCTCCTCTTTTGACCTCACCCTCTCACCATCCCCCCCCACTCACAAGGCAGGCAATACGCTTGACTTCATCTTTACTAGATGTTGCTCTTCTACTAATCTCACTGCAACTCCCCTCCATGTCTCCGACCACTACTTTGTGTCCTTTTCTCTCTCGCTCTCCTCCAACACTACTCACTCTGCCCCTACACAGATGGTAACGCGCCGCCGCAACCTTCGCTCTCTCTCTCCCACTACTCTCTCCTCTTCCATCCTATCATCTCTTCCCTCTGCTCAATCCTTCTCCCTCCAATCTCCTGATTCTGCCTCCTCAACCCTCCTCTCCTCCCTTTCTGCATCCTTTGACTCCCTGTGTCCCCTATCCTCCCGGCCGGCTCGGTCCTCCCCTCCAGCTCTGTGGCTTGATGACTCATTGCGAGCTCACAGAACAGAGCTCCGGGCAGCTGAGCGGAAATGGAAGAAAACTAAACTCCCTGCCGACCTGGCATCTTTTCACTCCCTCCTCTCTACATTTTCTTCATCTGTTTCTGCTGCTAAGGCCACTTTCTACCACTCTAAATTCCAAGCATCTGCCTCTAACCCTAGGAAGCTCTTTGCCACATTCTCCTCACTGCTGAATCCCTCCCCCCCCCCCCCCCCCTCCTCCCTCTCTGTGGATGACTTTGTCAACCACTTTGAAAAGAAGGTTGACGACATCCGATCCTCGTTTGTTAAGTCTAATGACACTGCTGGTCCTGCTCACACTGCCCTACCCTATGCTTTGACTTCTTTCTCCCCTCTCTCTCCAGATAAAATCTTGCGACTTGTGACGGCAGGCCGCCCAACAACCTGCCCGCTTGACCCCAACCCCTCCTCTCTTCTCCAGACCATCTCCGGTGACCTTCTCCCCTACCTCACCTCGCTGATCAACTCATCCTTGACCGCTGGCCATGTCCCTTCCGTCTTCAAGAGAGCGAGAGTTGCACCCCTTCTCAAAAAACCAACACTCGATCCCACTGATGTCAACAACTACAGACCAGTATCCCTTCTTTCTTTTCTTTCCAAAACTATTGAGCGTGCCGTCTTTAGCCAACTCTCTTGCTATCTCTCTCAGAATGACCTTCTTGATCCAAACCAGTCAGGTTTCAGGACTGGTCATTCAACTGAGACTGCTCTTCTCTGTGTCACGGAGGCTCTCCGCACTGCTAAAGCTAACTCTCTCTCCTCTGCTATTGTCCTTCTAGACCTGTCTGCTGCCTTTGATACAGTGAACCATCAGATCCTCCTCTCCACCCTCGCCGAGCTGGGCATCTCCGGCGCGGCTCACTCCTGGATTGCGTCCTACCTGACCGGTCGCTCCTACCAAGTGGCGTGGCGAGAAGCTGTCTCCGCACCACGTGCTCTCACCACTGGTGTCCCCCAGGGCTCAGTTCTAGGCCCTCTCCTTTTCTCCCTATACACCAAGTCACTTGGCTCTGTCATATCCTCACATGGCCTCTCCTATCATTGCTACGCTGATGATACACAACTAATCTTCTCCTTTCCCCCTTCTGATAACCAGGTGGCGAATCGCATCTCTGCATGTCTGGCCGACATATCAGTATGGATGACGGATCACCACCTCAAGCTGAACCCTGGCAAGACGGAGCTGCTCTTCCTCCCGGGGAAGGACTGCCTGTTCCATGATCTCGCCATCACGGTTGACAACTCCGTTGTGTCCTCCTCCCAGAGTGCGAAGAGCCTTGGCGTGACCCTGGACAACACCCTGTCGTTCTCCGCCAACATCAAGGCGGTGACCCGATCCTGCAGGTTCATGCTCTACAACATTCGGAGAGTACGACCCTGCCTTACACAGGAAGCGGCACAGGTCCTAATCCAGGCACTTGTCATCTCCCGTCTGGATTACTGCAACTCGCTGTTGGCTGGGCTCCCTGCCTGTGCCATTAAACCCCTACAACTCATCCAGAATGCCGCAGCCCGTCTGGTGTTCAACCTTCCCAAGTTCTCTCACGTCACCCCCCTCCTCCGCACACTCCACTGGCTTCCAGTTGAAGCTCGCATCCGTTACAAGACCATGGTGCTTGCCTATGGAGCAGTGAGGGGAACGGCACCTCCGTACCTTCAGGCTCTGATCAGTCCCTACACCCAGGCGAGGGCATTGCGTTCATCCACCTCTGGCCTGCTGGCTCCCCTTCCTCTGCGGAAGCATAGTTCCCGCTCAGCCCAGTCAAAGCTGTTCGCTGCTCTGGCACCCCAATGGTGGAACAAGCTCCCTCACGACGCCAGGACAGCGGAGTCACTCACCACCTTCCGGAGACATTTGAAACCCCACCTCTTTAAGGAACACCTGGGATAGGATAAAGTAATCCTTCTACCCCCCCCCCCCCTAAAAAAATAATACTTTTATACTCAATAGGCAGTTGTAATCTGTAACACACCTCGTTCAATCTTCTCAGGACTTTATACGGCCCCACAAACCGCCGACCCAGTTTCCGACAGGGCAGGCGGAGGGGCAGGTTTCTGGTAGAGAGCCAGACTCGATCACCAGGTGCGTACACCGGTCCCTCACTGCGGTGGAGATCGGCGCTCGCCTTTTGACGACGGAGGACCCGCTGCAGGTGGACGTGTGCAGCGTTCCACGTCTCCTCCGAGCGCCGCACCCACTCATCCACCGCAGGAGCCTCGATCTGGCTCTGCTGCCAAGGTGCCAGAACCGGCTGGTAACCTAACACACATTGGAAAGGGGTTAGGTTAGTGGAGGAATGGCGTAGGGAATTCTGGGCCATTTCTGCCCAGGGAACGTACCGTGCCCACTCCTCCGGCCGGTCCTGGCAGTATGATCTAAGAAACCTACCCACATCCTGGTTCACACGTTCCACCTGCCCATTACTCTCTGGATGGTAACCCGAGGTGAGGCTCACCGAGACCCCCAACCGCTCCATAAAGGCTCTCCAGACTCTGGAGGTGAATTGGGGACCTCGATCAGACACAATATCCTCGGGTACCCCGTAGTGCCGGAAAACATAGGTAAATAGAGCTTCGGCGGTCTGTAGGGCAGTAGGAAGGCCCGGCATAGGGAGCAAACGACAGGCCTTAGAGAACCGGTCCACAACGACCAGTATAGTAGTATTCCCCTGTGAGGGAGGAAGGTCAGTGATGAAGTCCACCGAGAGGTGAGACTATGGTCATTGTGGAACGGGCAGGGGTAGTAACTTACCCCTAGGCAGATGTCTAGGCGCCTTACACTGGGCGCACACCGAGCAGGAGGAGACATAAACCCTCACATCCCTCGCCAACGTGGGCCACCAGTACTTAGCACTAAGGCAGTGCACTGTCCGGCCTATACCAGGATGTCCAGAGGAGGGTGACGTGTGAGCCCAATAGATCAAACGATCCCGAACCTCGAGCGGAACGTACGTCCGACCCTCCGGGCATTGAGGAGGACTAGGGTCGGTGCACAACGCCCGCTCGAGTTCAGCATCGACCTCCCACACTTCCGGTGCCACCAGACAAGACTCCGGCAGTATGGGAGTGGGCTCCACGGACCTCTCCTCCGTGTCATACCGCCGAGACAGTGCGTCTGCCTTACCGTTCTGTGACCCAGGGATGTACGTGATCTTAAATACGAACCGGGCCAAAAACATATTCCACCACGCCTGGCGAGGGTTCAGTCTCCTAGCTGCCCGGATGTACTCCAGGTTACGGTGGTCAGTCAAAATGAGGAAAGGGTGTTGAGCCCCCTCAAGCCAGTGCCTCCACACCTTTAGGGCCTGTACCACGGCTAACAGCTCCCTGTCCCCTACATCATAATTTTGCTCCGCCGGACTGAGCTTTTTGGAATAAAAGGCACAGGGGCAGAGTTTAGGTGGCGTGCCGGACCGTTGCGAAAGCACGGCTCCTATACCGGCCTCTGACGCGTCCACCTCTACCTGAAATGGTAAAGAGGGATCCGGATGCGCCAGCACCGGAGCCGAGGTAAACAGGTCCTTCAGCCTCCCAAAAGCCCTGTCCGCCTCGGCTGACCACTGCAAACGCACCGGACCCCCCTTCAAAAGAGACGTTATGGGAGCTGCCACCTGTCCAAAACCCCGGATAAACCTCCGGTAGTAATTCGCAAACCCCAAAAACTGCTGCACCTCCTTCACAGTGGTTGGCGTTTGCCAATTACGCACGGCTGACACCCGGTCAACCTCCATCTTCACCCCTGACGCAGACAACTGATAACCCAAAAAGGAGATCGACTCCTGGAAAAACAGACACTTCTCTGCCTTGACATACAGGTCGTGCTCCAACAGCCTCCTCAACACACGGCGCACCAGAGCCACATGCTCGACTCGGGTAGACGAGTACACGAGAATGTCATCTATGTACACGACCACCCCCTGCCCCTGCATGTCCCTGAATATCTCATCCACGAATGATTGGAAAACTGAAGGAGCGTTCATCAACCCGTATGGCATGACAAGATACTCGTAATGGCCCGAGGTGGTACTAAAGTCTGTCTTCCATTCATCGCCCTCCCTAATGCGCACCAAGTTGTACGCGCTCCTGAGATCTAATTTAGTGAAAAAACGCGCCCCGTGCAATGACTCCGTCATGGTCGCAATCAGAGGAAGTGGATAACTGTACTTCACCGTGATCTGATTGAGACTACGGTAATCAATGCACGGGCGTAACCCTCCATCCTTTTTCTTCACAAAAAAGAAACTCGAGGACGCAGGGGAAGTGGATGGCCGTATGTATCCTTGTCTCAGAGATTCGTCTATGTAAGTCTCCATAGCTCTCTTCTCCTCCTGAGACAGAGGATACACATGGCTCCGTGGGAGCGCAGCTCCTGCCTGGAGGTCTATCGCACAATCTCCCTGCCTATGGGGAGGCAACTGCGTCGCCCTCGACTTACTGAACACAATAGCCAAATCCTCATACTCAGGGGGAACGTGCAATGCGGGCACCTGGTTTGGACTCTCCACCGAGGTAGCCCCTACGGAAACGCCTAAACATCGACCCACACACTGGGCAGACCACTCCATCAGAGCCCTCTCCTGCCACGAAATAGACGGGTTATGGATACTCAACCAGGGCATGCCCAGCACCACCGGATACGCAGGCGAGTCGATCAGAAATAGCTGGATCATCTCCTTATGACCCCCCTGCGCACACATCCTAAGTGGCGCCGTGACCTCCCTGATCAAGCCCGATCCCAACGGACGGCTATCTAGGGCATGAACAGGGAATGGGACGTCAACAGGAAGAAGGGGTATCCCTAATTCTAAACAAAATTTTCTATCAACAAAATTCCCAGCCGCGCCTGAATCTACCAGCGCCTTATGCTGGGAATGAGGTGCTACCTGTGGAAAACGCACAGGTATACAGAAGTGCGCAATAGAGAGCTCTGGGTGAGTGGGGCGCCTACTCACCTGGAAGGACTCCCCAGTACGGGGCCTGTCGTCTTCTCCCCTAGGAGGCTATCCCCAGCACCTAGCCGCGGTGTGTCCTCCACGGCCACAGCTGGTGCAGGAGACGGGCCCCCTCGTACTCCGACCCCTCCTCTCTCTAGCGCCAGCGCCCCCAAGCTCCATAGGGCTCGGCTCGGAGGCGCTGGAGGGTGAAATGGACGGACCCCCCTCGGAACGTCCGCGGGTAGCCAGCAGGTTGTCCAGCCTGATGGACATGTCGACTAACAGGTCGAAAGATAGACTGGTGTCCCTACAGGCCAGCTCCCGACAGACGTCCTCACGTAGCCTACAGCGGTAGTGATCGATGAGGGCCCGCTCATTCCACCCTGCATCCGCTGCTAGAGTACGGAATTCTAACGCGAACTCCCGCCGCTTTCCCCTCTGGTGGATGGTCAAACACCGCCCTGAAGCGGCGGGAGAACTCAGCGTATGTGATGGTGGTAGCGTCTATCCTCCTCCACTCGGCGTTGGCCCATTCCAACGCCTTGCCGGTAAGGCAGGAGATGAGGGCGGACACGCTCTCGTGTCCCGAGGGTGCCGGGTGCACGGTGGCCAGGTATAGCTCCACCTGGAGAAGGAAGCCCTGACACCCGGCAGCGGTCCCATCGTAGGCCCTCGGGAGCGAGAGTCGAATTCCCCTGGGTTCCGGAGCTGGAATGGGCTGACTGGCTGATGGTGATGGCAGGGGAGGTGCAGTTGGGGGTGTCCCTCGGGTCTCCCAGCGTTGAAGTGTGGTAATAACATCCTGCAGGGCGGTCCCGATCCGAAGGATCTGGTCATTCTGCTCCCGGACCCGATCCTCCAAGGTCTCCTGTGCTGCTGCGGCTCCTGCTGATTCCATTCTGAATGGTGTGTGATTCTGTCAGTAGGTGCTGTAGGTGGGTGTGGTGTGGGAATCAGGCGCAGGACGCAGAAGATAAGTCCAAAAGACTTTAGTAATGCACACACAAAACACGAGCCAACAGCCCGGAGGTGAGAAAATGCGCACACAGGCGTAAACAAAAGGGCGCACTAAACATGTGCGAAAAATACACTCCTACACAAAGGAGGCAAGCTACAATAGCGCACTGAAAATAGTAGCGCACCAACACGACAGCGAAAACAATCACACACAACACCTGACAAACACAACGAGAACTTATAGGACACTAATGACGCTAAACGACAACAGGTGTACATAATCCAGACAAAACCAAACGAACATAGAAACATACAACGGTGGCAGCTAGTATTCCGGAGACGATGAACGCCGAAGCCTGCCCGAGCAAGGAAGAGAGGCAGCCTCGGCCGAAACCGTGACAATCTTTGAATCTTTCCTTAAATCTAAATCTCTTTGTAGTCCATTCTAAGTGCAACCTGAGAACAAACTCATTTTCTTGTGAGATGAAATTAATCTCTGTATAACTGATGTACAGGTAGTGGATATATAGGACATGGGATGTAATAATGTTCAATGTTTTTATTTATTCAACATAAGCTGGAGAGCACATGCTTAAAAATATAATGAAATTACAAATTAATAAATTACATTCAATTTCAATCTATTACCGTACATTATATTATTTCCAAAAATCTTAATCTGAGAAAGTAATGCGTGTTTAACCATTTAACAGGATCGTTACACCTGAGAGCTGAGAAAGATACCTTTGTTTCAGATTACTTCTCATTGTACATTGGTGGGAGGAATGATCAGTAAATCAAATCAAATCAAATCAAATTTTATTGGTCACATGCGCCGAATACAACAGGTGCAGACATTTCAGTGAAATGCTTACTTACAGCCCTTAACCAACAGTGCATTTATTTTAAACAAAAAAAGTAAGAATAAAACAACAACAAAAAAAGTGTTGAGAAAAAAAGAGCAGAAGTAAAATAAAGTGACAGTAGGGAGGCTATATATACAGGGGGGTACCGTTGCAGAGTCAATGTGCGGGGGCACCGGCTAGTTGAGGTAGTTGAGGTAATATGTACATGTGGGTAGAGTTAAAGTGACTATGCATAAATACTTAACAGAGTAGCAGCAGCGTAAAAAGGACGGGGTGGGGGGGCAGTGCAAATAGTCCGGGTAGCCATGATTAGCTGTTCAGGAGTCTTATGGCTTGGGGGTAGAAGCTGTTGAGAAGTCTTTTGGACCTAGACTTGGCACTCCGGTACCGCTTGCCGTGCGGTAGCAGAGAGAACAGTCTATGACTAGGGTGGCTGGAGTCTTTGACAATTTTGAGGGCCTTCCTCTGACACCGCCTGGTATAGAGGTCCTGGATGGCAGGAAGCTTTGCCCCAGTGATGTACTGGGCCGTACGCACTACCCTCTGTAGTGCCTTGCGGTCAGAGGCCAAGCAGTTGCCATACCAGGCGGTGATGCAACCAGTCAGGATGCTCTCGATGGTGCAGCTGTAGAATTTTTTGAGGATCTGAGGACCCATGCCAAATCTTTTTAGTCTCCTGAGGGGGAATAGGCTTTGTCGTGCCCTCTTCACGACTGTCTTGGTGTGTTTGGACCATGATAGTTCGTTGGTGATGTGGACACCAAGGAACTTGAAGCTCTCAACCTGTTCCACTACAGCCCCGTCGATGAGAATGGGGGCGTGCTCAGTCCTCTTTTTTTTCCTGTAGTCCACAATCATCTCCTTTGTCTTGGTCACGTTGAGGGAGAGGTTGTTGTCCTGGCACCACACGGCCAGATCTCTGACCTCCTCCCTATAGGCTGTCTCATCGTTGTCGGTGATCAGGCCTACCACTGTTGTGTCGTCGGCAAACTTAATGATGGTGTTGGAGTCGTGCCTGGCCATGCAGTCATGGGTGAACAGAGAGTACAGGAGGGGACTGAGCACGCACCCCTGAGGGGCCCCCGTGTTGAGGATCAGTGTGGCAGATGTGTTGTTTATTCTTTCAGTAATATACAGAACATAATTAAACAGCAATATGAAGCCTGTATTGGCTGTTCTGCTGATTGTGATTAAAATAAAAATGAACTGCTTTTCTGATTTATTTTGGCACCAATATGCAGTTGAGCTCTTACGAACTCTATTGCTCGCTAGTGTGTAGACGACTTCACAACACAGTTTATTCTCTGGTGACTTCGTCTGGATGTTGGTCACTGTGAATACCTCATAGGGAGGAATTAAGACTTCTCTCTCTCCAGTAAATACAGAGTAATATGTTATGTCAGCTCCAAAACGTGTGTAGATCTCAAAGCAGGATGTCGCTCCAAATGAATCTCTGCCTATTCCCCTGCCTAGAGTGCTCAAGGTGAAGGTGCCGAAATCGATTTCTTTGATGACAATGTTCTGATCAAATTACACTTTGGTTCTATGATAGGTGGTAATAGTGCTTTTTTGAGGTTGGTTCGGTTTCAGTTAGATTATTATAAAATAATAACTGATTTCGGTTTTGATTATTTTTTAAACATTAAATACACTATGCGTTATAAGGGTTGAATTCTGTAAAAACACAGAATAAAACAATTAATAAAAGTCCCATGATAGTAGTGACTGCCCATTACTGCTTATCACTTATTAACCATCATTTATTCACATTTCTTTAATAAAATATTTCAGTTGTTGTGTATGTTACATTTCTTTTCTTTGATGACTTTATTCTTTCATTCCAAATAATCATCTCATCTCTACAGAGCTGCTGCCTATGCTGTCTGACAAAATCACTATTTTAGTTTTGTAAATATATGAACACTATTGCGACTATGAACATAGTTAATAGCTTTATGTAGCAGTAGCCTGCATCTATTGCTTTACAATTCAGGTCACTCTTCCATTTTCCAGTGCTCTTTAGAGTGTAGACGACTTTACACCACAGGTTATTCACTGCTGACTTCATCTGGATGTTGGTGACTTTGAATACCTCATAGGGAGGAATCAAAACTTCCCCCTCGTTTGCACAGGCAGAGTAATATGTCAGGTTAACACCAAAACATGTGTTGATCTCAAAGCAGGACGTGTCTCCAAAATCGTATAAGGTCTTATGTATAGAACTTGAGACAAAATAACCAAAGCGCATTTCTTTGTTGACAACATCCTGATCAAAAGTTACATTGGTTCTAAGGTAGGTGGTCCTACATGATGTTTGACTTTGTTTGAGAATCTGAATGGCGTCAGTTAGATAGAAGTGCAGGGAATGGTACTGGAATGATGTTCCATACCCATATCTGCCTTCTCTAACTGCTTCGTTGAAGTTCAGGTAGATGGATTCGGATGGAGGTTGGGGTTTGTTATTTGTGTACAAATACATAGCGATGGAATGCCCTTTTTGCAGACCATCTTTTGGAGTGGAGGCATGTTTCTCTGCAATGTCCCAGGCTCTTCTGAAGTTAGTGGTGGTGTTCTTCTCATGTGGGAGGAAGTAGGTCTCCACTCTCTTAAAGGCTTCGTCTCTGCAGACATCGTATTTGTCGTCAACAGAATCAGCTGCCATGTCCAGTGGGAAAATCTCCTTCTGTAACAGTAACATTCTTTAGGGACATTCTCCTTACAGACCTATCAGGTCCTTGCTTGGGTGATAAAATGTCTACCGATCCCTTATTGGCCGCAGTTTGTGAGGCCAAATGTGAGGAAAACAATAGTAGACTTGTGTGTTTGTTGGTTTATGTCAATGTGCAAAATGAAAGTACAAAATAATAGCACCGCCCAAGTCCCAAAGCAGGACGACAAAAATATGATAGACATTTGTTTTTTCTGCATAGCTCAGGGCGTTGTCAAAACAACATGAAGCCTATTCACAGGAATTGCCCATAACATTTAAGGACACTCTTTTCTTGTCAGAAAAAACAGTCGTGGGACACTATTTTTTTAAATTATGTCTCTGTGAAAGGAGAACTTGTTCAACTTATCTCTGTAAAAGGAGTACTTGTTCAACTTAAAAATATAAATGAACCCTGCTGGTGTTAAATGTAAAGTTGTATGAACTTATACTTTATAATGTAACAAATATGTTATTGCCTTGTTTTGTTAACTCAACTTGATTTCTTATTTGCCATAATTTATTATAAGCAGGGTAAATCAACTAATCTAGGTAAATGAAATATTAGGTTTGAGGTTGTATTTTTCTTAGGGTACCTGTGTCACCAGTCCAAAGTGAAGACAGAGAATCAAAACCAAGACAGAGATGTAGTTTTTCTTCTTCTCAGTGCTCTTCACATCTAAAGATGAGAACACAACCAGTCAAAGGATGAGAAACATTTCCATTGTGCCTTTACATACAAATAAGTTGCAGCTACATACAAAACGGTTGTCATTGCTAAAATAATATCTCACCATCAATTAAGGAATATCCACCACCCATGTTGCAGAAGTTGTTGACTTCAAATCTACAGCATGTTCAAAGTATATAATCAAATAAAGTTAACTCTTATTTCAACAACCCAAGTGATACAACAACAACAAGTGATACCTGTTCCTAAGACTGGAATAAAATATCACATCCTGTCAAATGGAGAAGCACTCACCTGCACTCTGTACTAGTAACTATTGATGCAAGGAGCTCTTCAATCAAACTCTTCTTACAGTGTATCAGTTCTCTCTGTCATCCCAATCATGCATTTCTTTTTATAGCTGTGATAATGACGATCCATCCCACACAGTGACGTTGAGGTCTCGACTGAAAGAGAACCTTAAAGTTACTTTCTCTTTCAATTTGGATAAATCTTTACCTTCACGTTCTTCATTACAATGTAATATTTTTTAAGTGATAGTGAGGTATATCAAATCAAATCAAATCCAAAAATTGTATTTGCCACATGCGCCGAATACAACAGGTGTAGACATTACAGTGAAATGCTTACTTACAAGCCCTTAACCACCAATGCAGTTTTTTAAAAGAAAATAGTGTGTAAAGTGTTAAGTAAAACATAGATAAGTAACTACAGCTGTATCTGTAGTTAGTACTCCATCCACCCAGGTCTCTGTCACCAACACTACATCTGTATCTGTTAGTTAGTACTACATCCACCCAGGTCTCTGTTAGTTAGTACTACATCCACCCAGGTACCTGTAGTTAGTACTACATCCACCCAGGTCTCTGTCACCAACACTACAGCTGTACCTGTAGTTAGTACTACATCCACCCAGGTCTCTGTCACCAACACTACAGCTGTACCTGTAGTTAGTACTACATCCACCCAGGTCTCTGTCACCAACACTACATATGTACCTGTAGTTAGTACTACATCCACCCAGGTCTCTGTCATCAACACTACATCTGTACCTGTAGTTAGTACTACATCCACCCAGGTCTCTGTCACCAACACTACATATGTACCTGTAGTTAGTACTACGTCCACCCAGGTCTCTGTCACCAACACTACAGCTGTACCTGTAGTTAGTACTACATCCACCCAGGTCTCTGTCATCAACACTACATCTGTACCTGTAGTTAGTACTACATCCACCCAGGTCTCTGTCACCAACACTACAGCTGTACCTGTAGTTAGTACTACATCCACCCAGGTCTCTGTCACCAACACTACAGCTGTACAAGTAGTTAGTACTACATCCACCCAGGTCTCTGTCACCAACACTACAGCTGTACCTGTAGTTAGTACTACATCCACCCAGGTCTCTGTCACCAACACTACATATGTACCTGTAGTTAGTACTACATCCACCCAGGTCTCTGTCACCAACACTACATATGTACCTGTAGTTAGTACTACGTCCACCCAGGTCTCTGTCACCAACACTACAGCTGTACCTGTAGCTAGTACTACATCCACCCAGGTCTCTGTCACCAACACTACAGCTGTACCTGTAGCTAGTACTACATCCACCCAGGTCTCTGTCACCAACACTACAGCTGTACCTGTAGTTAGTACTACATCCACCCAGGTCTCTGTCACCAACACTACAGCTGTACCTGTAGCTAGTACTACATCCACCCAGGTCTCTGTCACCAACACTACAGCTGTACCTGTAGTTAGTACTACATCCACCCAGGTCTCTGTCACCAACATTACAGCTGTACCTGTAGCTAGTATTACGTCCACCCAGGTCTCTGTCACCAACACTACAGCTGTACCTGTAGATAGTATTACGTCCACCTTTGGCTCTGTCCCTGAATCTAAGGTTTCTGTGTGATGCTTTCTCTCCTATGGAATAGAGTAGAGCTATAGAGTTGTATAATAGTTCATGTAGGTAGATGTCATGTGGAACAGTGGAATCAGTGCAAAGACAGTTGTGTTATTAGACGTAACCGGTATGTATATGTTATTTTGTACTAAAAGACAGGGTGGAAATATGAACTTGTTGTCATAAAACATGTGAAGGGTTTGATTCTTCTTTCTAGTCTCTTAAATCTGTCAAACTGAAGCTATGGAGATAGTGTCACAACTTCTGAGTAACTCTTCACAGTCAGCATAGATAAAGAAAGACCCCTACTGTATACAGTTGAATTCAGAAGTTTACATACACCTTAGCCAAATACAGTTATTATCAAATCCTGACATTTAATCCAAGTAAATATTCCCTGTCTTAGGTCAGTTAGGATCACCACATTATTTTAAGAATGTGAAATGTCAGAATCATAGTAGAGAGAATGATTTATTTCAGCTTTTATTTCCTTCATCATATTCCCATTGGGTCAGAAGTTTACATACACTCAATTAGTATTTGGTAGCATTGCCTTTAAATTGTTTAACTTGGGTCAAACTTTCGGGTAGCCTTCCACAAGCTTCCCACAATAAGTTGGGTGAATTTTGGCCCATTCCTCCTGACAGAGCTGGTGTAACTGAGTCAGGTTTGTAGGCCTCCTTGCTCGCACACGCTTTATCAGTTCTGCCCACACATTTTCTATAGGATTCAGGTCAGGGCTTTGTGATGGCCACTCCAATACCTTGACTTTGTTGTTCTTAAGCCATTTTACCACAACTTTGGAAGTATGCTTGGGGTCAATGTCCATTTGGAAGACCCATTTGCGACCAAGCTTTAACTTCCTGACTGATGTCTTGAGATGTTGCTTCAATATATCCACATACTTTTCCTTCCTCATAATGCCATCTATTTTGTGAAGTGCACCAGTCCCTCCTGCAACAAAGCACCCTCACAGCATGATGCTGCCACCCCCGTGCTTCACGGTTGGGATGGTGTTCTTTGGCTTGCAAGCACCCCCTTTTTCCTCCAAACATAACGATGGTCATTATGGCCAAACAGTTCTATTTTTGTTTCATCAGACCAGAGGACATTTCTCCAAAAAGTACGATCTTTGTCCCCATGTGCAGTTGCAAACCGTAGTCTGGCTTTTTTATGGCGGTTTTGGAGCAGTGGCGTCTTCCTTGCTGAGCGGCCTTTCAGGTTATGTCGATATAGGACTCGTTTTACTGTGGATATAGATACTTTTGTACCTGTTTCCTCCAGCATCTTCACAAGGTCCTTTGCTGTTGTTCTGGGATTTATTTGCACTTTTCTCACCAAAGTACGTTCATCTCTATGAGACAGAACGCGTCTCCTTCCTGAGCGGTATGAACATGGTACCTTCAGGCGTTTGTAAATTGCTCCCAAGGATGAGCCAGACTTGTGGAGGTCTATCAAGTTTTTTTTCTGAGGTCTTGGCTGATTTCTTTTGATTTTCCCATGATGTTAAGCAAAGAGGCACTGAGTTTGAAGGTAGGCCTTGAAATACATCCACAGGTACACCTCCAATTGACTCAAATTATGTCAATTAGCCTATCAGAAGCTTCTAAAGCCATGACATCATTTTCTGAATTTTTCCAAGCTGTTTAAAGGCACACTCAACTTAGTGTATGTAAACTTCTGACCCCACTGGAATTGTGATTCAGTGAATTATACGTGAAATAATCTGTCTGTAAACAATTGTTGGAAAAATGACTTGTGTCATGCACAAAGTAGATGTCCTAACCGACTTGTCAAAACTATAGTTTGTTAACAAGAAATGTGTGGAGTGGTTGAAAAACGAGTTTTAATGACTCCACCTAAGTGTATGTAAACTTCCGACTTCAATTGTATATACAGCCCAAATATTACTACTGGTACACAGGAAGCTACAAACAGGTAATAAGCAGGACTTTTATTAATAAGATACTACAAACAATAGCTGTGTGTAATAGTGTGTATTCGTGTGTGTACGTGCAAGCATGTGTAGTTTACAGATTTATTCAATTGTTTAAGCACAATTTTGGAAACAGGGCCCGGTTTGTCAAAACACTACACACAATTAGCACAACCCTACACCAAAGTAGCACAACACTTCAGATCATTTGCAAAATGGAACACTTTTGTCAAAACGATACACAACTTCATAAAAACAATATTTTGTTACGATACGAAACACACACATTACATATGACTTCAATCTTTTTGAACCAGTTAAACACTGCTGTTACTAACCTAAAACACTTTTAGCAAGTCTAATTCTCAGTGATTAGAGTACTGTAAATGAAGTACACAGAGAAAGTGCAACTATACAAACACTACACAAGACCAATGCTGCAGACTGAGGAAAATATCATTTATATCTCTCCATATACCCAAATCAGTCAACATGTCAACATGGAGAATCACAACAAAACATGTTCCAGTTTTCATGCTACTACAGTAGTGTGCATAACACTGTTAGCTCAGCAAACAACAGACACACATAACATACTGTATCCAGTACAGGTTACAATTACAGTAAATAACAACAACAACAAACATAAAAAATAATCTGAAAAAAACTGACAATATTGCACAGAAAATACTACAGTAAACATACTATACATTAAATCTTTGCCTAGCTGGATCTGGCCAGATAATTTAATCAACATCACAAGCAATATCCTCATTAGCAAGACAACGCGGAAAGAACCGTCTTGAATGTCGAATCCATCCTTGCACAGCTGCGGCGTCGACTTGGTCACAGGCGTCCTCCATGGCCTGAATGAGGGGTACCTGAGCCTGGGGCTGGAGATCGTAAACCTTCCACCGCCATGCAGAGAAAAACTCTTCGATAGGGTTTATAAACGGAGAGTATGGTGGAAGGTATAGTACTGTCAAATGTGGATGTTGTTGAAACCAGTTCTGGACCAAAGCAGTGGAATGACACATTGTCCCAGATGACAGTGTATTGCATCTGGTGCATTTCATTACCTGCTGTGACGATGTGGTGCAATCGGTCCAAAAATGTGAGAATGTGAGGTGTGTTGTAAGGGCCCATTTTGGCATGACGGAGGAGAACCCCATGCTGTGAAATGGCAGCGCAAAGGGTGATGTTACCCCCACGTTGCCCTGGGACATTGATTATAGCCCTGTGGCCAATGATATTTCTGCCTCTCCTTCTTGCTTTTGTGAGGTTGAACTCTGCCTCATCAATATATATGAATTCATGCAGGATTTCCTCAGCATCCATCTGCAAAACTCTCTGAAATACAGTGAAAGACAAGATTGTGTAGTTCAGGATAGGTCTAGTATACAGTCAATGTAAAAAAAAGTCATGTGTGCAGTATGCAACATCACAGTGCTAAAGTGAACAATACAAACCTCCACATACTCATGCCGCAGCCGTTTGACCCTCTCTGAATTCCGCTCAAAAGGCACTCGATAAAGTTGTTTCATTTTAACCTGATGTCTTTTCAGGATGCGTGCCAGTGTTGACTGAGAGACCTGATGGACATTATTGAAAATGGCATGGTCACCGATAATGTTGGCTTGCAGTTCTCTGAGCCTGATAGCATTATTGGCCAAAACCATTTTTATTATCTCTCTCTCTTGTCCTTGTCGTTCCCGACCCTCAATCCTATGTAGAGAATAATACATGTAACTTACTGTACAACGTCACAGGAAGGGGTATCACAAGTGCTGATATGGTTCATACAATAAGCGGCTGATTACTGTAACTGTAGACAGATCTTCTTTTACCTGTTTTCCTGTCGAAATGTCCTTATGACAGATGACACTGTATATCTGCTAAGATTTGGCTGAACTCTCAGTCCAGCCTCCCTCAGCGTCCATCCGTGGTTCACAACATGGTCCACTAGTGTTGCACGAATGTCATTTGATAAGTTTGGTCCTCTTCTTCTTTGTGCACGTTCTCCTCCTGCTTCAGGTCTTCCTCGACCTCTGGCTCGGCCTCTGCCTCTTCCTCTACCTCCTTCTCCTCCTCTGTGTACTCCTCCTCTCACCCTCACTCTTCTTCTAACTCCTTCCATTTTGGTTGAAGGCAGGTGAACCTACCTGCTGCATTTTTATAGTGCTTAAACCTGATTGGTGTGTCTACAATTTAGCAATCGTGTTTGTGCACCTGATGGCTGTGTTTAACAGATTGGCTCATAGGTGTGGTAATTTGACAGTCAGTGCTTTGGAATTGCAAGGAAGTGACATCATGATATAGTTCTGTGTCTGATGTATACATGTGTGTTTAGTGTTTTGCAAATCACTGTGTGTAATGTTTTGCAAATAGTGTGAAGCTGACAATGTGCTTACAGTTGTGCAAATCTAGCCTTGTGTTTTGCTCCTTGAGTGTAAGTTTTTGCTAATTGTGGGAAAAGTTTAATTTTAGTGTGTAAGCAATCGTAAAAAACTGTAACGTCACCATGACAACATACTGTAACACAAACAGTAGCCTACAGTGCACACAACTCCCTCCCTCTCTCTCTCTCTCTCTCTCTCTCTCTCTCTCTCTCTCTCTCTCTCTCTCTCTCTCTCTCTCTCTCTCTCTCTCTCTCTCTCTCTCTCTCTCTCACTCTCTCTCTATGATCACCAGGTCTGCTCCTCTCTCCAGACAACGCTGTCTGCTATCCTCCCAGGTTTTCTTTTCAGTAGAGCGGAAGTATTAATTTGAGTCAAAGTATCTCCATTAGGAGTCAGATTGAAAGGAAATCATACAGTAGAAATTACCATAGGACTCAGTTAGAAAGGTAATCATATAGTAGATATTATCATTAGGAGTCAGTTAGAAAGGTAATCATACAGTAGATATTACCATTAGGAGTCAGTTAGAAAGGTAATCATACAGTAGATATTACCATTAGGAGTCAGTTAGAAAGGTAATCATACAGTAGATATTACCATTAGGAGTCAGTTGGAAAGGTAATCATATAGTAGATATTACCATTAGGAGTCAGTTAGAAAGGTAATCATACAGTAGATATTACCATTAGGAGTCAGTTAGAAAGGTAATCATACAGTATATATTATCATTAGGAGTCAGTTAGAAAGGTAATCATACAGTAGATATTACCATTAGGAGTCAGTTAGAAAGGTAATCATACAGTAGATATTACCATTAGGAGCCAGTTAGAAAGGTAATCATACACGTGTGTGTGTGTGTGTGTGTGTGTGTGTGTGTGTGTGTGTGTGTGTGTGTGTGTGTGTGTGTGTGTGTGTGTGTGTGTGTGTGTGTGTGTGTGTGTGTGTGTGTGTGTGTGTGTGTGTTCTCACATCAGTGTGTATCTCCTCAGGACCTGAGGATTCAGGGAGAAGACTCTACAGGATGGGTGCTGTGAGCTTTGGGATGCTTTGTGTTCTACAAGTCACTCTCAACATCTCCCTGAGACTAGTCTGTGAGTGTATTGTTATCTAATCATTACACTATATCAGACTTTCACAACAAGGTCCTGAATTCAGATGTTATCTGTGTACAGTAGCTAGGTTCCTCCTCTTTTACAGACCAGTTACAACAACCTGACTGAAAAGAGAGGCCATCTTCAGGCAAAGCTTTTTGTGATAGGTGAGATATAACCGTGATTAACTGGAAGTAAAATCAACAGTAATTATATAACAATGGGTTTGTGAGTATAGAGATACTAGCTACGTTTCTCAATGTGTTCACCTTTGCTCTTCAACAGAGCAGCATTGTCAAGAGGAATGGAGAAACTGATTCCAATTTCTACTTCCTCTCCACCGAGAGAAAAACCTGGGCTTCCACCATCCTTCCACCATTTTAAAGTAGTCAAAGTAGTCAACTGGGTGGGTTTTCCTATGGGTTGTAGCCTCCATGGCGTTGCCCGTACTGTCACAGACACTATAATGGGACAGATATAAAGAGGAGTCCTCTATCTATCTCTATGGGTCAAAGTCACAGTAATAGAAGGAAGAAACTGAGCTTGTAGAAAACAGCCAGTAGGGGGAGACAAACACTTATAAAAGTAGGTATTATACCCAACAGGAGGGACTTTTCTGACTAGCATCTCATTGACAAGCAGATTATAGACAAAACCTAAAACTGACCCTTATCTTAACCCTAACTTTCACCTAATTTTAACCAACTCAGAAACTGAACTGATTATAAATGTATAATTGAAGTTTAAAATGAAGCCTTTTTCTTTATAGATGTCCTGTTTACTTGTGGTGACCTTATATCCATGGATGAAAAGTGGTCTGTGTTTTTAGGACAGATGCAGTGCATAAGGCCTACATAGATTGTGAATAATGACATTAAGTGTACGTCTCAAATGGCACCCTATTCCCTGTATAGTGCACTACTTTTGACCAGGGAACATCACTATTTAGGAAGTAGGGTGTCATTTGGGACACAGTGTTTAGCGAAGTTATTGCTGGAGCACTTATTTTTTTGTAATTTCAGTTGATTTCAGCATGCGTTGCTGTGCCAACTCATATTTAGCCATACCACTGACTTCCTTTAATAACAGCTTCCTGTCAGCCTGTCTGTCAGTGGTTGCTGGTTATTAGCAGACCTGGGCCACGTATTCATTAGGGCACACCATAGCAAAATGTTTTACAACTGCAAATGAAAACACGTTATTCGTATGGGACAGGTACAGTTAGTTCCTCCCTGTTTCAGTTTGCTTTCTTCCATTTGGTGCCTAATGAATATGACCCAAATACTTTAGCTGTGCTTGGTTTAGCTTGCCTGGCTTAATGGAACAAATAGAATAGTCCCAAACGCTCAAAGTATTTGACAGATTTCCAATAGTTTTTAAACCCAGGTCTGGTTATTCCTTATTTTGTAAAGGATCCAGATACATTATTAGCACTACACTAGCACTACACAGCTGATTCAAATCATCAAAGCTTGATGATGAGTTGGTTATTTGAATCAGCTGTGCAGTGCTAGGGCAAAAACCAAAACGTGCACCCAGGACTGAGTTTGGGAAACCCTGCTTTAACGCAACATAGCTATAGTCAGTAAACATTGTTGAACATGACTGAGGGCATATATGCCAAGCCAGATATGATCAATACATTTGACAGAGGTGAGATGGAGGAAAGGATTGTGGATATCTACATCAGTGCAGACACACATGCCAGTTACAACACCCTTACTGAGGAAAGAGACCAACTACAGACCAGCTAAGAACACCTGACTGAAGGGAGAGACCAGCTACAGACCAGTTACAACAACCTATCTGAAGAGAGAGACCAGCTACATACCAGTTAAAACAACCTGACTGACTAGAGAGACCAGTTACAGACCAGTTACAACACCCCAACTAAAGAGAGAGACCAGCTACAGACCAGTTACAACACCCTGACTGAAGAGAGACACCAGCAACAGAGGGAGAGAGATGATTTTGAAGGCTGGTACTACATCTCGACCAAGACTAAAAACAGGAAAGACAGCAGATAGGACTGTATATACAGTGGAAGGGCCTTGAGGCCTCATTTATCAATACTACTTAACCCATCAGAGTTTAAGCCCTGGGGGGGGGGGCTTACTGCTATTAGCCCATACAAACGTATTGAATAACAGATTAACTTCATGGAACAACAGAAAGTCCCAAAAAATTGCAGAAGGAAGTTTGTTCTGAAGTGTCTCTTCTATCTGAGAGATATAAGAAAGATCCGGAAATATATATATATTTTTTTAACATGTATTTAACCCCATATTCTTGGCAATAAGAACGGAATTTAGAATGTTTGTATGCATAGAAAAGTGGGATTTATCAAACAATCCCACCAGCTTCATACGCACACAAGTAGGAGATTACCTTTGATGAATACCAATTGTTCTCAGCCTCAGTGCTCGTGCAGGACCTTGACTATTTGGATTACAAAACGCCCCTAATTAATCATATATGGTCAAAATCATTCCTTTAAATGCCATACCATGAAATAGCATACAAAGGCACAATCAAAAGAAGCTTAGAATTGTATTTCTTTCGAGACTAATTATAATAATCCAGACTGCAATACAGTGCTAGTTTCAGAGATTGAGTACAGCCAAAAGGTTTTATTTGGCTCGCTCAGTTGTCGTTTGACCAGTAAAAATAAAAACATAGCTACAAAGAGAGGACCATTAGGACAATTCAAGTTGCTCTAGCAACGGCAAATTTACATCAAATGAGTAGGCAACACTCACCAATAAGCCATCCATTCACAACAGCGCCCCCTGTAGGCGTATAGGCCAACATTGCTGTTCTAGAGAATGAACTAGTCGTGCGTTCCAACAGGCTACCTTGTCACCACATTCAGCAGTGTTTTCTGTGCATCACATAACGTATCACCTGCACATTAAGAGTTGAATCCTTTTCTGTTCACGTAGTTGAACTCGTTTTGGGATGGTGACGGGGATGTTGGTGCCATCTATTGCTCTGTTCATATCTTGGGATATGATATTTGTGAGTCTGTAACTTTAATACACATATAAGTGAATTTGTCCCAATACTTTTGGTCCCCTAAAATGGGGGGACTATGTACAAAAACTGCTGTCAATTCTAAACGGTTCACCCAATATGGACGAGAAAACCCTAAAATTAAAGCTGAAAGTCTGCACTTTAACCTCATGGTCATTGTATCATTTCAAGTCAAAAGTGCTGGAGTGCAGAGCCAAAACAACCACAAATCTGTCCCAATGCTTTCAAAGCTCACTGTAAATATACATTTACATTTTAGTCATTTAGCAGACGCTCTTATCCAGAGCGACTTACAGTTAGTGAGTGCATACATTTTTATTTTTTATACTGGAATCGAACCCACAACCCTGGCGTTGCAAATGCCATGCTCTACCAACTGAGCTACATCCATGTATCTTTCTCAACAACAGGAGTTGATCTTCAATCTCAACAAGAGGGTCTGGATTGGTCTGACTGACAGAGAGACAGAGGGGACCTGGAAATGGGTGGATGGAACAAGGCTACAATTTTCAATTCATTCAACAATTGTATATACAGATTGACTGTCATTGAAACCAGGAGTCAACAAAGTTGAATTTAAGCTGAAACATGTCTGTATATTATTTAGAATTGGGATGTTTTAACTGTGATGTCTGACCGTTTTTAACCCTGTAGGTACTGGTATTAACCATGATATCTGACTGTTTTTAACCCTGTAGGTGCTGGTATTCACCATAAAATCTGACTGTTTTTAACCCTGTAGGTACTGGTATTCACCATAATATCTGATGGTGTTTAACCCTGTAGGTACTGGTATTCACCATAATATCTGACTGTTTTTAACCCTGTAGGTGCTGGTATTAACCACGATATCTGACTGTTTTTAACCCTGTAGGTGCTGGTATTCACCATAATATCTGACTGTTTTTAACCCTGTAGGTACTGGTATTAACCATGATATCTGACAGTTTTTAACCCTGGAGGTACTGGTATTAACCATGATATCTGACTGTTTTTAACCCTGTAGGTACTGGTATAAACCACAGCCTGATAATGGTGGTGACCAAGCAGAAAATGGTGAGGAGAACTGTGTTGAGATAGGTGAAGATCATAGTCCTCTAAAGGCATGTAATGACTTGTCATGTGACAGGAAACTCATTATGAGAAAGTGGTTTAACATCTCCATGACAACATACTGTAACACATACAGCAGCCATCAGTGCACACAACTTCCTCCTTCATTCTCTCACACGCACACACTGTAGGATGAGATTCAGTCTGTTGCGCAGAAGATCCGCGCTATAGTGGAATTGAAAGGCAATTTTCCCGTCTTTGCGGAGACTGCATTCATGGTAAAGTCTGCATATGTCAGCTTAATTGAAAATTAACTTTACATTTCAATAGCACTATAGCGCAGATCTTCTCCTCTACATATTTAATCTAGGTCTCACTGTCAGAGTGAGCCACAGCAGAGGAAGAAGAAAATGAAGGTAATGATGGAGAGAGAGAACATAAAGAGAAAAAAATTATAGTTATGTTAAGATTTAGAGGACAGTATGTATAGTTGAAGTGGGAAGTTTACATACACCTTAGCCAAATACATTTAAACTCAGTTTTTCACAATTCCTGACATTTAATCCTAGTAAAAATTCCCTGTCTTTGGTCAGTTAGGATCACCACTTTATTTTAAGAATGTGAAATGTCAGAATAATAGTAGAGAGAATGATTTATTTCAGCTTTTATTTCTTTCATCACATTCCCAGTGGGTCAGCAGTTTACATACACTCAATTGGTATTTGGTAGCATTGCCTTTAAATTGTTTAACTTGGGTCAAACGTTTCGGGTAGCCTTCCACAAGCTTCCCACAATAAGTTGGGTGAATTTTGGCCCATTCCTCCTGACAGAGCTGATATAACTGAGTCAGGTTTGTAGGCCTCCTTGCTCGCACACACTTTTTCAGTTCTGCCCACAAATGTTCTATAGGATTGAGGCTTTGTGATGGCAACTCCAATACCTTGACTTTGTTGTCCTTAAGCCATTTTGCCACAACTTTGGAAGTATGCTTGGGGTCAATGTTCATTTGGAAGACCATTTGCGACCAAGCTTTAACTTCCTGACTGATTCAATATATCCACATTGCTTCAATATATCCACATTCATTTCCTTCCTCATGATGCCATCTATTTTGTGAAGTGTACCAGTCCCTCCTGCAGCAAAGCACCCCCACAGCATGATGCTGCCACCCCTGTGCTTCATGGTTGGGATGGTGTTCTTCGGCTTGCAAGCGTCCCCCCAAACATAACAATGGTCATTATGGCCAAACAGTTCTATTTTTGTTTCATTCATTCATTCTTCATTCTGAAGTGTCTGTTCTATATCGGAGAGATATAAGAAAGATCAGGAAATATTTATTATTTATTTTTACATGTTCAGTGCATTCGGAAAGTATTCAGACCCCTTCACTTTTTCCACATTTTGTTAAGTTACTGCCTTATTCTAAAATTGATTAAATAGTATATTTGTTTCATCAATCTACATACAATACCCCATAATGACAAAGCAAAAACTGGTTTTTAGAAATCTTTGCAAATGTATTAAAAATAAAAAACAGAAATACCTTATTTACATAAACAGTAAGACCCTTTGCTATGAGACTTGAAATTGAGCTCAGATGCATCCTGTTTCCATTGATCATCCTTGAGATGTATCTACAACTTGATCGGAGTCCACCAGTGGTAAACTCAGCTGATTGGACATGATTTGGAAAGGCACACACCTGTCTATATAAGGTCCCACAGTTGAGAGTTCATGTCAGTGCAAAGACTAAGCCGTGAGCTCGAAGGAATTGTCTGTAGAAATCCGAGATAGGATTGTGTCGAGGCATAGATCTGGGGAAGGAAAAGATGAAAGTAGAAAAGTGAAGAGAGACCTTTGATGAAAACCTGCTCCATAGCGCTCAGGACCTTAGACTGGGGCAAAGGTTCACATTTCAACAGGACAATGACCCTAAGCACACAGCCAAGACAACGCAGGAGTGGTTTCGGGACAAGTCTTTGAATGTCCTTGAGTGGCCCATACAGAGCCCGAACTTGAACCCGATCGAACATCTCTGGAGAGACCTGAAAATAGCTGTGCAGCGACGCTCCCCAACCAACCTGACAGAGCTTGAGAGGGTCTGCAGAGAAGATTGGGAGAAACTCCCCAAATACAGGTGTGCCAAGCTTGTAGCGTCATACCCAAGAAGACTTGAGGTTGAAATAACTGCCAAAGGTGCTTCAACAAAGTACTGAGTAAAGGGTCTGAATACTTATGTAAATGTAATATTTCCGTTTTTTTATTTTTATAAATGTGCAAACATTTCTAAAAATCTGTTTTCGCTTTGTCATAATGGGGTATTGTGTGTAGATTGATGAGGAAAAACCATTTAATCAATTTTGGAATAAGGCTGTAATGTAACATAATGTGGAAAAAGTCAAGGGTCTGAATACTTTCCGAATGCACTGTATATTCATATAGATCACTCAATAGCCATTGTCAATGTTTAGATTTATAGTTCACTATGTAGCATTGCATGCAGGCTGTACATCAATATATCTGTCTCTTTATCTATCTCTCTCATTCTCTTTATCAGGTAGGCTAGTAGTGTGGTTGATGGTTGGATACAGTACTGAATGGTTAAGTGATGATGGCTAGTAGTTATCATGTTGATGGTCATGCTGAATGATTAAGTGCTTCCATCTAGAGCAGGAGAGAAAATAAATACTAATAATTGTTCTATAAAGATTTAGAAAACATGTACACGTAATGTAAAATGTTATTTATTTAAGTAAACATGTTAAACATGTTTTCATATTAAATTATTAACATATATCGCTTTTATACTTACAAGAATAACAAATGGACATGTTAATAAAACAGCAACAATGTCATTTAATGAGGTCTACCAGCCTGAATGTGATTAGATACTGATAACAGTGTGACCTGCAGTTGGACACAGACAGAGGGCAGAACAGTACTGAGAGGACACACACACACTGCATGCCACATGCAGGCATGCACAAACACACACACATACACACACACACACGTAAAGTTCCCCTTTTAAACATCTGATAAAGATGCAGATATAGATTTCCTCCACCACTTCTGAATAACTCCTCACACTGATGTCACACAGAGACAGCATACATAGAAAAACAGGTCCTTATATGGCCATCGATGGCTGGTCACAGAGTACAAGCCATAACGTGACCTCCTTATGAAGGCTGGGATGTCAAAGCCTCAGTAATGCTCTAAGATCTATGTCCAATTTTTTATCTGCTAAAATAGATGATCACTTCAATTATATCTTAAATCATTTAAAACGGATGGGAAACAACCATGATTAGATTAGAAACTAAGGCTGGTGCAAGTCACGTGGTGGCCAGTGTTGTGTTGATTTGACAGTTTCCCCTTCACTGTGGTTGACTGACAAAGATATTCACTACCATAAGTCACACAGAGGCAGTACAGTCCAGGGAGAAGAAAGGTACAGACGTACATTAGAGCTGAGGTTAGAAGTAGAAGTTACTGTATTTGACAACAAGTGTGTTAAGATGTCAGAGAGAGTCTATGAAAACTCAGACAGATTTGAAGATGACGAGCCTGATGCAATGAAGAACACAGACATTGATGGCCAATTATATGCCAACATAAGAGCCTTCAAGCCTAGTCCAAGAGATGGAGTTGTTGCTTCAGGTAAGATTGCACGCACACACACACACACACACACACACACAAATTAAACACACACATTACAGGTGAGATTATCCTATAGTACTATAGCTTTGTTTGTCCCAATCCTGGATGATACAGTAAAACATATTACCAAAGTTCTTACTTTAATAATTTGTGATTCAGTACATGTTCAGTGGTGGAAGAGACCCTCTGGAGTTGCTGCAGTGTGTCTGGGGCTGCTGTGTGTTCTCCTACTGGCTGGGATCATAGGCCTGTCTGTCTACTGTAAGTTTAGTATGTTGTCAATGAGACTTAAGTAGCTTACTTAATCATACTTAATCATTAATGGTGTGGTAGTTACATGTTTGATTAACTTTACCCTTTTACAGGTGGAGTCATTGGTCATCGCGACTCAAAAGAGAGAGACCAGCTACAGGCCAGTTACAACACCCTGACTGAAGAGAGAGACCAGCTACAGACCAGTTACAACACCCTGACTGAAGAGAGAGACCAGCTACAGACCAGTTACAACAACCTGACTGAAGAGAGAGACAAGCTACAGACTGAGAGAGAGATTCTTAACAGGAGGCTTACCAATCTCAGTGAGTACACCTACAGTAATACATTATCATTAATCCCACACACTTTATAGTGTGTCTGTATTCTTTCATTAAGTGTTTAGTTTGATAAGTTGAAGGAAATTCATGTTTTTGATCTTGTAGAACAAACCTGTCCTGAAGGCTGGCAGAAGTTTGAATCCAGTTGGTACTTCCTGTCTACCAAGACTAACACCTGGAAGGAGAGCAGAGAGGACTGTCTGGAGAGAGGAGCAGACCTGGTGATCATAAACAGTGATAAGGAACAGGTGAGAAAGAGAGAGAGAGAGAGAGAGAGAGAGAGAGAGAGAGAGAGAGAGAGAGAGAGAGAGAGAGAGAGAGAGAGAGAGAGAGAGAGAGAGAGAGAGAGAGAGAGAGAGAGAGAGAGAGAGAGAGAGAGAGAGAGAGAGAGAGAGAGAGAGAGAGAGAGAGAGAGAGAGAGAGAGAGAGAGAGAGAGAGAGAGAGAGAGAGAGAGAGAGAGAGAGAGAGAGAGAATATGGGTGTACAAGGGGTAGATATAATCAAACATGTAAATATATACAGTACCAGTCAAAAGTTTGGACACACCTACTCATTCCAGGGTTTTCTTTATTTTGTACTATTTTCTCAATTGTAGTATAATAGTGAAGACATCACACTATGAAATAACACATATGGAATCATGTGGTAACCAAAAAAGTGTTAAACAAATTCAAATATATGTTATATTTGAGATTCTTCAAATAGCCATCCTTTGCCTTGATGACAGCTTTGCACACTCTTGGTATCCTCTCAGTCAGCTTCACCTGGAATGCTTTTCCAACAGTCTTGAAGGAGTTACCACATATACTGAGCACTTGTTGGCTGCTTTTCCTTCACTCTGCGGTCCGAGTCAACCCAAACCATCTCAATTGGGTTGCGGTCTGGGGATTTTGGAGGCCAGGTCATCTTATGCAGCACTCCATCACTCTCCTTCTTGGTAAAATAGCCCTTACACAGCCTGAAGGTGTGTGGGTCATTGTCCTGTTGATAAACAAATGATAGTCCCACTAATCCCAAACCAGATGGGGTGGCGTATCGCTGCAGAATGTTGTGGTAGCCATGCTGGTTAAGTGTGCCTTGAATTCTAAATAAATCACAGAGAGTGTCACCAGCAAAGCACCCCGCCACACCATAACACCTCCTCATCCGTGCTTTACGGTGGGAGCAACACATGTGGAGATCATCCGTTCACCCACACCACGTCTCACAAAGACACGGTGGTTGGAACCAAAAATCTCCAAATTGTACTCCAGACCAAAGGACTTATTTCCACCGGTCTAATATCCATTGCTTGTGTTTCTTGACCCAAGCAGGTCTCTTCTTCTTATTGGTGTCCTTTAGTAGTGGTTTCTTTGCAGCAATTCGACCATGAAGGCCTGATTCACAGTCCCCATCTGAACAGTTGATGTTGAGATGTGTCTGTGACTTGAACTCTGTGGAGCATTTATTTGTGCTGCATTTTCTGAGGATGGTAACTCTAATGAAGTTATCCTCTGCAGCAGAGGTAAATCTGGATCTTCCTTCCCTGTGGCGGTCCTCATGAGAGCCAGTTTCAACATAGCGCTTGATGGTTTTTGCGATTGAACTTGAAGAAACTTTCAAAGTTCTTGAAATGTTCTGTATTGTCTGACCTTCATGTGTTAAAGTAATGATGGACTGTAGCTTCTCTTTGATTATTTGAGCTGTTCTTGCCATAATATGTCAAGAACAGATACTGGTATAAAACCTTGTCACAACACAACTGACTGGCTCAAACGCATTAAGAAGGAATGAAATTTCACAAATTAACTTTTAACAAGGCGCAGCCGTTAATTGAAATGCATTCCAGGTGCCTACCTCATGAAGCTGGTTGAGAGAATGCCAACAGTGTGCAAAGGTGTCATCAAGGCAAATGGTGGCTATTTGAAAAATCTCAAATATAACATATATTTTGATTTGTTTAACACTTTTTGATTATTACATGATTCCATATTTGTTATTTCATAGTTCTGATGTATTCACTATTATTCCACAATGTAAACAAATAGTAAAAATAAAGAAGAAGCCTTGAATGAGTAGGTGTTCTAAAACTTTTGGCTGGTAGTGTATATATATTTATCTTTCTCAACAACAGACATTTCTGTACAACCTCCAGAAGAGTGTCTGGATTGGTCTGACTGACTCTGTTAATGAGGGGACCTGGAAATGGTTGGACGGCACATCACTGACCACAGGGTAAGAGATGATAACTAATCTGTGAATAAAGCTCCATTCAACATTTTTCTATACAGGTTACTGTCATTGATGATAGCAGTCAACAAAGTTAACTTTAAGATGAAACATGCCTGTATATTATTTAGGATGGTGATGTTCTATCCATGATATCTAACTGTTTTTAACCCTGTAGGGACTGGTATTAACCATGATATCTGTCTGTTTTTAACCCTGTAGGGACAGGTATTAACCACAATGTCTTCTAACTCTGATGTCTGACTGTTGTTTACCCTGTAGGTACTGGTATTAACCATGATATTTGTTTGAATTTAACCCTGTAGGTACTGGTATTAACCATGATATCTGACTGTATTTAACCCTGTAGGTACTGGTATTAACCATGATATCTGACGGTATTTAACCCTGTAGGTACTGGTATTAACCATGATATCTGATGAAATTTAACCCTGTAGGTACTGGTATTAACCATGATATCTGACTGTATTTAACCCTGTAGGTACTGGTATTAACCATGATATCTGACTGTATTTAACCCTGTAGGTACTGGTATTAACCATGATATCTGACTGTTTTTAACCATGTAGGTACTGGTATTAACCATGATATCTGACTGTTTTTAACCCCTGTAGGATACTGGTATTAACCATTGTATCTGCATGTTTTTAACCATGTAGGTACTGGTATTAACCATTATATCTGACTGTTTTTAACCCTGTAGGTACTGGTATTAACCATGATATCTGACTGTTTTTAACCCTGTAGGTACTGGTATTAACCATGATATCTGACTGTTTTTAACCCTGTAGGTACTGGTATTAACCATTGTATCTGACTGTTTTTAACCATGTAGGTACTGGTATTAACCATGATATCTGATGGTATTTAACCCTGTAGGTACTGGTATTAACCATGATATCTGACTGTTTTTAACCCTGTAGGTACTGGTATTAACCATGATATCTGACTGTTTTTAACCCTGTACGTACTGGTATTAACCATGATATCTGACTGTTTTTAACCCTGTTGGTACTGGTATTAACCATGATATCTGACTGTTTTTAACCCTGTAGGTACTGGTATTAACCATGATATCTGACTGTTTTTAACCCTGTAGGTACTGGAATGACCAACAGCCTGATAATGCAGGTCCTACTGGGGGTGAGGACTGTGTTGAGATACACAAAGAATGGCGTCCTCTAAAGGCATGGAATGACATGCCATGTGACAGCAAACTCAACTGGATTTGTGAGAAAAGGGTTTAACATCACCATGACAACATACTGTAACAACACAGTAGCCTACAGTGCACACAACTTCCTCTCTCTCTCTCTATCTCTCTCTCTCTCTCTCTCTCTCTCTGTCTCTCTCTCTCTCTCTCTCTCTCTCTCTCTCTCTATCTCTCTCTCTCTCTCTCTCTCTCTCTCTCTCTCTCTCTGTCTCTCTCTCTCTCTCTCTCTCTAACCTACAAACACACGTATTGTTATATTTGTTTGTAGTAGCATATTAATAAAAGTCCTACTTATTTCCTGTTTGTAGCTTCCTGTGTACCAGTAGTTATGTTTCACACATCATCAGATACAACATGACGATAATATATTTGACTTTTTGCACACTCTACATGCAGTGCATTTCATCAGTTACAATTCAAATACATTCTTCTTACTTGCTACATATATTTACATGCTCCCATTTAGGTCTGGTGCAAACATTCTCAACCCTACCAAACCACCATTACATACACTGTATAGGAGTGTTGTAGAGATATCAAAGGGTATCAAAGGATGTTACTTAATCATTTTTGACAGTCAGTCTTTGTTGTCAAGTTACATATAAGCCCAATATCAAATGCTCATATTTGACTGTTGTTCCCCTATATGGGTCCCAAAAGAGGGAAGTGAAGTGGTTAAACCAGCTGTCACTCAAAAACTCCTCAACCAATAAGGTTCATCAAGAGAGAGGAGAGCCCTGGTGGTTTCTGTTGTCATCTCATCCTCACTGGTTAAGCCTACCCACCCTCAATATCCACTTGGAGCAGTTTGTAGTGTCACATCTATTGTAAGGACATTATAATGACTCATGTTTGTAGTCCTGGACACTACATCTGTACCTGTAGTTAGTACTACATCCACCCAGGTCTCTGTCACCAACACTACAGCTGTACCTGTAGTTAGTACTACATCCACCCAGGTCTCTGTCACCAACACTACAGCTGTACCTGTAGTTAGTACTACATCCACCCAGGTCTCTGTCACCAACACTACAGCTGTACCTGTAGTTAGTACTACATCCACCCAGGTCTCTGTCACCAACACTACATCTGTACCTGTAGTTAGTACTACATCCACCCAGGTCTCTGTCACCAACACTACATCTGTACCTGTAGTTAGTACTACATCCACCCAGGTCTCTGTCACCAACACTACAGCTGTACCTGTAGTTAGTACTACATCCACCCAGGTCTCTGTCACCAACACTAAAGCTGTACCTGTAGCTAGTATTACGTCCACCTTTGATTATGTCCCTGAATCTAAGGATCTGTGTGATGCTCTCTCTCCTATGGAATAGAGTAGAGCTATATAGTTGTATAATAGTTCATGTAGGTAGATGTCATGTGGAACAGTGGAATCAGTGCAAAGACAGTTGTGTTATTAGACGTAACCGGTATGTATATGTTATGTTGTACTAAAAGACAGGGTGTAAATATGAACTTGTTGTCATAAAACATGTGAAGGGTTTGATTCTTCTTTCTAGTCTATTAAATCTGTCAAACTGAAACTATGGAGATATTGTCACAACTTCTGAGTAACTCTTCACAGTCAGCATAGATAAAGAAAGACCCCTACTGTATACAGTTGAAGTCAGAAGTTTACATACACCTTAGCCAAATACATTTGAACTCAGTTATTATCAATTCCTGACATTTAATCCAAGTAAATATTCCCTGTTTTAGGTCAGTTAGGATCACCACATTATTTTAAGAATGTGAAATGTCAGAATAATAGTAGAGAGAATGATTTATTTCAGCTTTTATTTCCTTCATCATATTCCCATTGGGTCAGAAGTTTACATACACTCAATTAGTATTTGGTAGCATTGCCTTTAAATTGTTTAACTTGGGTCAAACTTTCGGGTAGCCTTCCACAAGCTTCCCACAATAAGTTGGGTGAATTTTGGCCCATTCCTCCTGACAGAGCTGGTGTAACTGAGTCAGGTTTGTAGGCCTCCTTGCTCGCACACGCTTGATCAGTTCTGCCCACACATTTTCTATAGGATTCAGGTCAGGGCTTTGTGATGGCCACTCCAATACCTTGACTTTGTTGTTCTCAAGCCATTTTACCACAACTTTGGAAGTATGCTTGGGGTCAATGTCCATTTGGAAGACCCATTTGCGACCAAGCTTTAACTTCCTGACTGATGTCTTGAGATGTTGCTTCAATATATCCACATACTTTTCCTTCCTCATAATGCCATCTATTTTGTGAAGTGCACCAGTCCCTCCTGCAACAAAGCACCCTCACAGCATGATGCTGCCACCCCCGTGCTTCACGGTTGGGATGGTGTTCTTTGGCTTGCAAGCACCCCCTTTTTCCTCCAAACATAACGATGGTCATTATGGCCAAACAGTTCTATTTTTGTTTCATCAGACCAGAGGACATTTCTCCAAAAAGTACGATCTTTGTCCCCATGTGCAGTTGCAAACCGTAGTCTGGCTTTTTTATGGCGGTTTTGGAGCAGTGGCGTCTTCCTTGCTGAGCGGCCTTTCAGGTTATGTCGATATAGGACTCGTTTTACTGTGGATATAGATACTTTTGTACCTGTTTCCTCCAGCATCTTCACAAGGTCCTTTGCTGTTGTTCTGGGATTTATTTGCACTTTTCTCACCAAAGTACGTTCATCTCTATGAGACAGAACGCGTCTCCTTCCTGAGCGGTATGAACATGGTACCTTCAGGCGTTTGTAAGTTGCTCCCAAGGATGAGCCAGACTTGTGGAGGTCTATCAAGTTTTTTTTCTGAGGTTTTGGCTGATTTCTTTTGATTTTCCCATGATGTTAAGCAAAGAGGTACTGAGTTTGAAGGTAGGCCTTGAAATACATCCACAGGTACACCTCCAATTGACTCAAATGATGTCAATTAGCCTATCAGAAGCTTCTAAAGCCATGACATCATTTTCTGAATTTTTCCAAGCTGTTTAAAGGCACACTCAACTTAGTGTATGTAAACTTCTGACCCACTGGAATTGTGATTCAGTGAATTATACGTGAAATAATCTGTCTGTAAACAATTGTTGGAAAAATTACTTGTGTCATGCACAAAGTAGATGTCCTAACCGACTTGTCAAAACTATAGTTTGTTAACAAGAAATGTGTGGAGTGGTTGAAAAACGAGTGACTTTAATGACTCCACCTAAGTGTATGTAAACTTCCGACTTCAATTGTATATACAGCCCAAATATTACTACTGGTACACAGGAAGCTACAAACAGGTAATAAGCAGGACTTTTATTAATAAGATACTACAAACAATAGCTGTGTGTAATAGTGTGTATTCGTGTGTGTACGTGCAAGCATGTGTAGTTTACAGATTTATTCAATTGTTTAAGCACAATTTTGGAAACAGGGCCCGGTTTGTCAAAACACTACACACAATTAGCACAACCCTACACCCAAGTAGCACAACACTTCAGATCATTTGCAAAATGGAACACTTTTGTCAAAACTATACACAACTTCATAGGGGCGGCAGGTAGCTTAGTGGGTAAGAGCGTTGTGCCAGTAACCGAAACGTCGCTGGTTCTAATCCCCGAGCCGACTAGGTGAAAAATCTGTCGATGTGCCCTTAAGCAAGGCACTTAACCCTAATTGCTCCTGGAAGTCGCTCTGGATAAGAGCGTCTGCTAAATGACGTAAATGTAAAATGTAATAAAAACAATATTTTGTTACGATACGAAACACACACATTACATATGACTTCAATCTTTTTGAACCAGTTACACACTGCTGTTACTAACCTAAAACACTTTTAGCAAGTCTAATTCTCAGTGATTAGAGTACTGTAAATGAATTACACAGAGAAAGTGCAACTATACAAACACTACACAAGACCAATGCTGCAGACTGAGGAAAATATCATTTATATCTCTCCATATACCCAAATCAGTCAACATGTCAACATGGAGAATCACAACAAAACATCTCCCAGTTTTCATGCTACTACAGTAGTGTGCATAACACTGTTAGCTCAGCAAACAACAGACAAACGTAAAATACTGTATCCAGTACAGGTTACAATTCCAGTAAATAACAACAACAACAAACATAAAAAATAATCTGAAAAAAACTGACAATATTGCACAGAAAATACTACAGTGAACATACTATACATTATCTCTTCGCCTAGCTGGATCTGGCCAGAGAATTTCATCAACATCACAAGCAATATCCTCATTAGCAAGACAACGCGGGAAGAACCGCCTTGAATGTCGAATCCATCCTTGCACAGCTGCGGCGTCGACTTGGTCACAGGCGTCCTCCATGGCCCTAATGAGGGGTACCTGAGCCTGGGGCTGGACATCGTAAACCTTCCACCGCCATGCAGAGAAAAACTCTTCGATAGGGTTTATAAACGGAGAGTATGGTGGAAGGTAAAGTACTGTCAACTGTGGATGGTGTTGAAACCAGTTCTGGACCAAAGCAGTGGAATGACACATTGTCCCAGATGACAGTGTATTGCATCTGGTGCATTTCATTACCTGCTGTGACGATGTGGTGCAATCGGTCCAAAAATGTGAGAATGTGAGGTGTGTTGTAAGGGCCCATTTTGGCATGACGGAGGAGAACCCCATGCTGTGAAATGGCAGCGCAAAGGGTGATGTTACCCCCACGTTGCCCTGGGACATTGATTATAGCCCTGTGGCCAATGACATTTCTGCCTCTCCTTCTTGCTTTTATGAGGTTGAACCCTGCCTCATCAATATATATGAATTCATGCAGGATTTCCACAGCATCCATCTGCAAAACTCTCTGAAATACAGTAAAAGACAAGATTGTGTAGTTCAGGATAGGTCTAGTATACAGTCAATGTAAAAAAAGTCATGTGTGCAGTATGCAACATCACAGTGCTAAAGTGAACAATACAAACCTCCACATACTCATGCCGCAGCCGTTTGACCCTCTCTGAATTCCGCTCAAAAGGCACTCGATAAAGTTGTTTCATTTTAACCTGATGTCTTTTCAGGATGCGTGCCAGTGTTGACTGAGAGACCTGATGGACATTATTGAAAATGGCATGGTCACCGATAATGTTGGCTTGTAGTTCTCTGAGCCTGATAGCATTATTGGCCAAAACCATTTTTATTATCTCTCTCTCTTGTCCTTGTCGTTCCCGACCCTCAATCCTATGTAGAGAATAATACATGTAACTTACTGTACAATGTCACAGGAAGGGGTATCACAAGTGCTGATATGGTTCATACAATAAGCGGCTGATTACTGTAACTGTAGACAGATCTTCTTTTACCTGTTTTCCTGTCGAAATGTCCTTATGACAGATGACACTGTATATCTGCTAAGATTTGGCTGAACTCTCAGTCCAGCCTCCCTCAGCGTCAATCCGTGGTTCACAACATGGTCCACTAGTGTTGCACGAATGTCATTTCATAAGTTTGGTCCTCTTCTTCTTTGTGCACGTTCTCCTCCTGCTTCAGGTCTTCCTCGACCTCTGGCTCGGCCTCTGCCTCTTCCTCTACCTCCTTCTCCTCCTCTGTGTACTCCTCCTCTCACCCTCACTCTTCTTCTGACTCCTTCCATTTTGGTTGAAGGCAGGTGAACCTACCTGCTGCATTTTTATAGTGCTTAAACCTGATTGGTGTGTCTACAATTTAGCAATCGTGTTTGTGCACCTGATGGCTGTGTTTAACAGATTGGCTCATAGGTGTGGTAATTTGACAGTCAGTGCTTTGGAATTGCAAGGAAGTGACATCATGATATAGTTCTGTGTCTGATGTATACATGTGTGTTTAGTGTTTTGCAAATCACTGTGTGTAATGTTTAGCAAATAGTAGGAAGCTGACAATGTGCTTACAGTTGTGCAAATCTAGCCTTGTGTTTTGCTCCTTGAGTGTAAGGTTTTGCTAATTGTGGGAAAAGTTTAATTTTAGTGTGTAAGCAATCGTAAAAAACTGTAACGTCACCATGACAACATAATGTAACACATACAGTAGCCTACAGTGCACACAACTTCCTCCCTCTCTCTCTCTCTCTCTCTCTCTCTCCTCTCTCTCTCTCTCTCTCTCTCTCTCTCTCTCTCTCTCTCTCTCTCTCTCTCTCTCTCTCTCTCTCGCTCTCTCTCTCTCTCTCTCTCTCTCTCTCTCTCTCTCTATCTCTCTGTCTCTCTCTCTCTCTCTCTCTCTCTCTCTCTCTCTCTCTCTCTCTCTCTCTCTATGATCACCAGGTCTGCTCCTCTCTCCAGACAACACTGTCTGCTATCCTCCCAGGTTTTCTTTTCAGTAGAGCGGAAGTATTAATTGGAGTCAAAGTATCTCCATTAGGAGTCAGATTGAAAGGAAATCATACAGTATAAATTACCATAGGACTCAGTTAGAAAGGTAATCATATAGTAGATATTATCATTAGGAGTCAGTTAGAAAGGTAATCATACAGTAGATATTACCATTAGGAGTCAGTTAGAAAGGTAATCATACAGTAGATATTACCATTAGGAGTCAGTTAGAAAGGTAATCATACAGTAGATATTACCATTAGGAGTCAGTTGGAAAGGTAATCATATAGTAGATATTACCATTAGGAGTCAGTTAGAAAGGTAATCATACAGTAGATATTACCATTAGGAGCCAGTTAGAAAGGTAATCATACACGTGTGTGTGTGTGTGTGTGTGTGTGTGTGTGTGTGTGTGTGTGTGTGTGTGTGTGTGTGTGTGTGTGTGTTTGTGTTCTCACATCAGTGTGTATCTCCTCAGGACCTGAGGATTCAGGGAGAAGACTCTACAGGATGGTTGCTGTGAGCTTTGGGATGCTGTGTGTTCTACAAGTCACTCTCAACATCTCCCTGAGACTAGTCTGTGAGTGTATTGTTTTCTAATCATTACACTATATCAGATTTTCACTACAAGGTCCTGAATTCAGATGTTATCTGTGTACAGTAGCTAGGTTCCTCCTCTTTTACAGACCAGTTACAACAACCTGGCTGAAGAGAGAGGCCATCTTCAGGCAAAGCTTTTTGTGATAGGTGAGATATAACCGTGATTAACTGGAAGTAAAATCAACAGTAATTATATAACAATGGGTTTGTGTGTATAGAGATACTAGCTACGTTTCTCAATGTGTTCACCTTTGTTCTTCAACAGAGCAGCATTGTCAAGAGGAATGGATATACTTTGATTCCAATTTCTACTTCCTCTCCACCGAGAGAAAAACCTGGGCTTCCACCATGCTTCCACCATTTTAAAGTAGTCAAAGTAGTCAACTGGGTGGGTTTTCCTATGGGTTGTAGCCTCCATGGTGCTACCCATACTGTCACAGACACTATTATGGGACAGATATAAAGAGGAGTCCTCTATCTATCTCTATGGGTCAAGGTTACAGTAATAGAAGGAAGAAACTGAGCTTGTAGAAAACAGCCAGTAGGGGGAGACAAACACTTATAAAAGTAGGTATTATACACAACATGAGGGACTTTTCTGACCAGCATCTCATTGACAAGCAGATTATAGACAAAACCTAAAACTGACCCTTATCTTAACCCTAACGTTCACCTAATTTTAACCAATTCAGAAACTGAACAGATGATAAATGTATAATTGAAGTTTAAAATGAAGCCTTTTTCTTTACAGATGTCCTGTTTACTTGTGGTGACCTTATATCCATGGATGAAAAGTGGTCTGTGTTTTTAGGACAGATGCAGTGCATAAGGCCTACATAGATTGTGAATAATGACATTAAGGGTACGTCTCAAATGGCACCCTATTCCCTGTATAGTGCACTACTTTTGACCAGGGAACATCACTATTTAGGAAATTGGGTGTCATTTGGGACACAGTGTTTAGGGAAGTTATTGCTGGAGCACCTATTGTATTGTAATTTCAGTTGATTTCAGCATGCGTTGCTATTCCAACTCATATTTATACATACCACTGACTTCCTTTAATAACAGCTTCCTGTCTGTCTGTCTGTCAGTGGTTTCTGGTTATTAGCAGACCTGGGCCACGTATTCATTAGGGCACACCATAGCAAAATGTTTTACAACTGCAAATGAAAACACGTTATTCGTATGGGACAGGTACAGTTAGTTCCTCCCTGTTTCAGTTTGCTTTCTTCCATTTGGTGCCTAATGAATATGACCCAAATACTTTATCTGTGCTTGGTTTAGCTTGCCTGGCTAAATGGAACCAAGAGAATAGTCCCAAACGCTCAAAGTATTTGACAGATTTCCAATAGTTTTTAAACCCAGGTCTGGTTATTCCTTATTTTGTAAAGGATCCAGATACATTATTAGCACTACACTAGCACTACACAGCTGATTCAAATCATCAAAGCTTGATGATGAGTTGGTTATTTGAATCAGCTGTGCAGTGCTAGGGCAAAAACCAAAACGTGCACCCAGGACTGAGTTTGGGAAACCCTGCTTTAACGCAACATAGCTATAGTCAGTAAACATTGTTGAACATGACTGAGGGCATATATGCCAAGCCAGATATGATCAATACATTTGACAGAGGTGAGATGGAGGAAAGGATTGTGGATATCTACATCAGTGCAGACACACATGCCAGTTACAACACCCTTACTGAGGAAAGAGACCAACTACAGACCAGCTAAGAACACCTGACTGAAGAGAGAGACCAGCTACAGACCAGTTACAACAACCTATCTGAAGAGAGAGACCAGCTACAGACCAGTTACAACACCCTGACTGACTAGAGAGACCAGCTACAGACCAGTTACAACACCCTGACTGAAGAGAGACACCAGCTACATACCAGTTAAAACAACCTGACTGACTAGAGAGACCAGCTACAGACCAGTTACAACACCCTGACTGAAGAGAGACACCAGCTACAGACCAGTTACAACACCCTGACTGAAGAGAGACACCAGCAACAGAGGGAGAGAGATGATTTTGAAGGCTGGTACTACATCTCGACCAAGACTAAAAACAGGAAAGACAGCAGATAGGACTGTATATACAGTGGAAGGGCCTTGAGGCCTCATTTATCAATACTACTTAACCCATCAGAGTTTAAGTAGTTTTTAACCCTGTAGGTACTGGTATTCACCATAATATCTGACTGTTTTTAACCCTGTAGGTGCTGGTATTAACCACGATATCTGACTGTTTTTAACCCTGTAGGTGCTGGTATTCACCATAATATCTGACTGTTTTTAACCCTGTAGGTACTGGTATTAACCATGATATCTGACAGTTTTTAACCCTGGAGGTACTGGTATTAACCACGATATCTGACTGTTTTTAACCCTGTAGGCAGGGACGGCCTGTTCAATAGGGCGATATGGGCGACGCACTGCCAAACGGGAAAAGGAAGGGATTTTTTTTCTAATCAATTATATCACGGCAACAGTAGTTATCAGTGTTGTAATCTATACGTCTGATCTGCCACAGTGCCACACTGCCACTAAATGTCGAATCAGGCTAAAGTCGTGCTTCAAATGGCTCCACCCCCTTTTGGGGCGATTTCAGTCAGATTGAAAATCGCCCAGAACTTCTGTCATAGACTCCCATGTAAAATCAATTTTTTTCAAATTTCAGAGCCTTCAATACAATCTCAATGGGTGTCTGTGGGCTTGCACTTACGCGCTTTCGTCATACGTTACGTAACCATGAACGTAACTGAGAAAAGAGTGGATTGTTTGAAAGAAGTTCCTTTTTGTCGGCGAACAAATGAAGATAAATTGGCAACGAAACAATTAGGACCTCCCAGACCAAATTTAATAATTCAACAGGTTTCTACTAAAGGCGGAAAGTCCCACACCCGAGGATTTTCCAAAAATTGGTACGAACGAAAAAAGACATTGCCACTCACTCAACTGGATGACGAGGGATACAGGCTAGCTGTCCGCCGCCACAACGATGAGGTTAGTGTTGATAATCACAAGTTTACTGGATGTGGATATGGTGTAATAAAGGCAGTTTATTCAGAGGTAAATATATCTGGAATCGCGTTCACGGACCCGTTCGTCAAACTCTTAAAAATGAACTTGGGCTGGGAATTGCCAGGAACCTCACGATAAGATATATGCATCAGCATTGCGAGTCTCATGATTCTATACGTATTGCGATTCGATACTGTGATTTTATTGCGCACCATATGTCTGTTGCAGAGGGATCAGAAAGCCATGAGAACGAGTTTTGATCAGTCATGGAAATAAAAGTGCTGAAAACAAATTGGCTCCCAATGTGAAAAGATTGAGAACAAGCTATGAAGGAACAATAATGGTGTTTTGGTGCAGGTACAGCCAACTAGCGCTAAAATATTGCGATATTGTCAATACAGTATATCGTAAAGTATCACTATGTAACTCGATTTCTTTCACCCCAATCCCTCAAATTAACGGTAAATAACTGAATTGTTTGCCCCACATTTAGCTAAGATGATTAGCTAGCCAGCTAAAATGTTTTAGTTAGTTAGCAGTCGCATCTACAATAGTTTACTGTCAATAACATGTCTCCAAAAATGACGTGGTGTCTCCAATTGTGTTGACATTTTACAATTGCAATGCGCATCCATGAGTATCCACTTTCTGTAGCTCAGCTGGTAGAGCATGGTGCTTGTAACGCCAAGGTAGTGGGTTCGATCCCCGGGACCACCCATACACAAAAATGTATGCACGCATGACTGTAAGTCGCTTTGGATAAAAGCGTCTGCTAAATGGCATATTATTATTATTATTATCTGAAGAGAGCCCCGAAACATTGTGTGCAGACATTTTATGCAATAAATGAAGTAGGTTCAATCTAGTAGTTCTGATCTTCTGATTGGTCCTGATGAGTTGGGCGAGGTCCCCTGCAGGCTACTGTCACTGTTGCATTGGCTCTGAGTCGGGTTCTCTGTCTTCAAATGTTCAGCCTAAGAGAGGGGATTTTTGTGTGTGTGTGTGTGTGTGTGTTTAACAGTGATGATGTGTGTGTGTGTGTGTGTGTTTAACAGTGATGATGTGTGTGTGTGTGTGTTTGTGTGTGTGTGTGTCCTCAGAGCAAGAACTCGTGAGTTGGAAGAACTGAGAGGCCTATGGCGTGGGTGTTGTCCTTGGCCACCTGCTGACAAGGCTGACAAGATAGGACCCTTTTGTCCATTGTTATTGGATAGGAACAGAACTTATAACCAGCTCCTGACCTAAATAGATCTTAGCACAACATTTTACTCAACATATCATATTCCATATTCACTATAACAAATATATTTACTACGACATTAGCAAGAACCGCCACATCCTCAGCCGGCTAATCCAGTGTGTGAAGTTTTGCGGAGTGTTTGAGTTAGCTTTGCGAGGCAAAGATGAAACTGAGGGCTCCACCAACCCTGGTAAGCCAACACTTTTGAGATCAGTCAATAAATGCTTCTGGTATTGACTTATATGCTGCCCCTGTCTTCATGTTGTTGCTTGACATATCTTTTTTTAAATGTGTGTAGGTCACCTAAATCATCAGAAAAATTGCCCCTCCTGAGAATTTTTTCAGGAGCCGCCACTGCCTGTAGGTGCTGGTATTCACCATAATATCTGACTGTTTTTAACCCTGTAGGTACTGGTATTAACCATGATATCTGACAGTTTTTAACCCTGGAGGTACTGGTATTAACCATGATATCTGACTGTTTTTAACCCTGTAGGTACTGGTATTAACCATGATATCTGACTGTTTTTAACCCTGTAGGTACTGGTATTAAACATGATATCTGACTGTTTTTAACCCTGTAGGTACTGGTATTAACCATGATATCTGACTGTTTTTAACCCTGTAGGTGCTGGTATTCACCATAATATCTGACTGTTTTTAACCCTGTAGGTACTGGTATTAACCATGATATCTGACAGTTTTTAACCCTGGAGGTACTGGTATTAACCATGATATCTGACTGTTTTTAACCCTGTAGGTGCTGGTATTCACCATAATATCTGACTGTTTTTAACCCTGTAGGTGCTGGTATTAACCATGATATCTGACTGTTTTTAACCCTGTAGGTACTGGTATTAACCATGATATCTGACTGTTTTTAACCCTGTAGGTGCTGGTATTAACCATGATATCTGACTGTTTTTAACCCTGTAGGTACTGGTATTAACCATGATATCTGACTGTTTTTAACCCTGTAGGTGCTGGTATTAACCATGATATCTGACTGTTTTTAACCCTGTAGGTACTGGTATTAACCATGATATCTGACTGTTTTTAACCCTGTAGGTGCTGGTATTAACCATGATATCTGACTGTTTTTAACCCTGTAGGTACTGGTATAAACCACAGCCTGATAATGGTGGTGACCAAGCAGAAAATGGTGAGGAGGACTGTGTTGAGATAGGTGAAGATCATAGTCCTCTAAAGGCATGTAATGACTTGTCATGTGACAGGAAACTCATTATGAGAAAGTGGTTTAACATCTCCATGACAACATACTGTAACACATACAGCAGCCATCAGTGCACACAACTTCCTCCTTCATTCTCTCACACGCACACACTGTAGGATGAGATTCAGTCTGTTGCGCAGAAGATCCGCGCTATAGTGGAATTGAAAGGCAATTTTCCCGTCTTTGCGGAGACTGCATTCATGGTAAAGTCTGCATATGTCAGCTTAATTGAAAATTAACTTTACATTTCAATAGCGCTATAGCGCAGATCTTCTCCTCTACATATTTAATCTAGGTCTCACTGTCAGAGTGAGCCACAGCAGAGGAAGAAGAAAATGAAGGTAATGATGGAGAGAGAGAACATAAAGAGAAAAAAATTATAGTTATGTTAAGATTTAGAGGACAGTATGTATAGTTGAAGTGGGAAGTTTACATACACCTTAGCCAAATACATTTAAACTCAGTTTTTCACAATTCCTGACATTTAATCCTAGTTAAAATTCCCTGTCTTTGGTCAGTTAGGATCACCACTTTATTTTAAGAATGTGAAATGTCAGAATAATAGTAGAGAGAATGATTTATTTCAGCTTTTATTTCTTTCATCACATTCCCCGTGGGTCAGCAGTTTACATACACTCAATTGGTATTTGGTGGCATTGCCTTTAAATTGTTTAACTTGGGTCAAACGTTTCGGGTAGCCTTCCACAAGCTTCCCACAATAAGTTGGGTGAATTTTGGCCCATTCCTCCTGACAGAGCTGATATAACTGAGTCAGGTTTGTAGGCCTCCTTGCTCGCACACACTTTTTCAGTTCTGCCCACAAATGTTCTATAGGATTGAGGCTTTGTGGTGGCAACTCCAATACCTTGACTTTGTTGTCCTTAAGCCATTTTGCCACAACTTTGGAAGTATGCTTGGGGTCAATGTCCATTTGGAAGACCATTTGCGACCAAGCTTTAACTTCCTGACTGATTCAATATATCCACATTGCTTCAATATATCCACATTCATTTCCTTCCTCATGATGCCATCTATTTTGTGAAGTGTACCAGTCCCTCCTGAAGCAAAGCACCCCCACAGCATGATGCTGCCACCCCTGTGCTTCATGGTTGGGATGGTGTTCTTCGGCTTGCAAGCGTCCCCCCAAACATAACAATGGTCATTATGGCCAAACAGTTCTATTTTTGTTTCATTCATTCATTCTTCATTCTGAAGTGTCTGTTCTATATCGGAGATATATAAGAAAGATCAGGAAATATTTATTATTTATTTTTACATGTTCAGTGCATTCGGAAAGTATTCAGACCCCTTCACTTTTTCCACATTTTGTTAAGTTACTGCCTTATTCTAAAATTGATTAAATAGTATATTTGTTTCATCAATCTACATACAATACCCCATAATGACAAAGCAAAAACTGGTTTTTAGAAATCTTTGCAAATGTATTAAAAATAAAAAACAGAAATACCTTATTTACATAAATAGTAAGACCCTTTGCTATGAGACTTGAAATTGAGCTCAGATGCATCCTGTTTCCATTGATCATCCTTGAGATGTATCTACAACTTGATCGGAGTCCACCAGTGGTAAACTCAGCTGATTGGACATGATTTGGAAAGGCACACACCTGTCTATATAAGGTCCCACAGTTGAGAGTTCATGTCAGTGCAAAGACTAAGCCGTGAGCTCGAAGGAATTGTCTGTAGAAATCCGAGATAGGATTGTGTCGAGGCATAGATCTGTGGAAGGAAAAGATGAAAGTAGAAAAGTGAAGAGAGACCTTTGATGAAAACCTGCTCCATAGCGCTCAGGACCTTAGACTGGGGCAAAGGTTCACATTCCAACAGGACAATGACCCTAAGCACACAGCCAAGACAACGCAGGAGTGGTTTCGGGACAAGTCTTTGAATGTCCTTGAGTGGCCCATACAGAGCCCGAACTTGAACCCGATCGAACATCTCTGGAGAGACCTGAAAATAGCTGTGCAGCGACGCTCCCCAACCAACCTGACAGAGCTTGAGAGGGTCTGCAGAGAAGATTGGGAGAAACTCCCCAAATACAGGTGTGCCAAGCTTGTAGCGTCATACCCAAGAAGACTTGAGGTTGAAATAACTGCCAAAGGTGCTTCAACAAAGTACTGAGTAAAGGGTCTGAATAATTATGTAAATGTAATATTTCCGTTTTTTTATTTTTATAAATGTGCAAACATTTCTAAAAATCAGTTTTTGCTTTGTCATAATGGGGTATTGTGTGTAGATTGATGAGGAAAAACCATTTAATCAATTTTGGAATAAGGCTGTAATGTAACATAATATGGAAAAAGTCAAGGGTCTGAATACTTTCCGAATGCACTGTATATTCATATAGATCACTCAATAGCCATTGTCAATGTTAAGATTTATAGTTCACTATGTAGCATTGCATGCAGGCTGTACATCAATATATCTGTCTCTTTATCTATCTCTCTCATTCTCTTTATCAGGTAGGCTAGTAGTGTGGTTGATGGTTGGATACAGTACTGAATGGTTAAGTGATGATGGCTAGTAGTTATCATGTTGATGGTCATGCTGAATGATTAAGTGCTTCCATCTAGAGCAGGAGAGAAAATAAATACTAATAATTGTTCTATAAAGATTTAGAAAACATGTACACGTAATGTAAAATGTTATTTATTTAAGTAAACATGTTAAACATGTTTTCATATTAAATTATTAACATATATCGCTTTTATACTTACAAGAATAACAAATGGACATGTTAATAAAACAGCAACAATGTCATTTAATGAGGTCTACCAGCCTGAATGTGATTAGATACTGATAACAGTGTGACCTGCAGTTGGACACAGACAGAGGGCAGAACAGTACTGAGAGGACACACACACACACTGCATGCCACATGCAGGCATGCACAAACACACACACATACACACACACACACACACGTAAAGTTCCCCTTTTAAACATCTGATAAAGATGCAGATATAGATTTCCTCCACCACTTCTGAATAACTCCTCACACTGATGTCACACAGAGACAGCATACATAGAAAAACAGGTCCTTATATGGCCATCGATGGCTGGTCACAGAGTACAAGCCATAACGTGACCTCCTTATGAAGGCTGGGATGTCAAAGCCTCAGTAATGCTCTAAGATCTATGTCCAATTTTTTATCTGCTAAAATAGATGATCACTTCAATTATATCTTAAATCATTTAAAACGGATGGGAAACAACCATGTTTAGATTAGAAACTAAGGCTGGTGCAAGTCACGTGGTGGCCAGTGTTGTGTTGATTTGACAGTTTCCCCTTCACTGTGGTTGACTGACAAAGAGATTCACTACCATAAGTCACACAGAGGCAGTACAGTCCAGGGAGAAGAAAGGTACAGACGTACATTAGAGCTGAGGTTAGAAGTAGAAGTTACTGTATTTGACAACAAGTGTGTTAAGATGTCAGAGAGAGTCTATGAAAACTCAGACAGATTTGAAGATGACGAGCCTGATGCAATGAAGAACACAGACATTGATGGCCAATTATATGCCAACATAAGAGCCTTCAAGCCTAGTCCAAGAGATGGAGTTGTTGCTTCAGGTAAGATTGCACGCACACACACACACACACACACACACAAATTAAACACACACATTACAGGTGAGATTATCCTATAGTACTATAGCTTTGTTTGTCCCAATCCTGGATGATACAGTAAAACATATTACCAAAGTTCTTACTTTAATAATTTGTGATTCAGTTCATGTTCAGTGGTGGAAGAGACCCTCTGGAGTTGCTGCAGTGTGTCTGGGGCTGCTGTGTGTTCTCCTACTGGCTGGGATCATAGGCCTGTCTGTCTACTGTAAGTTTAGTATGTTGTCAATGAGACTTAAGTAGCTTACTTAATCATACTTAATCATTAATGGTGTGGTAGTTACATGTTTGATTAACTTTACCCTTTTACAGGTGGAGTCATTGGTCATCGCGACTCAAAAGAGAGAGACCAGCTACAGGCCAGTTACAACACCCTGACTGAAGAGAGAGACCAGCTACAGACCAGTTACAACACCCTGACTGAAGAGAGAGACCAGCTACAGACCAGTTACAACAACCTGACTGAAGAGAGAGACAAGCTACAGACTGAGAGAGAGATTCTTAACAGGAGGCTTACCAATCTCAGTGAGTACACCTACAGTAATACATTATCATTAATCCCACACACTTTATAGTGTGTCTGTATTCTTTCATTAAGTGTTTAGTTTGATAAGTTGAAGGAAATTCATGTTTTTGATCTTGTAGAACAAACCTGTCCTGAAGGCTGGCAGAAGTTTGAATCCAGTTGGTACTTCCTGTCTACCAAGACTAACACCTGGAAGGAGAGCAGAGAGGACTGTCTGGAGAGAGGAGCAGACCTGGTGATCATAAACAGTGATAATGAACAGGTGAGAAAGAGAGAGAGAGAGAGAGAGAGAGAGAGAGAGAGAGAGAGAGAGAGAGAGAGAGAGAGAGAGAGAGAGAGAGAGAGAGAGAGAGAGAGAGAGAGAGAGAGAGAGAGAGAGAGAGAGAGAGAGAGAGAGAGAGAGAGAGAGAGAGAGAGAGAGAGAGAGAGAATATGGGTGTACAGGGGGTAGATATAATCAAACATGTAAATATATACAGTACCAGTCAAAAGTTTGGACACACCTACTCATTCCAGGGTTTTCTTTATTTTGTACTATTTTCTTAATTGTAGTATAATAGTGAAGACATCACACTATGAAATAACACATATGGAATCATGTGGTAACCAAAAAAGTGTTAAACAAATTCAAATATATGTTATATTTGAGATTCTTCAAATAGCCATCCTTTGCCTTGATGACAGCTTTGCACACTCTTGGTATCCTCTCAGTCAGCTTCACCTGGAATGCTTTTCCAACAGCCTTGAAGGAGTTACCAGATATACTGAGCACTTGTTGGCTGCTTTTCCTTCACTCTGCGGTCCGACTCAACCCAAACCATCTCAATTGGGTTGCGGTCTGGGGATTTTGGAGGCCAGGTCATCTTATGCAGCACTCCATCACTCTCCTTCTTGGTAAAATAGCCCTTACACAGCCTGAAGGTGTGTGGGTCATTGTCCTGTTGATAAACAAATGATAGTCCCACTAATCCCAAACCAGATGGGGTGGCGTATCGCTGCAGAATGTTGTGGTAGCCATGCTGTTTAAGTGTGCCTTGAATTCTAAATAAATCACAGAGAGTGTCAACAGCAAAGCACCCCGCCACACCATAACACCTCCTCATCCGTGCTTTACGGTGGGAGCAACACATGTGGAGATCATCCGTTCACCCACACCACGTCTCACAAAGACACGGTGGTTGGAACCAAAAATCTCCAAATTGTACTCCAGACCAAAGGACTTATTTCCACCGGTCTAATATCCATTGCTTGTGTTTCTTGACCCAAGCAGGTCTCTTCTTATTATTGGTGTCCTTTAGTAGTGGTTTCTTTGCAGCAATTCGACCATGAAGGCCTGATTCACAGTCCCCATCTGAACAGTTGATGTTGAGATGTGTCTGTGACTTGAACTCTGTGGAGCATTTATTTGTGCTGCATTTTCTGAGGATGGTAACTCTAATGAAGTTATCCTCTGCAGCAGAGGTAAATCTGGATCTTCCTTCCCTGTGGCGGTCCTCATGAGAGCCAGTTTCAACATAGCGCTTGATGGTTTTTGCGATTGAACTTGAAGAAACTTTCAAAGTTCTTGAAATGTTCTGTATTGTCTGACCTTCATGTGTTAAAGTAATGATGGACTGTAGCTTCTCTTTGATTATTTGAGCTGTTCTTGCCATAATATGTCAAGAACAGATACTGGTATAAAACCTTGTCACAACACAACTGACTGGCTCAAACGCATTAAGAAGGAATGAAATTTCACAAATTAACTTTTAACAAGGCGCAGCCGTTAATTGAAATGCATTCCAGGTGCCTACCTCATGAAGCTGGTTGAGAGAATGCCAACAGTGTGCAAAGGTGTCATCAAGGCAAATGGTGGCTATTTGAAAAATCTCAAATATAACATATATTTTGATTTGTTTAACACTTTTTGATTATTACATGATTCCATATGTGTTATTTCATAGTTCTGATGTATTCACTATTATTCCACAATGTAAACAAATAGTAAAAATAAAGAAGAAGCCTTGAATGAGTAGGTGTTCTAAAACTTTTGGCTGGTAGTGTATATATATTTATCTTTCTCAACAACAGACATTTCTGTACAACCTCCAGAAGAGTGTCTGGATTGGTCTGACTGACTCTGTTAATGAGGGGACCTGGAAATGGTTGGACGGCACATCACTGACCACAGGGTAAGAGATGATAACTAATCTGTGAATAAAGCTCCATTCAACATTTTTCTATACAGGTTACTGTCATTGATGATAGCAGTCAACAAAGTTAACTTTAAGATGAAACATGCCTGTATATTATTTAGGATGGTGATGTTCTATCCATGATATCTAACTGTTTTTAACCCTGTAGGGACTGGTATTAACCATGATATCTGTCTGTTTTTAACCCTGTAGGGACAGGTATTAACCACAATGTCTTCTAACTCTGATGTCTGACTGTTGTTTACCCTGTAGGTACTGGTATTAACCATGATATTTGTTTGAATTTAACCCTGTAGGTACTGGTATTAACCATGATATCTGACTGTATTTAACCCTGTAGGTACTGGTATTAACCATGATATCTGACGGTATTTAACCCTGTAGGTACTGGTATTAACCATGATATCTGATGAAATTTAACCCTGTAGGTACTGGTATTAACCATGATATCTGACTGTATTTAACCCTGTAGGTACTGGTATTAACCATGATATCTGACTGTATTTAACCCTGTAGGTACTGGTATTAACCATGATATCTGACTGTTTTTAACCATGTAGGTACTGGTATTAACCATGATATCTGACTGTTTTTAACCCCTGTAGGATACTGGTATTAACCATTGTATCTGCATGTTTTTAACCATGTAGGTACTGGTATTAACCATGATATCTGACTGTTTTTAACCCTGTAGGTACTGGTATTAACCATGATATCTGACTGTTTTTAACCCTGTAGGTACTGGTATTAACCATTGTATCTGACTGTTTTTAACCATGTAGGTACTGGTATTAACCATGATATCTGATGGTATTTAACCCTGTAGGTACTGGTATTAACCATGATATCTGACTGTTTTTAACCCTGTAGGTACTGGTATTAACCATGATATCTGACTGTTTTTAACCCTGTACGTACTGGTATTAACCATGATATCTGACTGTTTTTAACCCTGTAGGTACTGGTATTAACCATGATATCTGACTGTTTTTAACCCTGTAGGTACTGGGATTATCCATGATATCTGACTGTTAATAACCCTGTAGGTACTGGAATGACCAACAGCCTGATAATGCAGGTCCTACTGGGGGTGAGGACTGTGTTGAGATACACAAAGAATGGCGTCCTCTAAAGGCATGGAATGACATGCCATGTGACAGCAAACTCAACTGGATTTGTGAGATAAGGGTTTAACATCACCATGACAACATACTGTAACAATACAGTAGCCTACAGTGCACACAACTTCCTCTCTCTCTCTCTCTCTCTCTCTCTCTCTCTCTCTCTCTCTCTCTCTCTCTCTCTCTCTCTCTCTCTCTCTCTCTCTCTCTCTCTCTCTCTCTCTCTCTCTCTCTCTCTCTCTGTCTCTCTCTCTCTCTCTCTCTCTAACCTACAAACACACGTATTGTTATATTTGTTTGTAGTAGCATATTAATAAAAGTCGTACTTATTTCCTGTTTGTAGCTTCCTGTGTACCAGTAGTTATGTTTCACACATCATCAGATACAACATGACGTTAATATATTTGACTTTTTGCACACTCTACATGCAGTGCATTTCATCAGTTACAATTCAAATACATTCTTCTTACTTGCTACATATATTTACATGCTCCCATTTAGGTCTGGTGCAAACATTCTCAACCCTACCAAACCACCATTACATACACTGTATAGGAGTGTTGTAGAGATATCAAAGGGTATCAAAGGATGTTACTTAATCATTTTTGACAGTCAGTCTTTGTTGTCAAGTTACATATAAGCCCAATATCAAATGCTCATATTTGACTGTTGTTCCCCTATATGGGTCCCAAAAGAGGGAAGTGAAGTGGTTAAACCAGCTGTCACTCAAAAACTCCTCAACCAATAAGGTTCATCAAGAGAGAGGAGAGCCCTGGTGGTTTCTGTTGTCATCTCATCCTCACTGGTTAAGCCTACCCACCCTCAATATCCACTTGGAGCAGTTTGTAGTGTCACATCTATTGTAAGGACATTATAATGACTCATGTTTGTAGTCCTGGACCTCCTGAACATGTTGGTGTATATTTGGGAGTAAACAGAGGGTCCAAATCAGCAGAAAGGTGAAAGGAAGGGGGAGTTCTGGAAACTACCTGAATTATCTTGGGGCTGTTACATATGATATTTAATATATGTTAACAGCTAGACTTTGTTCTCCACTTCCCCTCTATTAGCTATATCTTCCTGGTATGATAGTGTCCTGTCCATCACCACAAATAGCAAGTCCCATTCCCTGGGCAGGAGGACTGTGTTGAGATATACTCTGGACAAGATGACCATGTAGAGACATGGAATGATTTATATTGTGCCACAGAAAATGGTTTAACAATAAGCACTGTAACAATCTCTCACACACACACATGCACACAAGTACGTACACAAGTATGCAAACTTGTTCTATTTTTTGTATTAGCATAGCAACAACTACCCGTGTCATTTTGTTGATACTTCCCTAGAGTTAACACCTACAGCAGTCACACTGACAGATTCACACAGATGACTCAGAGACAGAGATATCACTGGAAGCAGAGACTTAACGTATAGTAGACCTACATAGAAAGAAAGACCCAGGCATTGTTAAAGATGTCAAAGTTAATCTATGCCGATCCAGATATGAACAAGAAGGTCAAGTTTGACAGAGATGAGATGGAGGAGAGGATTGTGGATATCTACATCAGTGCAGACACCCTGAGAGATGGTGAGACCAGCACCAAGAGAGAAGAGACAGCAGACACTGCTCCTAATAATGGACCAGGAGACCAGTACTCAGGTAACACACACACACACACACAGCAGGACTCTTAGCCTGATAGCTCAAAGAACAGACCCTTCCTACAGATGTAGAATCTCACTCTATTGGGTTGGTTATCTGTGTTCTAATACAGTCTAGGTAGATGGGTTTGGGTTAGTTATCTGTGTTCTAATACAGTCTAGGTAGATAGGTTTGGGTTGGTTATCTGTGTTCTAATACAGTCTAGGTAGATAGGTTTGGGTTAGTTATCTGTGTTCTAATACAGTCTAGGTAGATAGGTTTGGGTTGGTTATCTGTGTTCTAATACAGTCTAGGTAGATGGGTTTGGGTTAGTTATCTGTGTCCTAATACAGTCTAGGTAGATGGGTTTGGGTTAGTTATCTGTGTTCTAATACAGTCTAGGTAGATAGGTTTGGGTTGGTTATCTGTGTTCTAATACAGTCTAGGTAGATAGGTTTGGGTTAGTTATCTGTGTTCTAATACAGTCTAGGTAGATGGGTTTGGGTTGGTTATCTGTGTTCTAATACAGTCTAGGTAGATAGGTTTGGGTTAGTTATCTGTGTTCGAATACAGTCTAGGTAGATGGGTTTGGGTTAGTTATCTGTTTTCAAATACAGCCTACGTAGGTGGGTTTACATTACTTATCTGTGTGCAAATACAGTCTTGGTAGATGGGTTTGGGTTAGTTATCTGGGCACATACAGCAGTGTTTCCTTCAAACCACAAACACTAAAGTACACACAATAGAATATACTACCACATCTTAATTTTCCATTTAAATATTTTGTAAAATATTGTAAATTTGATCAAATGTGGAATGATACCAGTCATCAGTCAATCATCAGGGTGACTTCGGACTACTGTTTATCTCTTTCCCACTAACAGGTATTTATTTTATATACATTTTTTGGTGATATTTTCCCCCTCAGAACCCACAGTAAAGTTTGAGGCCCTCTTGAAGGTGTGACACAGTCATCATCAGGCTGAATTTGGTGCAAACCACAACACAAACAACCTGACAAAGATAAATATCATTCAGTTTCCCAGATGTAAATATGCAGGTGTCATCATTACTGTATAAGATATTCATTGTATTTTCCATCTCTTAGATATATTGTGTTTTGTATTTGTGTCAAAGCACCAGTTTAGTCAGTAGGTTGTTATGACGGTTCACTGCCACCCTATGGCCTCTGTTGTCTCTGCTAGTCAACATGATGGCTGCTGAAAGCTTCTTGGTAACTGAGTCACTCCTCATCTCTCTTCCAACCCCACTCATGAGGTTGGCCACGTTCCAGGCTGACTACATTGATGTCGCCTGCCAGATGTCACAACTCCTCGATAGATGTTTAACATATCAGCTAACCAAATCATATGGTATAGCAATCTAATGCCCAACAGCACAGTCGATGACTTGGCCAGCAGCCATGGGTCAATGGCTGTCTTCAATGTAGTCGGCCTGGAATGAGACCATCCTCGGTGTGGTTGACAGATTGAGCAGTACTGAGCTCTGACCTCACAGACACAGGAAACTACTAACCCTGCTCCTGCTCTCCCTCCCTCCCGTCTCCCTCTGACCTCACAGACACAGGAAACTACTAACCCTTCTACCGCTCTCCCTCCCTCCCATCTCCCTCTGACCTCACAGACACAGGAAACTACTAACCCTGCTCCTGCCCTCCCTCCCTCCCATCTCCCTCTGACCTCACAGACACAGGAAACTACTAACCCTGCTCCTGCTCTCCCTCCCTCCCGTCTCCCTCTGACCTCACAGACACAGGAAACTACTAACCCTTCTACCGCTCTCCCTCCCTCCCATCTCCCTCTGACCTCACAGACACAGGAAACTACTAACCCTTCTCCTGCTCTCCCTCCCTCCCATCTCCCTCTGACCTCACAGACACAGGAAACTACTAACCCTGCTACTGCTCTCCCTCCCTCCCATCTCCCTCTGACCTCACAGACACAGGAAACTACTAACCCTGCTCCTGCTCTCCCTCCCTCCCATCTCCCTCTGACGGTCACAGACACAGGAAACTACTAACCCTGCTACTGCTCTCCCTCCCTCCCATCTCCCTCTGACCTCACAGACACAGGAAACTACTAACCCTGCTCCTGCTCTCCCTCCCTTCCATCTCCCTCTGACAGTATCCTCTTCTCTTATCACTCTGGTTACGATTTAACTCTTTGGCCTCAAGTTCATTTCAAAGCCATAACTAAGTTTAATTTCTTTGTACATGTCACGCCCTGACTCTGGGGACTCCTATTTGTTGAGTCAGGGTGTGTATATTCTATGTTGTGGTGTTCTATGTTATAGGTTCTATTATGTGTAGATCTATGTTGGCCGGGGTGGTTCCCAATCAGAGGCAGCTGTAGCTCGTTGTCTCTGATTGGGGACCATACTTAGGCAGCCTATTGGCACTAGTGGGTGGTGGGATCTTGTTCCGTGTTAAGGTATGTTGTGTTGTGCTGCCTTGGACTTCACGTATCGTTTGTTTATTGTTTTGTCGTTGTGTTTATTAATTAATAAACATGTATGCATATCATGCTGCGCCTTGGTCCGTCCCGTTCGTCAACGATCGTGACAGTACAACTATGTTGAATAATGGGTGAATATTGACCGTGTTAGCCACAATCTCACTCAGATGTGATGATTAAAGCTTCAGGTTACCTTTGTCAAGATTTTGAATCTTTCTTTAAATCTGAATATCTTTGTAGTTCATTCTAATTATAACCTGAGAACAAACTCATTTTCTTGTGAGATGAAATTAATCTCTGTATAATTGATGTACAGGTAGTGGATATATAGGACATGGGATGTAATAATGTTCAATGTGTTTATTTATTCAACAAAAGATGGAGAGCACATGCTTAAAAATATAATGAAATTAAAATTACCATTACATTCAATTTCACCTCATTACCGTACAAAATACATATTTTTAAAATAATCGTCATCTTAATCTGAGGAAGTAATGCGTATTTAACCATTTAACAGGATCGTTACACCTGAGAGCTGAGAAAGATACATTTGTTTCAGATTACTTCTCCTTGTACATTGGTGGGAGGAATGATCAGTAATATACAGAACATAATTAAAGAACAGTATGTAACCTGTATCGGCTGTTCTGCTGATGGTAAAAAAATATATATATACATTTTACCACCAATTTGCAGTTCAGCTCTTACGAACTCTATTGCTCACAATATCACATCATGTCAAATGGAGAAGCACTCACCTGCACTCTGTACTAGTAACTATTGATGCAAGGAGTTCTTCAATCAAACTCTTCTTACAGTGTATCAGTTCTCTCTGTCATCCCAATCATGTGTTTTTTTTATAGCTGTGATAATGACGATCCATCCCATACAGTGACGTTGAGGTCTCGACTGAAAGAGAACCTTAAAGTTACTTTCTCTTTCTATTTGGATAAATCTTTAACTTCACGTTCTTCATTACAATGTAACATATTTATGTGATAGTGAGGTATAGTCATACTAGACACAATGTAGCTCCGATTCTTATTATATTTGGTTACATGTAGCCAGAGGGGGGAATTGTCAGAGGTTACCAGGGTAACTGCATTGGCAGGGAGCGTTAGTATTCTCTAAGCTTTGTCTGCCAATCATGTTTTTAGCTGGTGAGATTCTGACCTCTTGTGCCCACAGTGCACCATGTCAAGACGATGATTAGACAGAATCCCAATTACTCTTAAACAGCTTCATATTGTCGTTTCCTTTACTTTATTATGTCAGAGTGAGACCCGGATGTTTTCCCCATAGAGATGCATTACATTCAATTTAATTATATGGGTTTCTCATCATATTGCTTTCATATGGCAAGGTCTTTCAGATCTGTGGTGGTTACAAAGGAAAGAAGGCAAGGACAGGAGACAAGGAAAGGAAGGAAGCAGATTGAGACTATTGGGACGTGACCTTCTGGGTGTTTGGTATCACAGCTGCTGACTGTGTTGTGTTTATGGGTGTTTGGTATCACAGCTGCTGACTGTGTTGTGTTTATGCTGGAGTGCAGCAGCTGTAGAGGTAGCACTTAATCCAACATATATATCTGTACAGTGATGTCTGTTTGCACACATCAATACAGGTCACATTCTAACACACACACACACACACACACACACACACTGGACACACTCTTTTGTCTCCATAACACAGTAATATGTCAAATGAATAAACCTTCAGTGTTTGTTCAGGAGAAAGTTTACATTGATAAAGACTGATGGATTGCTGTCGTTCAGAATGTCAACACGTTGGACACACCCAAACACACATGTACACTCAGTGGATGTTAACAGTTGTCCCTGTGGGTGACTGGGTCCAAACAGTGGGAGGCTAGAGAAGGAGGATACATTGGCACACACGCAATCACAGATTTCTAAAGATTCTAAAGTGGGGGTCAATGTTCTCTGAAGAACGCTGGAGAACAGAATGTTGGATGTCTGCATTCCAGCAACGTTCAGCAAACATTCTGATGTGTTTGGATAAAATGGTTCCATTGTTGTACATCTGACCTGTGTCACTAACGTTGTCACTGATGTTGTATTATACCAAGTCAATCAGTATTACTAATGTTGTATCATCTAGCAAAGGTGAAACACATTGATGCTGCTTCCTGGGTTGAGAATTGAGGTCCTGTTTGGCGTAGATGATAACAGTGTGGCCCTAGCACTGTAAGGGTGGTGGGTTCGATTCCCGCTGGACTCACATACCCTATACTCAAAATGTAGGCACCCACTCTACTGTAAATCGCTTTGGATTAAAGAGGTTGCTAATATTGTTACATGTTAACAGACTTCTGTTAAAATCCCAAACCCTGTCCCAGCAGGAGGCCTTTTGCCTTTTGGTAGGCCGTCATTGTAAATAAGAATTAGTTCTTAACTGACTTCCATAGCTAAATAAAAGTTAAATAAAATAAATATATTCAAATTAAAGGTAATCATGAAAAAACAATGTATTTTGGAGATGGTTTTCACCTACGGTACCAATCCTGATTCAACTGTTGTGTGTAGAGTACAGTATGTATCAATACTGTATATCACCTTGTTGGAAGACACTTTTACCTTTCATGTGGTACTATGAGAAATGGTACCGTATGATGTTGTGTTGTCAAGGCTACAGCCATGATTCTCCACTCTGTTCCTGATGTTGTGTTGTCAAGGCTACAGCCATGATTCTCCAATCTGTTCCTGATGTTTTGTTGTCAAGGCTACGGCCACGATTATCCAATATGTTCCTGATGTTGTGTTGTCAAGGCTACGGCCATGATTCTGCAATTTGCTCCTGATGTTGTGTTGTCAAGGCTACGGCCATGATTCTCCACTCTGTTCCTGATGTTGTGTTGTCAAGGCTACAGCCATGATTCTCCACTCTGTTCCTGATGTTGTGTTGTCAAGGCTACAGCCATGATTCTCCAATCTGTTCCTGATGTTTTGTTGTCAAGGCTACGGCCATGATTATCCAATCTGTTCCTGATGTTGTGTTGTCAAGGCTACGGCCATGATTCTCCAATTTGCTCCTGATGTTGTGTTGTCAAGGCTACGGCCATGATTCTCCACTCTGTTCCTGATGTTGTGTTGTCAAGGCTACAGCCATGATTCTCCACTCTGTTCCTGATGTTGTGTTGTCAAGGCTAGAGCCATGATTCTCCACTCTGTTCCTGATGTTGTGTTGTCAAGGCTAGAGCCATGATTCTCCACTCTGTTCCTGATGTTGTGTTGTCAAGGCTACAGCCATGATTCTCCACTCTGTTCCTGATGTTGTGTTGTCAAGGCTACAGCCATGATTTTCCACTCTGTTCTTGATGTTGTGTTGTCAAGGCTACAGCAATGATTCTCCACTCTGTTCCTGATGTTGTGTTGTCAAGGCTACAGCAATGATTCTCCACTCTGTTCCTGTAACTGGTAGTCTATTTGTATTTTTTTTTGTACCTTTATTTATACAGGTAATTCTTGTTGGGAGATCTTTTATGTTTACATTTACGTCATTTAGCAGACGCTCTTATCCAGAGCGACTTACAAATTGGTGCATTCACCTTATAGCCAGTGGGATAACCACTTTACAATATGTTTTTGGTGGGGGGGGGGGGGGGGGGGGGGGGTAGAAGGATTACTTTATCCTATCCCAGGTATTCCTTAAAGAGGTGGGGTTTCAAGTTTTACAAGAGAGACCTGTCGTACCTTGTTCCAGTACTGTGTTGTTCCAAGATCTTTACATGGCAGTTAGTCTGTTTGTTTATATATTGTTCCAGGACTGTGGAAGTATGTTCTGAATGCTTTGACTCATGCAGGGCTGGTTCCATCACAAATACAAAAAGACAACATAATTAAAAACAAGGTGGAGATACCTCCATA